>NC_046324.1:3560000-3860000 GCF_009819535.1 Lacerta agilis
AGGAGATTCTGACTAAATATCAGGAAAAACTTTCTGACAGTAAGAGCTGTTGGTTAGTGGAATGGTCTACCTCAGAAGGTTATGGGCTCTCCTTCCTTGGAGGTTTTTAAAGCCGAGGTTGAATGACCATCTGTCATGGATGCTTTAGCTGAGATTCCTGCATTGCAGGGGGTTGGACTAGATGACCCTTGCTGTACCTTCCAACTCTACGATTCCATGGTCCTGTTATTCTTATGACCATTGGTTATAGTGGCAGGGGCTGATGGGATTTGTAGTCCAATAAGAACTGGAGGGCTGCCAGACCCAACATGCAGTGAACAAAGTCCTTCTTCATGCATGCCGTAGTTAAACTATGGAACTCATTCCCACAGGAGGCAGTGAGGACCACCAACTTGGACGGATTGTACATATTCATGTAGGATAAGGCTGCCATGATGGCTGTGCTCTGTCTCCATGATTGGATACAGCAATGCTTCTGAACACCAGTTGTGGAGACCGCAGGAGGGGAAAGGGCTTCCTACAAGCATCTGGTTGGCCACTGTGAAAGCAGGGTGCTGGATGAGATGGGTCCTCTTTGGCCTGATCCAGCACGCTCACCTTATATTCTTTAAAGGTATGGCCCAGCAACAGATTCCTCATAGGCAGCTCCGCTCTCCTCTGTTTCAGCTCTAAGAACTGGAGTGGAGAAAGAAGCTTGAATCCTGTCATCAGCAGACATTTCTTCAAGCAAACACACAGAGTGAGTTATTGGCTTATCATCTCCATGGCTGTCGTCCTCCGAAACCCAAACATGGTGACAGCTTCCAGTTCTCACAGTGTCCAATCAGATTAGTAAAAGTTGCGCCCAATTATGAGTAATTTAATAGCCCATGAGATAGGCCTGCCCCCCCATGCTTAAATGATGCCTTGGCACATGAATAACACTTTAAAAAAACCAAAAAACCGCTGACAGTACTGTGGGATAACCAGCCTCATATAACCAGCATGCTTAAGTCTAAATGCATGAAGGGGTTAGGACCATAGAGTAATATGTCCTGCCAGGATTTATGTCATTTCCCTTTACTTTGGGAAAAAATGAGTCATCAAGTTATTGTTGTACCCAGTCTACTTGAGAAGCTCAGCATGTGAAGCGGTTTGAACTGGTTGCTGCGGCTCAGGAACTGTTGAGCTCCTATACCAATATCTAGGAACTTCTACCACTTTGTAAGTAAGCTACAGTACATTATACTACCTACACAACTTTTCTGACTGATGTATGGAAAAGCACATGAACCAGACCTTTGAAGAGTTTGTAAGTAAACCATTTTTTAACTTACCAAACCTATGGTCTTTTCCTATGCTGGGGGAAGAGGGAAACCTTTAAGGAACTCAGAAGGGCATGTTTTAAAAGTCTAACAACCTATATTTCTATGCTTTACTTTGCTGATACTTTGTGATTTCAAATCTCCGCTGAGGTTCTCTCGTCAAAGAGAACTTGCCCCCAACTTGGATCTTGGTACCTAGGAAATTCTCTTTCTCTCTATATATAAATGTACCAACAAGAACAAGTACGTTTGGGCACAGAAGCATAGGCTTGATAGTTTCTTCAGGCTGAATCCTACTCGTCTTGTTTGAGTGAGACTCCAATTAGCCATTTATTCCCCTATAAACCATCTTGAGCAGGTGGACAAGATGGTCTGAGCTGGTGGTTGGAGCATTGCTAACAAGCAATTGTCTGCCTGCTGTTTCCTTTCGGAGCAGGAAGAAAATATTTTAACTTCTCCTTAGCACACACAGTTAACAGCCTATGAGCACTGATAGTTGGTGCTGCTTAGTTAATCTGTAGGCAAGATTACCTAGATTAACTAGGCTCTCTTTACTAGAGCTGGGAGAAATATTGACTAATTTTGGGAACTCCTGGGGGAAATACCCTCCTCTCCAAGCATCCAAATGGTTTTAATGCTACTCAAAACACTTCTGTGTTCCCTTGTCTGTGGCTCCTGCAAAATGCCATTTGCCCTTGCTCACCGTGCCCTTAGTTGCCCACACTGCCACTGAACCCAGTTGGCTGTGGCCACTTATGTGACTCCCTTTATCCATCTGTGAAGACATCACATCAGACACTAGGTTTAACATCATAGGCAAAAATTGTTTGAGTCACTATAACCAATCAGACGAAATGGCTGCTGAGGACAGTGAGGGCAAGTGGGATAGCAAGGAGGAATGTCACAGAGAAGGAAAGCAGCATTGTTTACATTTGCCCAAAAAATGCCCCGAGTGGGAGCCGCTTGTTGAGACCAACAAAAATAAACATGCCAAACGAATAATCTGCTTTCTGCTTTATACTCTCCAATAATCAAAGGCAGGAGAGTTTAAGGTTTAAGGAAGATTCACAAACAAGTGGAGTCTGTGCACAGTCAACAGAACTAATTTTAGAGCAATTTTGGGGAAATCTCTCCACTCTCAGATTCAATCCTTTTTTGGGGGGTGGGGAGAGGAGTATCAAAATCTCTTTAATCTTGCCTACGCAGAAAGGTCAGAGACAGCCATGTCTTCAGAAGCTACAGCAACTATTCAGGATTAGCAGAAGGTGTTCTGACATCTGCCTCCTGCTGGTCCTCTCCATCTTCCTTCTGAAGCATGCAATGCTAACAACTGTCAGATGCAGGAGGCTGGATTAGATCTAGGGCAGCCATTCCTTTGTCCTGGTGTTTTTGGCACTGAGTCAACAGAGCACTGACACTCTCCCTCTGCAGCCAAGATGGGGGGAGGGGGCTCTTGTTCTTCAGATGTTGTCAGGCTCCAACTCCCTTCTTCCCTGACCATCAGGGGGGCAGTGCTGTCAAGTATCCCGTTTTCCCCGGGAATCTCCCTTATTTCAAGCAGTTTCCCGCTGCTATCCCTTATTTTTTATATCCCTTTAATTTCCCGTTTTTTCCATGGAAGCAGCTCCTCTCCCTCCCCCTGCTGGCCAGGGACTGGGAAGACCTCGCCTCCTTGCAGCCTCAAAGCAAGCAGGAGCCATTTCCCGCGCTTACAGGCATCGTAGCCCATGGGCAGCGTTTCCAAAATACAGTAAGCCTAATGTGCGCATTAACACCAGTGCCGCCCACTTTTGCTTCTGGCTCCGCCCACCACTGCCATGTGACTGTCCCCGGGATAGGTGAGGCTGCTGATCCCTTATTTTCAAATCCGAAACTTGACAGCTATGCAGGGGGGGGCACTCCAAGGGGGGAAACACAATGCCCAAATTTCCACATGTGCAAAAGTGAAACACAACTGCTTAGGAAAAGCACCAGGCTGCCTCCTTGGACATACTCTCAGCAGAGCTACAAAAAGTTAGAATCATAGAATCATAGAGTTGGAAGAGACCACAAGGGCCATCCAGTCCAACCCCCTGCCAAGCAGGAAACACCAAAGTTGAGCCATAAAGATCCATGATCAGGAGATCTTGCAGGAGATCTCAGGCCATTGTGGCTTTTTTGTTTTCATGCAAGTGAGAAATGTCCCCCACCCACTACAAATATACCCTTGGCCATTGCCCACAGACCGGTGATACTTAAATGTTGGGTTGACAGCCATCTATGGTTTAATCATGGAAGTTCTCTGGGTGGAAGCTCAATCTGCTACTGGCAAGGGGTCCAGTTGATCACAAAACCTAAGGGTCAGTGGGAGAGAGAGCAGCTCTGGGTTTTAAGTGGATCCCCAAAGTTACTGCTGATGAATGGTTTCAGTATCACAGTTCTTGCCTTACACTAACCTGTCAGGCCTGAGATATTTCTTGGGTTATTGATTGCATTTTAACCCCACTCTTCTTCAAGGCTCAATGTGTTGAACATGGTTGTTCCCCACCCCAGGATGTAATTCTCACAACAATCCTGTGAGGTGGGTTAAAGCTAGGAGGGAGTAACTGGTCCAAGGACAGAAGAAGAGAAGAAGAAGAGTTTGGATTTGATATCCCGCTTTTCACTACCCGAAGGAGTCTCAAAGCGGCTAACATTCTCCTTTCCCTTCCTCCCCCACAACAAACACTCTGTGGGGTGAGTGGGGCTGAGAGACTTCAGAGAAGTGTGACTAGCCCAAGGTCACCCAGCAGCTGCATGTGGAGGAGTGCAGACACGAACCCGGTTCCCCAGATTACGAGTCTGCCGCTCCTAACCACTACACCAAACTGGCTCTTGAACCCTGCTCCTAGTCCAGCTCCCCATCCACTAGATCACAGCAGCTCCATTCTGTTGACTTGCAGGCCTATAATTCAAATATTCAAAAGCTAGGAGGTGACCCAAGCGGCAGAACATAAAGAAGCAGCAACTTGAACGTACATATAGAAAATAAAATAAAAAATTCTTTCCAGTAGCAATCTTTTTATTTTATTTTATTTTTATTTTTTATTTTTTTATTTTGTTTTGACTATGGCAGACCAACACGGCTACCCACCTGTAACTGGAAATATAGAAAAGAGTAAGCCCTGGCACCACACTATGTTCCGCACACAGCAAAGATTCAGTTTTGCAGGATCTGCATTATCTCTGTTTTAGGATTAGTGCAATGTGAAACACAGCAACTGCTGTTATGTAACTCAACCCTCAGTATACAGTTGTCAGGCTGGGTAAATTTAACTCTGCAGGTTTGGGACATGAGGCCTCTTGCCAAAGATGTGTCTCTGTCAAGTGATCTGTGAGATTTAAAGGCACCTTGTTCCTGTTTCTATCCCTTCATGTTAGGGTGAGATTCAGCCTGGCTATTGGGAGCTTAAAAAAATAATAATCAAAAATCTCGGTATTAACTCTTTTGGTGCCATGGCTCGGTACCAGAGCACCTGCTTGGCCTGCAGATAGTCTCAGGTTCAATCCCAGGAAGCTCTGCAAGTGTTCCCTGCCTGGAACCCTGGAAACCCCCTGCCATGTTGGCAACACTGAGCTAGATACTGAGCTGGATGGACCCCCCAGCAAAGCAGCTTTCAGTGTTCTTATGCCTTTGGGACAGAAGCCTAGGGCTTCATTCATTGGAATGGGCAAGGGGGAAGGGCTGGACACAGCAGGGCTGCTAGCCTGCCACATTTCAAAGTAAGAGGATACACAGAACGTTTGAGCACAGTGTTTACAAAATACTTAGCTTCGCTTAACAACTTGATGCCTTGGGACAGAAAGTTTCATGACGCAGAACCGGGCACTGAGGAGAAAGGTAAAGCATTGGGGTGGGTGCATCTGGGCAGCAAGTTGATGACTCAATAGCCTGAGCTGATCTGCACACATCATCTAAAGAGGAGGGGCTGTGTGCAGGTTGGCTGTGCCCACCCCTGGCCACGCCCACCCCTGGCAATACAGGGCCCTGCAGGGTTGGACAAGGGTGAATGGGGCCCCAGGCCAAAGAAAGGTGAGCGGGTGTAGGTGCTTGCCTGCTCACCTGACATATGCGTCCAACAAGCATACCACAAAATGCCCCAAATCTCCCATGGTGTGTGTGCACGTGTGTGCACGCAACTACTTGCCTTCACAACAAGCTAAACTGGAAGCACGTCATGGGCTCAGCTCACTTTCGGATCATCATTTCAGTGCCCCCCCTATTATCTGTCCCCACAATGCTGCTCCCATTCTGACGGCTGCTGCCTTATCCAATTGACTATAAAAAGCTGTCAGTCTAATGCAACTGAGCTCAAGGTAAACGCACTTTGAATCAGCCATCTGCCAGAGCCTCTCACAAGAAAGGCAACACTTAAAGATGAATTAAATCTCTTTCTCTGGGCCTTTAATATTAGATAATTCCTACAGTCTTCCAGTATTATTATTATTATTATTATTATTATTATTATTATTATTATTCAACATATATGTCTCAGATGACCCCTTCTTCTGGATATCCGTGTCTGTGTAAATTTTATGAAATAAATAAATAAATGCAAACGTGACCAGAGCACAACAGCACTCTCCCTTCGTGCCTACCCTCGCAACTGGCATCCAGAGGTATGTTGCCTCTGATCCTCGAGGCACTACACGGCCATCATGACTGGTAGCTGCTGGTAGCCTTATCCTCCATGGCTTTGTCTAATCCCTCTAATAGCTGCCCAGGTTGGTAGCCAGCACCACGGCTTGTGGCAGTGAGTTCCAAAGGCTGATGATGTGCTGTGTGAACAAGTTCTTCCATTAGTCTTTCCTAAACATTCAGCTTTGAAGGCTGACTCCACCAGGTTCCAGTATTATGAAAGAAGGAAAAAGACTCCTCTTGGTCGTCTTTCTGCACACCATGCATGTGACATTATGTACCTCGACCATGTCCCGTCCCCCCGCCAAGTCAGACTATTGGTCCATCAAACTCAGTACTGTCAACAGAGACTGGCAGCAGCTCTGCAGGATTTCAGGCAAAGGGATTTTCTCTCTCTCGCTTTTAAAATTTATTAGAAACTGCTAATCAGTTTACACAAATCATAAAATACACACCAAGATTTTCAATAAAATTCAGAAGACAAAAGCAAGTTGACCTAAAAAAATTAAGAACTGCTTAGAGGTTTTGACAATAAAGAAATACAGTGATACCTCGGTTAAAGAACAGTCCTGTTTCTGAACGATTCAGTTTATGGACTCCGCAAAGCTGGAAGTAGTGTCCCGGTTTGAGAACTTTTACCCTGGTCTAGGTCTCATTAGGTAAAGTGCGCCTCGGTTTAAGAACGGTTTAAGAACAGACTTCCGGAATGGATTAAGTTCATAAACCAAGGTACTACTGTATACAAATTTTAAAAACAGATTTTAAAAAATAAGATTGATATGCATTTTAATGGACAATTTTTCTTTTTAAAATAATTTATTTTTTGAACTGCTGTTTTTTATGCAAGGGGACATCCTCAACCCTACCCGACGTTGCTGGGCACTGAACCCGGGACTTTGCCACATGCACATAATTTATTCCTCTATAGAGTTACAATCTGCTTGGAATTCACAGCATTCTTTTGTCCAAGCCTGTATCCCTGCAAATCATAGAAGTAGCATAAAAACCGTTGCTTGGCATTGCATCTTCAAATACACCCCTACGGCTGATTTCCTTTTTCATTGTTCCAGAGAAAGAGAACATACACCAAGCAAGAGGAGAAAGCTCAACACCATTCACATGAAAGCTTCTGCTCCCAAACAGCAGCACTCATTATCACAGATGTCTCTGGCTCCTCCATGGCGTTTCCTGGCAGGTTGGCAGGCTTGCCTATCTGTGGAAGTGAAAATGCTGCAGCTACTTTGCTTCCGTGAACCCCGTGGAAGGATAAAGAGCAGGCAATATCGCTGAGCCTCCACAGGGCCTGATGTCGCCAATGCTATGGGAAGGGAAGGGAAGCAGGGAGACAGAGGCGAATTGGAATAGCAGGAAGGTGGTCCCAGCC
Source organism: Lacerta agilis (assembly GCF_009819535.1). Classification (NCBI taxonomy): domain Eukaryota; kingdom Metazoa; phylum Chordata; class Lepidosauria; order Squamata; family Lacertidae; genus Lacerta; species Lacerta agilis. Next base: position 3,567,346 of record NC_046324.1, read on the forward strand.
CAGAGATGTCTTTGGCTGACTCGAATGCTGTGAGGGTGATTGTTATGTACTGAGCTGAGTCCTAGAACAATAGGATCCAGAATGCAGCAGTCTGGTCCTCAGGAGCCACCCAATCCAGCTCCAGGTGGAAGTGAATCAGCAACCTGATTGGCCTGCAAGAGCAGCCAATCAGGCTCCTGGAGGAAGTGAATCCGCAACCTGATTGGCCTATGTGTGGTGTAGTGGTTAAGAGTGGTAGTCTTGTAATCTGGGGAACCGGGTTCGCGTCTCTGCTCCTCCACATGCAGCTGCTGGGTGACCTTGGGCTAGTCACACTTCTTTGAAGTCTCTCAGCCCCACTCACCTCACAGAGTGTTTGTTGTGGGGGAGGAAGGGAAAGGAGAATGTTAGCCGCTTTGAGACTCCTTAGGGTAGTGATAAAGCAGGATATCAAATCCAAACTCCTCCTCCTCCTCCTCCTCCTCCTCCTCCTCCTCCTCCTCCTCCTCCTCTTCTTCTTCTTCTTCTTCTTCTTCTTCTTCTTCTTCTTCTTCTTCTTCTTCTTCTTCTTCTTCTTCTTCTTCTTCTACAGGAATAGCCTGGAATTAGCCAATCACGTGAGGCCCATTGTGTAAATAATGTATATATAGCAGATGTTTTGGGGAAAGACTCATTCCTTGCTACTATGAGCTGAATAAAGAGCATGAAATTCACATTTGACTCCGAGTATATTTCAGTGACCATGCCCTGGTGGTGGTTTTGCCTGAATGGGCACTGGTAGCAGAACTGCGTGGTCGAGCCTTCCCCCCTCCCCAAACTGTGAGAAGATAAGGTGTGCTTCCTGCATTGCAGAAGGTTGGACTAGATGACTCATGGTCCCTTCCAACTCAACAATTCTATGATTCTAGAAGAAGAGCTGGGCTGGATCAGGCCAATGACCCATCTAGTCCAGCCTCCTGTTCTCATAGTGGCCAACCAAATGCCTATGTGATTCCCAGAAACTAGTATACAGAGGTTCACTGAATCTGACATGGAGGTAAAACAGAGCCACATATCTGTTAACTGACCCAGAAAAACCGGGACATCCCATTCTGTCCTGTGAGAGTACAGCAGCCATTTGGGGCACCTTGCTCTCATGCAATTTCGAGTAGAGATCTCAGCCCCCCAAAAAACGTGCTTTTTTCCAGGTCCACGATCTTGTGCAGTGCCCCAAAATGTGTGTTTTTGCACACCATGCCCCCAAAAGCATTTTTTCATGTCTGCAATCTTGTGTGGGATTTCAGATATGGAGGATGGTATCCTGGACTTGGACTGCTTTGTGCTGGAGGGTATGTAGCCATCATGGTTAGGACCACTGCAGGACTGGAAGTGGAGGGGCCCAATATTGTAGAACTTCAAATGTCTGTAGAAAGCTAGTATGTCAGGGATAAGGGTCTGGCTTATGCTTCTCTCCCCTCAGGTTATGTCTGTGTTCAGGGATTTTTGCTTCATATGGGAGTATTCAGACCAACACCTTTCCACCTGCATCCTGTAATGGTAGAGTACAAGAGAGGCTGTACTGTTCATTCCTCCTAAATATGTACTAATACTCTGCAAAGGCATCCAGCAAAAAGTTACTTGGCTGTTTAAAACTGTAACGGGACGTTCTGCTGCTTGCCAAACCATAGAAGCCACACTGTCTCAAGGGGCAATTTTAAAACTTCCTGTTAAGAACTCTAATGTTTATGGTGTTCTCCATAGATGGGGGAGGAGAATTTAAATACAGTGCCATCCAAGAAATCTAACCTGGAAAAATGCAGCTTGCTTCAAACGCAGTGCCAGGGAATTTGATTCAACTAGTGCTTTTCTGTCTGTTCCAAATATTATTCTGGCAGCATTGCTAGAATCCAGAAGGCTCAAGTCAAATCTATTGCATGCTCTTTTGGAAGGATTTCCACACTTTCATGCTGCAGCAATGCTTCTTCTGTATTTTTCTGCTGCGTTCTGATATTTTAAAGCGCACATGTTGTTGCAAATGCCACAGTGTTTTTTTTATGAGATACTACAAACCCCATGTTGCAGAGTCAATCTGATATGAGAAGCATTCATACACAAAACAGTGAATGCAACAGCCATTTGGGCAACGGCAGAGTTGAAACATATATGCAGAATACACGCACACACAAATGCAGTTTTTCCACTCAAATATAAAATGTGATTTTTTAAAAATCAAAATCAGAGTGCTCCAGACTTCACAGCATTTCTTGCTCTGATTCAGATTGACCCTGGATCATCAGATTCATTTGATAGACCCAAAATCTAGCAGAGAGAGAGAGAGAGAGAGAGAGAGAGAGAGAGAGAGAGGATTTTATAAAAATATTCTATGCATCTATATTATATTATGTTATATTATATAGAATGATGAAGGAATGAAGTGACTCTCCTATGATAAAAGGCTGCAGCATTTGGGACTTCTTTTTAGTTAAAAAAAGAGACAAGGATGAGGTACTATAACAGAAGTTTATAAAATTAAGGAAAAATTAAGGAAAAATGGATAGAGAAAAGTTTGTCATTACACAAGAACTCATGGACATCCAACATTGGAAGACTTAGGATAGACACAAGAAAGTACTTCTTCATGCTGTGCATAGTTAAACTATGGAACTCTCTCCCACATGAGGCAACGATGAATTGGACAAATCCATGGAGGATAAGTCTATCAATTCCCATGAGCCATGGGGGCTGTCCTGGGCCTCCACAAGAGGCAGCAGCAATGCTTCTGAGTCCCGGCTACAGTACCAGTTGCTGGAAACCAGAGGGGGGCAGAGGGCTCTTGCGTTTGGGTCCTGCTTGCCGGTTTCCCATTGAGGCATCTGCTTGGATGGGTCATTGGTCTGATCTAGCAGGCTCGCCGTCTCATGTTCTTATGAAAAACAAAATAAAAAGCATGGCATGCCCAAGAAAGTTATCAAATATTCAACAAATATTTGAGCAGCCAAGAGAATAATCTACATCAGAATCCATAAAAGGGTTGCTGAAGAGACATTTTTGGAGCAACGCGTTTCATTTCCAAATAAAGGGCAGATCATTCGAGAGGGACTTTATTACCTGGTCCCTAAAGGATGGAAGGAGAGATGCTTTTCTCTAGGGGGAGCCGAAGCAGCTTGAAAAAGAGGCATGTGCCGTGTGTGTGTGTGTGTGTGTGTGTCTTCAACCCTCTTGGCAAAAATGCCAAAGCTGCTCAGGCTGCCCCCCCCTTCTTTTCTGAAACATATTGTTTCGAGCGGGGATTGTTTTGCCAATAAGCATTAGATCTCTGCTTCTTTAAAATTCAGAACTGGTAGCACAGGCTGCCAGCCCATAATCATAGCTTGCTTTTTAACAATCGGCTAAACTTAGTTGTCAAATCCGTGTGCAGGAATCTTTTCCAGCAAGGCTGCAGCTTAATTTTTTTTTTTTTTTATCTAGCCAGAAGGAAGCTCATTAGAATAGTAGCAAGCTAAGCTAAAATTTGTTACGCTATCAAGAAGTTCAACTCGTGCTAGGGAAGAAGAAGGGGGTGGGGAGCAGCCTTTTGCTCATAATCAGGGAGCAAAACATTCAGAGGAGTAAAAATGAGGGTAACCAGCAAAGGGCCACATCAGCAGAGCAGAAGTGGAACAACTGGGCCACCACGGGGAGAGGTGGCGGCTGAGGGCAGGAATGATAAGAAGCAGAGGGTTCCAATGACTCTCAAATTCACTCTCAATGTAGGCAAGTAGAAAAATGTATTATTTCAAAAGGCATTCTGAATATATTCAGAGCTGCTTGCATATTCTGCATTTTTACAGGAGGAGCATTGAGAAAGAGAAAGAGCTAGAAAACTAACTCATGCCTGCCGGTGGTAACATTCTAGTCCTTATGACTCCAAGAATATGCCTAACCATTTCCGGGCTTTCAGGGAAATTTCTCGTCCCTCCACACCATGGGCTGGAGCTGAGGGGTTGGACACAGAAGTGCCTTTCTTTCCCAGGAGCGGCTTTCCCACAAGTAGAATTTAAAAGAGAAGGGTAAAACAAGAAGTGGGTTTTACACAGAGAGGAAAGGGCAGGGAGAAGGGGTGGGGGCCAAGCAAAGAGCTCACAAAACTCTTAAGGCACAGAATGACCATTTCTCCCCACTGCCACTGAACAATTGCAGCCCTCCAGAGTCTGTACGTAGCCGCTGGAAGTTTTGTGCTTCAGTTTGATCCTGATGGCTGATGAACCCCCAAAGGGTAGAAAATGCAGCTGAAAAATCAATTCCATAGCTCGGGTCTATGAAACAGCAGAAGCACCAGCCACCAAAATCCAAAAATTTTGTCTAGGCTAGTTCGGGATGGGAGCTTGCATTATTAGTCTCCATTGATTTAGCAATGGAAATGGTTGTTCTCATATGGACTGGTAGTTCGTGGTGCTTAGTGGTACACTTGCTGCAGCAGAACCAGACACCTCCATCTGCCCCAGTTGCATTAAAACATGTCTCTCTCGTATCGGTCCCTACAGTCACAGCAGCCATTTTAACTCTCCAAAGGTTTGACTTCACTAGCAAAGGCACTTCCGAAACAGACAGATGCCAACCATTTAGTGTGGTTGTTTCATTTTTATAAATTGTATGAAATGTCAATGCTTTCTGTTAATTTTTCTCTTCCTCCCGCCCAACCACAAGCACCACATAATCATAAAACTCATTCTGCACTTGTTTAAAATCCATATTTTAGTGTGGCAGTACTTACACTTTGGAACTCCTTGCCTATTGACATTAGGCAGGTGCCTGCATTGTATTGTTTTCGGCATGTGCCAAAAACAATTTTGATTAGGCAAGCCTACACAGACATGTAGAATGTTGCTGTATGCCATAATCTGTATTTAGTAGTTTGCTGATTTTAATAACTTTTTAAATAGCTGTTTTTAACTGTTTTAACTGATATTTCTATTATCTTCTTTCTAAGCCACTGGGGGGGGGGTTGTTCACAGTCAAGAGGTTTATAAATTTTATGAAAAAAAATTATGGAATAAGTATTTATGTATATGTTTTAAAATGTAAGTTGCTTGGATACCTTTGAGGTAACAAGCAGATAATAAAAGTAATAATAATAAGTACATCTCTGCTGCTTCTGTAGCTACAACATTTGGTTCATAAGGGCAGAGACAAAACACAATTAGTGGAGGACAAGTCTTACAGTTTGGGTTTCTCCCAGTTCCTCATTTTTCCACATCTTCAGTTCTCCACATCAACGGCCTCGGCCCAGTATACCTGAAGGAGCGTCTTCGCCCCCATCGTCCAGCCCAGACACTGAGGTCCAGCGCCGAGGGCCTTCTGGCGGTTCCCTCACTACGAGAAGCAAAGCTACAGGGAACCAGGCAGAGGGCCTTCTCAGTAGTGGCACCTGCCCTGTGGAATGCCCTCCCACCAGATGTCCAGGCAATAAGCAACTATTTTACTTTTAAAAGACAACTGAGAAAACTTCCTGTTTAGGGAAGTTTTTAATGTTTGATGCTGTAGTGTTTTTAATATTCAGCTGGAAGCCGCCCAGAGTGGCTGGGGAAACCCAGGCAGATGGGCGGGGTATAAATAATACATTATTATTATTATTATTATTATTATTATCATCATCATCATCATCATCATCATCATCATCAATTTGTGATACACACACACACACACACATCCTCATGAAAATTCATCAGTCCTTTAGTGTGAATATCTCCAAAATTGTATCATTATCTCTCTCTCTCTCTCTCTCTCTCACACACACACACACACACACACCAATTTTGCCCAATATTCAAAGCAGTTTTTCCTAATATAATGCATTTTTGTATGTTATTTCCCCGCCTAAAACAATGCATTTTTGCATACCTTGCTGGGCTGGAGAACTGCACACCAGAGACCTGCAAAATCTGAAGAAGAGAGAATTTCTAAGGACATCTGTGTTTCAGTTATCCATATTGATTTGGAAAGCGTGGATTTGGCAGATTTGCCTTTAACTGACGTGATTGGTCAGTTAGTTAAGTATTTCTATTGTTTCACTTGATGGGGGGCAGCTGCCACCCCCCTTGACTATGCCCATGCCCTACAACCAAGACACATAAAGTATTGGGGGGTGTATCTCCCTTGGTGTCTCAAAGGCCAACCTCTAGAGCTCAGAAAGCTCTTAAACTGTGGTGGTGCTGCATTAAAAAAATGTAAAGGGTAAAGGGACCCCTGACCATTAGGTCCACTTGTGTCCGGCTCTGGGGTTGCGGTGCTCATCTCACTTTATTGGCCGAGGGAGCCGGCGTACAGCTTCCGGGTCATGTGGCCAGCATGACAGAGCTGCTTCTGGCGAACCAGAGCAGCGCACGGAAACGCCGTCTACTTTCCCGCCGAAGCGGTACCTATTTATCTACTTGCACTTTTGACGTGCTTTCGAGCTGCTAGGTGGGCAGGAGCTGGGACCGAGCAACGGGAGCTCACCCCGTCGCGGGGATTCAAACCACTGACCTTCTGATCGGCAAGCGCTAGGCTCTGTGGTTTAACCCACAGCGCCACCCACATCCCTGCTGGTGCTGCACTTACTTCAGAGTAAATCCACTGAACTCAGTGGGACTTCATTTGTGAACATAGATGCATGGGAGTCAGGCTGACTCTTTACTAGGAAGAGAAAAGCACATACAGTATTCTCCTCTCTGGAGATGATTTATCATTACCCACGAATTGCCAAAGGGAGAACTGAAGTCTCCATAAGCGGGAAGTCTCTATATCACGGGGTGCATCATTCTTAAAATATACCAGGGCTGCCTGGCTCCAGGCAACACTGCAGAGTCCAAAAGTAAGAAAAGTGCACATGTGAAGGGGGGTTGTCAGCTGGACATCAATTAGTGGAAGGGGGGTGGGTATTTTGGACAATGCTTAAAACTGCAGGTGGATGGGGAGCCTAAAGTTGTGAGCTGTAGACACAGGGGGATGTGAGCAAGGGAGTGCGCTGAGAACCTCCAATGGCCACTAGAAGCCCACCAATGACTTCAGTTATTTCATCATACAATGGCCGGGCATTTTCACACAAGGACTAAGTCGTTTTTCTTACTAAATCAAACACAGATTCCCCAGGATTCCATCTCCCATGACGTGTCAACTGCCAAGAGCTGCAATACACACACACACACACACACACACACACACACACACACAGCAACAGCCATAACCAGCCCAGCACTGTGAAAACAGACACCTTCTTGCTTTGAACATTCATGCATCATGCAAACTTATCAGCAATCCAGAGCGACATTAGCATTAAGCACAGCTGGCACATATTTCAGGCATCAAAAAGAAGCCATGTCAGCACCAGGAGGGCCTTGCTGGGAAGAGCGTTCCACAGTCAGGGGACCACAATGAAAAAGATGCTCTCCCTTATGGCCACTCGCTGAGCCTCTCTTTAAGCAGACACCCCAGGAAGGGCCTCGACTAGGAATGGTACAGGCTGTGGAGGAAACAGGTGTGTAACAGCAGCCCTTGTGATTAGCAGGCAGTAGTACGAGAGCTTTGGATTCGTTAGGTGTGATCTAAATGTTACTGGGCACCTTCCCTATCAATGAGGCAGTAATCTTGGCCTGCTCAGCTTCTAGCCACTGGTCTGGGCTGTGGGAACACTCTGGATCTGGATTTGGGTGCAGCCACGGCAACAAGTCCAAGTCATTCAAGTTCAAGCTGGGACCACTTTACCTAAGGGGTCACTCTATCTACCCCATACATGGATGCCCGACCACTTTGATCAGTGGAACTGGCATTGTTACAGATGCCACATAATATCCACCCAACACCTTGGAACTCCCTGCTTATTGATGTCAGACAGGCACCTTCACTGCTAAGAACATTTTTGTTTAGGCAGGCCTATCCAGATGCTTAGAAAGCTGTTGCAAGTTTGAATATTTTTAGTCTATTTTCTTTTGATTTTCTGAAAGTCTTAAATGACTGTTGTTAATTCTTCTTATTGGTAATTTTGTTGTTTTATCTTTTTTTTGTAAACCATTTAGAGGTGTGTGGAGGGGTTGGTTTTTTACAATCAAGTGGTGTGTATGTAAATTTTATGAAATCACTCAGTCAGTCAGTCAGGGATAATGGCTGAAACTCCACATACAGTACACAAGAAAGCTAAATAGCCAAAGCAGGGGATCTTCTTCTGAGGCTGCTCCGTCTCCTTCTGATTTGAGATAACATCACCTAATTATAATAGTCTAAATAGTCTAAATAGAAATAACATGAATTCTACTTTCTGAAGCCTTGAGTTTTTGTGCAGAGCTGACAACCCAGTTCAGTATTCTAAAGACAACACCCAGACCAAAGGAGACTTCATGCAAAGGAGCATGAAGCCTTACATCACTAATATTACGACTGCCTGTCTTTTCTTCACAATGGCTCAGGTAGCACAATGGGGTCAGCCAGCCATCTTAACTGAAGCCATGGCAGCCTTAAATTTGCAGGAGATTTCTACACTATAGATCAGGGATGGGGGATCAATTTCCCTCCAGATATTGTTGGACCGATGGTCAAGGATGGTTGGAGATGTAGTCCAAAAGCATCTGAAGGGCCACAGGTTCCCCATCCCCACACGGGCCCAAAAGAGTAGTTATTATGTTCCCCCCTCCCAAGGAATTCTGGGAACTGTAGTTCTATAGGAAGGAGAGCGAAGCAGAATTCTCAGCTCTCAACCAAGTGTAAATTCCTTGGATTCTTGGTGAGGAAGCTGTTTCAGCTAAACTGGTATAAAATTGACACAAGTTTGTCATGTAGAGTAAGCCAGTAATCTTGAAGGATGAAATCTAGTTCCTCAAGCAACCAGGCATCATGCTTCCATTGTTCAACATGCCACAGGGTCAAGATAGAGACAAAGGTACACACGTGTTAATAATCACAGCCAGAAATATGCTCAAAAGAAAGAGACCTCTACCAAGTTTCAAGCAGCTGAACCCTCAGCACCCGTGCACATCTTTCCCAATTTACAGGGTGGCAGAGACACCTGGAACTGCTCTCAGTCATACTAGTCTGTTGCAACAGCTTAAGAGTCCTGTGGCATCTTAAAGACTGACTAACAGATTTATTGTGGCAGCAGCTTTCTTGGACTACAGCCCAGCTCCTGATGGAGTGGGATGCAGTCCATGAAGGCGTATGGTGCAATCAATCTGTTAGCCTTTAAGGTGGCACAGGGCGCTTTTACTGTTTTGAAAGCAGCTCAGAGAAGCTGAAAGTAATTCACATTATACAGCTGGCCAACAGGGTAAGAGAAGTCAGCAAGCTTTCAGCCTTGGCTGGGCTCAAGGATCCACATTTGCCCACCCGCAGACTGTAAACACCCCTGTAGCGCTCTGCACACCTGCATCATGCGAAGGGACATCAAACATGGCAGGGAGTCCCTAGATGGTCCATGCATTAGGCATGCACATCTGCAAAGGACAACTGCTTGCTCGGACTTCTCTGTGCAAAGGCTTTCCACATGTTGTAGAAAAACCCTCATTGCGCAGGGTTCCAGAATGCATGGGTCATCTAGGCACAGAGACTAGAGACTCTGCAGAGATGTCCATATCTAACATGGCAGCAGTGCCACACAATCTTGGGACACAGCCGAGGCACCATCCCATAACTCGAATGATGCTCCTTGACATGACACAAGCACGGAGCAGGGGGTTGGGGGCTCTGCAAAACCGGCAGTGTGCAAAAACTCATTTAGAGATTTTAATCCTTATAAAAGGATTGGGCAAAGGCATGGAAAAGGTTATGGGTGGCTCCTAGCCACAATGGCTATGCTCTGTCTGGCTCCATGTTTGGAGGCAGTAAATGCTTTTGAATACTGGTTGCTGGAAACCATGGGAGGGAGGGAGGGAGGGAGAGCTCTTGTGCTCTGGCCCTGTGGCACCTGGCTGGCCACTATGCGAAGAGGATGTTGCATGACAAGGGCCCCCTATGGCCTGATCCAGCAAGCACACCTCACATTCCTCAGGTTCCTATGTTACATTTCTTTCTATACCCCATCTTCCAGTGTCTCTTTTGTGCAGAAACAGCACAATCGTAGCAGTAAACCGGCATCCTTGAAAGCTTTAATGCAACTGAGTCCGACAATGGAGGTCATCTCGATCCAAGTGCTGCTTTGCCACCTCCAGCCAGCTTTTGCATTCAGCCTGCTCTCACACTGCTGCCGGCTTCCTTTCCACAGCACCTTTTCACGCTGCTATAATACCAGCCCTGGTGTCGCTTCTTGGAGCACATCAATTCCTTAAAACTTGCCACCGTCCTAGTGGGTTGCTTTAGAACTCTATCAAAAATTATTAGATCAAATTACAAAATGAAAGACACCGCAGCGGGTTGCTGCCACTACAGCACTAATGCATTTCTGCCATTCAGCAAGTCTCTTACTGTTGCTCCCCAAAAGCCAACAGCCACAAGCTGCTTACACCATCTTGGCAGTGGCGGCGGCAGCAGCAGCAAAAGAGGCTTTGGGCAAGGCGGGGCAGAGCAAGGCAGGGCAGGATGGGAGCAACAGATTTTCTAGCTGTATAAAAAGGAAAACCAAAACATCCTATTGATGCATGATGCCTTTGATACCGCCATGGGTGTGACTTGTGTTTGTGCACAATTTAACCCATATAAACTAGTTCTTTCACATTATTGTTCCCATCTTACCTTACATGTGCCCACTCAACTGCTTTGATTGGCAGAACTGACACTGTTACAGGTGCCACATAATACTCGAAAGCCTTACTGAAATCAATATTTGTTGTAGCAGCAGTAGTAGCAGTAGTAGTAAAGCAGGGATGTCCAACCAGAAGACTGCAGTCCTGGTAGATCGCGGGATCCTTATCGTGTACAAAAAGTTACAGGGGGGAAGCTAAAACTCTGAGCATACCAATAACAAACTTAGTTGGTCTCTAAGGTGCTACTGGAAGGAATTTTTTATTTTGTTTCGACTACGGGAGACCAACACGGCTACCTACCTGTAACAAGTCAATAGTGTGATGCAGCAGCAAAAAAAAGCTAGTGCTGCATCAACAGAAGTATAGCATCCAGATCAAGGGAAGTACAGTAATAGTACCGGTCTGCTCTGCCTTGGCCAGACCACACCTGGAATACTGTGTCCAATTCTGGGCACCACAATTTAAGAAGGATGTTGACAAGCTGGAATGTGTGCAGGGGAGGGCAACCAAGATGATCAAGGGTTTTTAAAACAAGCCTTATGAGGAACGGTTGGAGCTGGATATGTTTAGTCTGGAAAAGAGGAGACTGATATGAGATATGGTAGCCATCTTCAAATATCTCAAGGGCTGTCACATGGAAAATGGAACAAGCTTATTTTCCCCTGCTCTGGAGGGTAGGACTCGAACCAGTGGCTTCAAGTTATACGAAAGGAGATTCCGACTAGACATTCGGAAAAACTTTCTGATAGTAAGAGCTCTTGGTTAGTGAAATGGTCTCCCTCAGGAGGTTTTTAAGCAGAGGTCGGATGGCCATCTGACGTGGATGCGTTAGCTGAGATTCCAGCATTGTAGGGGGTTGGACTAGATGACTCTTGGGGATCCCTTCCAACTCTACAATTTTATTATTTATTATTTATATGTTGCTCATCTAACTGGGTTACCCCAGGCAGTATGGGCAGCTTCCCACAAATAAAATACAGTAAGACATCAAACATTGAAAACTTCCCCATATAGGGCTGCTTTCGGATGTCTTCTAAAAGTCAAATAGTTGTTTACTGTATTTCCTTTACATCTTATGGGAGGGTGTTCCAAAGGACAGACATGACTACTGAGAAAGCCCTCTACCTGTCTCCCTCTAACCTCACTTCTTACAGTGAAGGAACCACCAGAAGGCCCTTGGAGCTGGATCTTAGTGTCCAGGCTGAATGATTGATGTGGAGATGTTCCTTCAGGTATACTGGGCCAAGGCCATTTAGGGTTTTAAAGGTCAGCACCAGTACTTTGAATTGTGCTTGGAAATAGGACAAAGTAATAAGTGCTGGAAATGTAAAGAAACAGAAGGAACTTTTTTCCATATGTGGTGGACGTGCCCAAAGGTAAAAGACTTCTGGGAAAAGATTTATAATGAAATGAAGAAGGTGTTGAAAAACACATTTAAAAAGAAACCAGAAACTTTTTTACTGGCCAAGAAATTCCAAAATGTGATAGAACTTTATTTATGTATGCCACAACAGCAGCTAGAATTTTGATAGCTTAAAACTGGAAGACAGAAGAAATCCCAACAATTGAAGAATGGCAGATGAAAATGATGGACTATATGGAGCTCGCTGAGATGAGCGGGAAACTTCATGACCAGAGGGACGACACGGTGGAAGAAGAGTGGAAGAAATTTAAATTGTATCTTGAAAATTATTGTATGATTGAAAATTAGATATAATTTGTAAGATAAGCAAGACTGTAGAGTCAGAGTTAGGTTAAGTGTTTAGGAAGTGTGAGAGAATGAGTAAAGATAATAGATAAGATTAATGATTTTATATAGTAAAATAAGTTTTTTTAAGATGTAAAGAAATTACTAAAGATGATTGACAAGGAACCCAGGAAGGGGAGATGAGAAGAAGTCAAGATTCAATGTAAAAGATAGAAGTTAGTGATACTAATAAGTTTTTTGTTTTTATTGTAGGTTTGTTTCATATGGTTGTATTGTTTTGTATTTGTTTGTTTTTGTTGATTGTAGTTTTTATAAAATTTAATAAATATATATATATTTTTAAATGAATTGTGCTTGGAAACGTACTGGGAGACAATGTATATCTTTTAAGACCAGTGTTATATGGTCCCAGGGGCCACTCCCAGTCACCAGTCTGGCAGCCACATTCTAGATTAGTTGTGGTTTCTGAGTCACCTTCAAAGGTAGCCCCACGTAGAGCGCATTGCAGTAGTCCAAGCAAGAGATATGTCCATAGCATTCTCCTGATACACCAATGTTGTAACACTATCAAAAAAAAAAGAAATGAGATTTGTCCAGCATGACTTGATTTGAGAAACCCCTACTGGGTCTTAGTAATCAAAGTATTTTCCCAAGTGCTCACAGGCCAACCATTTAAGTATCTATTCTAGGACCTTTCCTGATACCGACGTCAAGCTGACCGGTGAAGACAGAGGCCAAGCAGGTGTTGAGTAGTTCTACCCTCTCTTAGTCATCCAATAGCATTTCTCCATCTTCTCCATGCACAGGGCCTAGTACAGTATGTGCTTGTTCCTGCTCTTGTTTCAAAAATAGCCAAAGAAACATTTATTATTATTTTAAACCTCTCTTGCATGCCTGAAGTCATTCTGGGCTTTGGCCCACCTGACATTTTCCTTGATCAGGTTCATGAGACTCTTAGCAAACATATTCTTGCCAACTGCTGTGAGGTGCAACCTATCTGTTGCCAGAGGTCCTTCCTCACGGAAGCCAAGACCATGGTCCAAGCTACACCTTTGCTGATGATGCCAGCTGCACAGCCAGTGGCTTGCTTCCAGTATTTTCCTCTTCCTGGGTGACAATAATCAACTGGAAGGCATGATGAAATAAACACCTATTCCTCAAGGCCATTTAGCTTCCTGCCCAGAGTCTCGTAGTATGTCAAAGGCTGCGTCTGGCAGTATCATTTGTACCCACATGAATCAGAAGGAAAGGAGTTGTGGTCAGTGGCTTTGTAAGATTGGCAACTAACTTCTCCATCACATTGTGAATATTTGCACCTAGAAGACAGCACATCTCCTGGGACACCCTGTTAACTCAACACACTGCTGCCTCTGTCCCCCTCAGTAGAGAGTCCCCTACCCCACCACATGCCTCTTCCTCCTCTGAGGAGTGGCAGGAGTCGTCCTGTCCACTATACCTTCCACAGAAACCTCAGTGTAATATGAAGTCTGCAACTGCTGTCCTTGCTAATCTAGCCCAGAATTGTTGTCTGAGGTAAGTGCATGAGATCTATTTCACAGCTCCAGTGACACAGCATGGCACCTGAAAGTCCTGCTTCTGTGTGTCATGTTCCTCCAGAGGTTCATCTCCTGGAATGGGCAATCTTCCTCCTCCTTAGGGGCACCCCACCTGCATCACCAGGACAGTCCACTCTGCTCTATTGAGAATTTCTTCATCTTGCCCAGTAGCTCGAAATGTGGATAGGCAGGCCTTAATTTGCTGTACCTTCTCTTCCAGCAAGATAACCAACTTGCACTTACTGCAGGTATAGTTTTGCACATTCTCAGGCAGGAAGAGAAACATGCCACACATGTTGCAGGTCACTGCAGCAGCTCCCTCCCCATCCATGTCTCTTGGTTCTACGTACACCATGAGATAGCACTCTGGGCCTCCCCATCCAAAATGCCATCGTAAATGCCCCTGTTTACAAGTGCTGGTCACGAGCATCCAGAGAAATCAAGTAACCTTCATCTGTGCTCAGGATACATGCACTTTTGCACTTTTACACTGCTGGTTTCAACTTCTGTCCAAAATATTATTATTATTATTATTATTATTATTATTTTATATAATGTTACTGTTGTGAGCTAAACTAGGCTCCCCTTGGAGAGGAAGGGCATGTTATAAATGTGGAATGATAGATAGATAGATAGATAGAGATAGATAAATATTCCCAATTCATGAAGTTTAGCATGAATGTAACCCTATGTGTAGCTTCCTAGAGCCAAGCTCCATTGAACTCAGTGTTGCTTACTTATCCAACTCCATAGGTTCAACTTGTAAAACACATTGAGTCAAATGCTGAAATGCAGACTTTAACTTTGGATTAGAAATGCAAACCATCTTGTGAAGAAGTGTTACTGGTTAAACTGCTCACCTGAAGTAGGAACCCTATCAAAGAAAAGGAAAGCAGTATCTAGCCCCTCGGCTTGGTTATTTTTCTCATTATGAGACTTCCGCTATGCTAACCCTGTCACAAACTTGTAAGCTTTCTCATCACTACACTCAATTGCTGGAGCAAGGAGACTTCATCAATGATCCACAAAGCCTTTGCTCAGAGAGTCAATGAGCTTCCAGCTCTGCTGCAGATGTTATGCTAGAAGGAATGTCAGTTCCACTTTTCCAGCCATTTTACACACTGGAAGCAGAAATTATTTTCTGCCAACTCCATTAGACAACAACAACAACAACAACAACAACAACAACAACAACAACAACAGTCATTGCAAACCTTTCTCTTCTTCTGAGCAAGGAAGCCAGAACTCCTGCAAAAGCAGAGACACTTCTGCTTTGCTCAGTGTTGCCACCCACAAAGGAGGCCCATTGCATCCCCCCACCCTCAGCTCTGGCTAAGGCTTTCCTTGTCAGATACTCTCCCGCCCCTGAACTCAGCCGGTCCCCTTAACTCATGTATTTCCCCCCTGTTACTTCCATTCAGATTGTTACATAAGGGCAGTGCTTGCGTGCTGAGACACACACACAGAGCCTGTGTACATTTTCACTTTCCCTTCCGATTTAATCCTCTCTACAATTGGTTTGGGGGTGGGCGGGGGACAATGAGGAGAGAGAAAGAGAGCAAAGTAGCATCACTGCACATTTGGGTCAGCAGGTTAGCAGTTTCAAAAGCCTAAACCGTTTAAGATCACCGTGATAACGATGGAGCACAAATCACCATCACCATCAACTGTCGAGGTCGCCTTCTCCTCCTTCTCCCAAGCCTTTTTTTAAAATATCTATGGCAATCATAACAGGCGCACACACTCAAAGTCTGGTTACATAATTTCCCACAGACTTGCGTGGCTCAGGCTGGGAAGGAAACAGAGATGTGGAGAGAGAGAGAGAGAGAGAGAGGAGTGCAGGAGTATTCTGCAGATTTCACTCTCTCACTCCCTACTCTCTTCTTTAAGGGGGAGGGGGAGGAAAATTCCAGGGTAAACAATAAGGTGGGATTAAGCTATCTGAAAGCAGAGAAAGTTAAGGAGGGATGGAGCCTGCAAAAAAAGAAGAAAAAGAAGAAGAAAAGGGAGGTTGTATAACAGCAAAAGTCCTGCCGCTTCGTAAACATTCCCCCCCCCCCAAATAAAATCTGGCTCTCCTCAGACACATTTTCGCCAGTGTTTCTGATTAACGTTGTTATGTAACCAGCTTTTACATTCCTTTTCGTGGAAGCCACCATCCCAAGGCCCCTTGCAAATGCCAAAAAATGCCTCTCTCTCTCTCTCTCTCTCTCTCTCTCTATATATATATATTGCAAATACAATTATACACATTTCTTCCACTCCCTAGAGTTGCATTTTAAAAATCTCGGGAAATTGCCCCCCCACACACACACACACACTCGCACGCACTCCTGATTTCAAGGGGTGTCTGTCATCTTTTATTCCGCCCCCCGCCCGCTGTACGGGCATCGCCAGCCAAGGAGGAAGCTGCTTGGAATGGAAGGCGTGGCCTAAATTGGGAGGAACAAACAACAACAACAAATAATATTGGAGCGCACATGATCAGCCATATTTTGAGCAGCGTCAAGAGAGAGGGGCACTAGCCTGCCTTTGCAAGCCCCCTTCCCTCTCCAAGCCCAGATCCTCTGTCTCCAGTGCTGTGCCGCCTCCAAAATAATAACCCCCACTGACAGAAGGCAGTCTTCCAGCTATAGGCTTGCTAAATCCAACTTGTAGTTTGGCACAGCAATGCGAGGAGGGTTACGTTCTCACAACCTGGTGAATCGGTCCCGAATCTCTCCTCTCGAGCAACCATGCCTACTATATTTACAGAGGAGAGTAAATCCTTCATCATCACCTTCCTCGTTTTACAAAGAAAGCAGATCACACAAATCCACGTTTCTGGAAATCCTCTGGGCTTTAACCGTTCGCACGCCAAGCAGAAAGGGGGGACGCGCTCGCCTCCCTGTTCTAAAACTGCCAGGTAGACCCGCGTTGTTAAACGCGCGCGCACACACGCATACATCAGCAACAGCGAGGTCTTTTTTGTTTCACTGGCGGTGAAGCCGCAGTCCGCCCGGCGCTGAACTTCGCATGACCCGCACATGTCAAGAGGACCTGACCTGCGCTCGCCTCCAGACCGTGAGAAAAGCGCGCAACGCGGGACGTTCAAAAAGGAGAGGCGAGCAGAGGACTCCTGCCAGACCCAGGAAGGAGAGGTCAACGGCCTCCACCTGCCAGCAACAACTCCAAAGGAAGGAAACAACTGCACCACCACTGTGTGCAAACACGGAGCTTCTCGAGCTCGTCTGAACGCTCCCATCAACACGCTTCAGGAAGAAACCACGCAAGAAGCCAGCCCCGCCCCTCCAAAACTCTGTCCACCATTTAATAATGGAACAAAACAGACACCTATTTTTAAAAAGGATGGGGGGGGGAGAGAGAGAGAGGGAGAAGCACCTGCCAATCCAAAGTGTTTGATTTCTTGACTTGGGGCTGAAACCCTCTTTGCCTTGTGGGAGATAAAACCCACACCCCAAAGCCCAGACACAAAATGGCATTTGGGGACTGTCAGGCTTTTATTTTCCGGCGGGGCGATGTTTTTGCTGCTCTGGCCAATCCCGCGTTCTCGCCTTTACACGTGCACGTCAGCAAGGACGAGCTTGGCCCTTCGCCTCCCGCGCCTCGCCCGGGACACGTGCTGAGAAAGGCAAGCGCGCCTTTTCAGGCATGCCAGTTCCGAAAACGAAAACATTCCAACCAGGGGGAACGTGTGAACGGGCCTTCCGAGTCTCCTCCCACCAAAAGGCCGGGCTTGTCATGGAAGCAAAGGCTTGTGGTTTCTTTTTCTTTTTCTTTTCTTTTTTTTAAAAATCCATTAAAAGTTTGCAAGGTAGCATGTCGAACCAGATATACATATACATATATATATATATGCACACATATACATACATACATACATACATACACCCATATACACACATGCACACACACACATATATATACACATAATTATATACATATCTGGAGACTGAAAGGAGACGCAATCGTGGCTCGACCCCAGCCCTGGCCGGCGGGGATCCCGGCGGAGGGGGGCTTCTCTCTCTCCCCCTCTCTCCCCTCTCCCCCAGCCCCTCCCCCTTCCCCTGCTTTCCTACCTCCTCCTCCTCCGCCTCCGCCGCTGCTGCTGCTGCTGCCCGAGTAGCTCTGCCTGCGGTTGGGAGCCGGCGGCGGCGGCGGCGGCGGCGCCTCTCCTTTCCGGGCCAGCTCCGCGCTGGCCGAGGGATCCCGGGCTGCAGCGCCGGCCGTGGCCGCGGCGGCTTCGGAGCCCGGCTCGGCGGCGGCGGCGGCAGGCTCGGCGGCTGCCGGCGCGGACTCCATGTTTCTGCCTGGGCGATCGCGCCGCCTCGCCTTGGCGCGGCTGCCGCTGGTGCTGCTGCTGTTGCTGCTGCTGCCGCCGCCGCCTCTGCCCCCTCCCGGCCCGGCTTCGGAGACGGCGAGCGCGGCAGGGGGGGCGGCCGCGGCGGCTTGGCCAGGGTGGCTCTCTGGGCCGGCAGATCGGGGAGGGGGAGATTTAGAGGGGGCAGAATAAGGAGGCTGCAAATGAGAGTGATGCTGGGGGGGGGGGGCGGCGGTGGGGAGAGGCAGAGCGGAGCGAGGCTGAGCCAGATGGGAGACGAGCTTGCTTGGCTGTGACCACAAGCAGCGCTAGCGAGAGCTTTAACGGGGACCCTGCGCTCACTCGCTCGCTCGCTCGCTCTTCCCACCCCCTCTACTCCCGTGTAGACGCGCATCCCCTGCCCAGGCACGGCTCGAACCCGCTGGGCTGGGCTGCCTTCGCCTTCCAACGCCCCCACTCCCGCCTCAGGAGATCCTGGGCTTCTGGATTGGCTGGGCTTTTGTCGCGCATCTGGGCTCCTCTGGCCCCTTCTGGTTTGGTCTTTGCTTTCGAGGAAATGGGCCCTTTGGGCGAAAACGTTTTAAGGGGGGGCCCTCCGATCAGTCAGGTCATTGGTCCCCTTGCAGGTCCCAGGACTAGCTCGTCTGTTCCAACTGCCCTCAGTCCACCCCCCACCCCCAATCACCTGCCCTTTGCTTCTTTTTAGTCTTGGGGGTGTCAGAAAGTGAACCTCCAAAATTGGAGAAGGAGTCCACACTTCAGCTAGCCAAAAGTGCTCCAGTGTGCAGCAGCAAGGGATGCTGCCTGGCATGAGTGTGTGTGTGTGGCATTAGGGGAGTCCCAAGGGCCTGATAGAGAGGCATGGAGGGCCGTATTGACCCCACTCCCTGAGGGTTCCCTGAGGTTGTGGATCCCAACCACGGATTCGGTTTAACATCACAATTCCTACAGCGGCCAGCCAGATACCTCTGGAAAATCCACAGGCTTCCTTTCCCCCCACATTGCTGAATTACATAGAATTCAAATTGCAATGTTGTAGAGTAATAATATTTAAAAATAAAACTTTTTGACAGTGGAATTGACATCCTTGGATGGTGGTGGGCACTCCTTCAGCGAAGCTTTGTAACGAAACCAAGGACTGCTTCTGGTCAGTGGGGATGGGATGTGGAGTCCAAGGGTGTCTGGAAGACCACAGGAGCCGTGGCCCTGGGGTGCAGCAGGGGATCCCAAACTGTGAACCTCATTCAGGTGACCATGGCACATCCACATGAAATATTGATTTTTGATTGCATTTTCATTGGTTCTTTTAGTGCATAGAATTGTAAAGTTGGAAGGGAGCCCAAGGGTCATCTAGGCCAACTCCTCACTCCCCACTGCAATACAGGAATTACAGCTAATACATCCCAGGTAGATGGCCACCCAAGCTCCATTTAAAAGCCTCCAATGAAGGAGTGTCCACCAAACTTTTGTTTTCTGGTGCAGTACTTCAAAGTATTCTTACTGTACAGTATTGCAGCTTGAATTCTATGGGATTAAAAGTGAGGGGGGGGGGCTTGTTTGTGGACTTTCCAGAGGTATCTGGTTGGCCAGTGTTGGTAATGTGATGTTAGTGTGAATCAGGGGTTGGGAACCACAGTCTTTATCAGGCCTTTGGGACTCCCCTATTGCCACATATGCCAAGCTCACCCCTCGCTACCTTTGCTCCACATCCTCCTGGAGTAGCTGAAGTCTAAGACCTTCATGTAAAATTATTCCCCTTTCCTGCCTGGATGGAGTGATGTGGGATGCTGGAACTCACCATGAACACCTCCCTTGTTTATTTATTGAATTTATATAGCACCCTATACTCAGAGATCTCAGGGCGGTTCTCTTATAACGGCAATGGCACCCACCTAAGAGGTGCCAGAACTGAGTTCTGCTGAGTTCCAGCTGGAAAAAAAGCCCTGGTAGTGTGGCCTACACCTGGAAGGTTAGCCACAAGGGAATGTGCCCTAGAGCTAAGGAAGTTTCCTCAGCCCTGATGGACCTTTCATCTGATTCACTTCTCCTGCTATGTCAGAAGAGCCTGCTGGATCAGTCCAGCATCTTGTCCTCAAAGGGCCCCATGAGATGCCTCTAGCCTAGGTAAAGGTAAAGGGACCCCTGACCATTAGGGTCCAGTTGTGTCCGACTCTGGGGTTATGGCACTCATCTCGTGTTACTGGCCGAGGGAGCCGGCATACAGCTTCCGGGTCATGTGGCCAGCATGAAAAAGCCGCTTCTGGAGAACCAGAGCAGCGCACGGAAACGCCGTTTACCTTCCCGCCAGAGCGGTACCTATTTATCTACTTGCACATTGATGTGCTTTCGAACTGCTAGGTGGGCAGGAGCTGGGACCGAGAAACGGGAGCTCACTCCATCACGGGGATTCGAACCGCTGATCTTCTGATCGGCAAACCCTAGGCTCTGTGGTTTAGACCACAGCGCCACCCACGTCCATATTGTGTCCTGGGACCTGCCAAGATTTATTGAGTCTAAAACAGGAATGAGGAGCCTAATATTGCTGGAGTACAACACCCCTCATTCCTGACCATTTGCCATGGTGACTGGGGTGAAGGGAGTTGAAGTCCAACATCATCTGGAGTGTCAATGATCCCTGATCTAGAAGAATTATCTGCACTTTCTAGAACCTAACACGTATTCTCCTGCTAGGTGGGCAGGAGCAGGGACCGAGCAACGGGAGCTCACCCCATCGCAGGGATTCGAACCGCTGACCTTCTGATCAGCAAGCCCTAGGCTCTGTGGTTTAACCCACAGCGCCACCCACATCCCGCCTCTAGCCTAGGAAACCTCTAAAGAGGACCTGTGCAGAAGACCACTCTCCCCTCCTGGCTCGTATTCAGAAGCATTATTAGCTGATGACTAGTAGACATTGACAGCTTTCTCCCCCAATGAATTTGGTGGTGGCCTTCAGATTTGTGACCGTCACTGCCTCCTGAGGGACCAAGTCTCGTAGCTAAACTGCACTGCATAAAGAAGTCCTTTCTGTTATCTGCCCTGAATCTTCCAACGTTCTACTTCATTGAATGTCCAGTTCTCATGAGAGAGAGAGAGAAAAGCTCTTCTGTATCTGGTTTCTCCATGCCACGCATGTCACCTCTCACTCACCTTTCCTATAAGCTAAGCGCTCCATCTCCCTTGATCATTGTGATTGTTCTTCTCTTCTGACTCCGCAGTATCCTTTTGCTCTAATGCACAAAGTCCTCAAGCAAGTTCCAAGCTCTTCTTCTGTTCTAGTGCTGGACTCCAACTCCCATCAGCCCAAGTCAGTGATGGCTAGGAATGATGGGAGTTGTAGTTCAGTATCATCTGTAAGGCCACAAGTTCTCTATTCCTGGTGTAAAGTAGAATCTGATGCAAGTTTAATCAGAACCTTTAAGCCCCACTTAGTTCAGTGGGGCTTATTCCCAGCTAAGTGCAGAAAAGATCACAGCCTTAAGCCACTAAAAACTGGCTTGGCACTTTCTTAGGACTTGTGCCACTTTGCATGGCGGTCAGAAATCCAGCTAGTGCAGCTTTTGCCTTCATTGCTCTGGGCTGCTAGGCAGATGTTAAAGGCACAGGATCCCTGCCTAGGGTATTTTAAAAGGTGGTTATTAAATGAGTGTATTTCAGATATATATCATCCCTCTTCTAAAAACTAAAATAAAAATAAACACAGAGACATAAAGACTCTGTGAAAGAGGAGTGATCAAAGTAGCTGCAAAGCCTTCAACGTTTCAAAGGGAAAAAAGTAAGAAAATTGGGAATGCCAAACCAGTTAATTCTACTCCTCCCAAACTTAGGTAAGTAAGTAAGTAAGTAAGTAAGTAAGTAAGTAAATCCTCCAATGAAAACTTCATTTCTAGATCATGGTGGTGTTTTTTGTTTATTTGTTTCTCGTTTTAAGGAATATTTCAACCTTAATTTAACATACCTGGAAGAACAGTAGCAACTGCGCAACTGTATTTTGAGTCTCTCAACTGCCACAGGCTCTTGTTACATCCTGAATTATGCAAGTCAGAATAACACTTTTCTCCCTTTCATTACTCTGATTCAAAGAACACAGACAGAGTTCCCTTCAGAATAAGTAAGCTTGTCACTGGGAGCAGTAGGTGGTGGGTGGGGTGGGCGCCCCTCCCTCCCTCCTGTCTCCCAAAACTCAGTTTGATGCCTGTGTTTTGTTGCTTTTTAAAAGAAAAACAAAAACAAAACTTCTTCCGAATATATCCACGCAGTATTGATGAGCTGAGGCTCCAATGAGGTGTTTGGAGTTCCTGCACCATTTTCAACAGCCGTGTAACAGACAGAACTTGAACAGGTAAGCTTCCCCCAGGACTGTATCTCTGTGAAGGGAACAGCTGCACAAGTTGAATTTCTGCCTGTTGGGGAGCCTCTCCCACACTTGCACAGACAGCTTCTGCTCCTGTAGATCTGGGTCAGGAGAACCTGTAGCTCTCATCATCCCTGACCATTGGCCATGCTGGCTGAGGAGTGGAAGTCCTACAACTCACAGGATTCCCAGCCCTGATCTATGTGATCTCTTTGTACACCATTTAGAGATTATTGTAATTAAGCTGCGCATAAATTTTCAAAATAAATAAAATAAGCATTGCATACCATTCTGGCTTATTCCATTTTGAGAACATAAATACCTGCGTCTTGAAAAGAGCATTCCCTAACCTGGAGTTCGCCAGATGTTTTGGACTATAATTCCCATCAGCCATGGTTATGCTGACTGGGGCTGATGGAAGCTGTAGTGCAAAACATCTGGTGTTGACTCTACCAGGTGGGAAGGGGGCTGGACTAGCAATATATATTCTGGCAGATGCATCAGTGGACTTGCCCCTATGTAATCAGGCTTCATGTATCTGATAACCTGGGCTCCATTCTGCCAAGGCTGCACCACAATTAATCTCTCTTTGGTGTCATGAGACTGTTTTTTATTTGCTATAACAGACTAACATAGCCACACACATACAGTACACCAGAAAACTGATAGCAGAGTGTTTGCTTGCTTGCTTGTTATTTAACAAAATGTATATGCCTCTTGACTGTAAAAAAAAAAACCCCACCTCTGGGCAGTTTACAGTAATATAAAATAAAACATTAAATATTGTCAATAAAGACAATTAAAACAGATTTTAAACATATTCAAAATATTAAAATTGACAGGGGGCACTAAAACACAGCAACATCTACATGTCTGCGTTGTTGTTGTTGTTCAGTCATTCATTCGTGTCCGACTCTTCGTGACCCCATGGACCAGAGCATGCCAGGCACCCCTATCCTCCACTCTGCGTAGGCTTGCCTAAATAAAAAGTTTTAAGCAGGCACCAAAATGCACAGCAATGGTGCTTGCCTGATACAAATAGGCAGGGAGTTCCAAAGTGTAGGTGCTGCCACCCTAAAATATTGACTTCTTACAAGTGCAGAATAAGCATTTTGTGTTGTCTATATTGCTGTGAGCTCCACAGATTGATGTGGTTAAACGGGCATATATGGGGCAAGGCAATCCCAGAAATAAACTGGTCCCAAGCTGTTAACAATAACACCTTGAACTTGGCCAGGTGGAGAAAACAAGCAACCTGAGCCGAGGTGTTCTATTTTATTGGGTCTCACTCCTGTCAGCAATTGTGTTGCAGCATTCTGCATTAATAGCAGCTTCTGTATCAAGGAAGCCCCACATAGAGTTCATTGCCAGTAATCTAGTTCTGAAGTCACCAATGCCTGAATTACTGTGACCAAGCTCTCCTGACCTGGGAACAGTCATAGCTGTCATACCAGGTGCAGATGATAAAAGGTGCTTCTAGTCACTGAGGCTACCTGGGTCTCCGGTGACACAGCTGAATCCAGAAGCGCCTCCTGTTTTTGTTTTTTGTAAATCTACCAAAGAATAAAATAAAATAGGGATTAAAGAGTTTTCTCAGGATGGTGGAGGGCATTGTGCTGTGTCCTGTTGGTGTAAAAGGCTGGAATAAGTTCCAACTTATTAACATCCACTTGGGAATTCTTGCTAAATCTTCTATATCTAAAAGAATGCAATTAACTTTCTTATTTTTTATCCAAATTGACTTTCCAATTATGATGCAAGAACTCCACAATGAGGGTCCAGATCTAACTCTTGCTGATTCATGATTTATATGAGCAAAAAGTATGCAGGAAAAGGCAGTAAATGGGTCTTTCTTTTTAGAGAACACCTCGAGAACAATTTGTCTAGACTGCTTTTATTTAAAAGATGACAAGCTGGGTACATTTTAACAGATGTACTCAGTAGTTCACCAACAACTTGATATGCAAGTTCACACTCTGAATCCCATGTCAAACCATAAAGGTGGGATGCGTCCTATATTAAGGAGTGCCACAGTTGAGTGCTGTGACATTTTTGCAATGTTTCTAGCTTAGTGGGAGAGCATGTGTTTTGCATGCAGAAGGTCTCAGAATCAGACCCTCCAACTGTCCCTATTTTCCAGGGATGTCCCTGATGCACAGAAGTCATCCTGGTTTCTGATTTGATCCCAGAATATCCCACTTTCCTTAGGAAGTCCCCATTTTCATTGGAGAAATGTTGGAGGGTATGCTAGACAGGGCTCCTGCCTAAGACCCTTGAGAGACACTGCTAGTCAATGCAAACAATTCTAAGTGAGATGGACTGATGACTTGGGGTAAGGCAGCTTCCAGTGGTTCTAGATCTGTTGAGTAAAATTACACGAGGCCACTTCCGAAGATGCCAGCCCCATGTTGAGTAACCGCTACCTATCCATAGCATGTAGAACATTAGGACATCATGCATTGCCACACTCCCCGTGGTTGGCAGAGGCAGAGGCAAATGCTCTGAGTGATGATGTTGGGACAAAAGATCATATTCTCAAACAGGGCCAGCCCTATCATTAGCTAGAGTGAAACAGATGCTTCAGGCAGCAGTTCCCCACCACAACCATTCTCCCCATCCTGGAGATCCCTAGCTTGCTCTGCACCTCCTAAGCTAACCCATTGCTCTCAGGTATGGTACAGTATGTTTTCCCACGACCAAATTCAGCTGTCCATGGCATTTCCTTTTGGGGAGGTTGGGACCATCTTTGTCTGCAGCAGAAAATGTCTCCTGCTGGCCCTGTTCTCAAGCACCAGTCAGTTATTCTGCAGAAAATGCAGGGTACTGTTTGGAGCACTTTGGAGGGCCTTGTCTTTTTCACCCTGCATCCAAACAGGAAATTGACCCTCATCTCCCTTTATTTGCAGCAGTTCCCGGGGAAATATTTCCACAACAGCCTTTAAAGCATTCAAGGGAACGGTTATGCCAAATTTGGAGTGGGTGGGGGAATGACTGTTTTAAAAGGGTGTTGGGCAAGGTATTGATTTATTTGGTTCAATCTGCCGAGGGGCAAAGAATCCTCCACAAATCTGCAGCCAGCCTGACTGATGTTACTTTGGGGACTGGTGCTAATGAGTCAGGCAGGGGCCGGGGCTGCTGTTTTGCAAGTTTGCAGCGATTGAAGCACTCAGAGGAGCAAAGTGAAGTGCAGAGCTGAGCTCTAAGCCTACTGATCTGTTCCAACACCCTTTTATGTCTCCACTTAGAAGGCCTCTCCAGCTGAGGACTTTCAAGGGTAATTTGGAATTTCTCGTACATGTCAAGAAGTTCTGACAAAGTGTGGGACTCTCATCTCCAAGAGATGCAGCTTGATGGATGTTTTTTGTAATTAGCATATTGCTTTCCATTTTGTTTGACTTTATTGCATCCACTTCAAATGGGCATTGAATTTAATTGCTCTCTCGGAGCTCAGGAGGTGGCCCCCTTTTGCAGTGTTGCAATTTGAAGGGAGTAGATCTTTGTGGGGGAGTCTTCTTTTTTAAAAAAACAACAACAGGGAAATGTATATTTGTTAAGGTGTGCAATAACAAATCTAGCTTAAAATGATAGTACGACATAAATCTGATTCCTTAAGTTCTCAGACCAACAAATGAGTTACATTCATGAATGGACTGTGGAGAGGCCACAGGCTGCTCAGTTGGAGAGAAGGTTCCCAGTTCAATCTCCAGAAGCATCTCCAGTTAAAAAGACATTCTCTGCCTAAGAGCCTTTCCCAATGGAGGGATGTCAGGAAGGAGGGGGTCCCGCAAGGATCAGTACTAGGACCTGTGATTTATAACTTCTTTATAAATTATCTAGAGTGAGGGGTGAGCAGTGAGGTGGCCCAGTTTACTGATGATCCTAAATTGTTCAGGTCATTAAAACAAAAAGTGACTGTGAAGAGTTGCAAAAGGACCTGTCCAAACTGGGCAGTAAAATGGCAAGCGCAATTCAGTTTAAACAAGTGTATAAAGTGATGCACATTGGGACAAAAGAATATTAAGTTCACATATGTATGTGCTCATGATGTCTGAATGGGTCGTAACTGATCAGGAATGAGACCTTTGGGTCGTAATAGATCGATCGATGAAGGCATCAACCCAGTGTGCAGCAGCTATGAAAAAGGCAAATTCCATGCTAGGAATCATTAGGAAAGGAAGGGAAAATTAAGCTGCTGGTCATATTGGTCTGCAGCACCAATTTAAATTCAACTTCTGCCTGAGTCTTTTTATCATTCTCAGTTTTTGCATTTGGACCTTATTCTGGATTGCTTACGATTACATCTCACTCCAGGTGTCTGCCTAGAGTGCTGTTAAAATCCTGAGGTGTTGGTTGTTACAATCCCCATTCCCAAAAAACTGTCAGTTTTGAAAATATATCTTTTTAATTAGCTGGGTCCTAGAATTTCCAGGCTGCTTAATATAAGCCTTTCAAAAGCGCTTTGGTATTGGCTTTTAAATTTGGTATCTTAGGCTGTTTATCAACATATATATACAGCAGGGATGAGGAACCTGTTGCTCTCCATATGCTTTTGGATTCTAACCTTCCTCATCCCTGACCATTGACCATGCTGGCTGTGGCTGATGGAAGCAGGAGTCCAACAGTCTCTGGTAGAGGGCCCTGCGTGCACACTGTGTACACTGTGATTCTATGCATGTTTACTTAGAGGCAAGGTCCACAGTGTTCAGAGAGAGTTACTTCAAACAAATAATGGCTAGGATTGCAAGCCCCAAACAAGTTTAGTCCCTTGTGCAGTCAATAAATTAATTACCACAGGGCACAATTCATAGAAAAGCTCTTCAGTGGCCAGAACTGCCTGGAGCAGGTCCTGTGCCCTCTAGATATGATTGAAATCCAACTCCCATCAGCCCCAGCCAGCATGGCCAATGGTCATGGATGGTGGGAGTTGGAGTCCAGTCACAGCAGGAGCACTGCAGGTTCCCAACTGCAGTTTCTGTGGATGAGTGACTCCACTCAACCAGGCTGGGCACTGGCTTTTCCAGATGGGAAGGGCTGTCAAGACTTTGCATGGAAAATGATAGTCTTTCCTGAGTCTCTGCTTCTGACTTTTTCTACTACTGCCTCCTGGCTCTAGTGTGGTGTAGTGGTTAAGAGCAGTGGACTCATAATCTGGTGAACCGGGTTCGATTCCCCACTCCTCCACATGCAGCTACTGAGTGATCTTGGGCTAGTCACACTTCTCTGAAGTCTCTCAGCCTCACTCACCTCACAGAGTGTTTGTTGTGGGGGGAGGAAGGGAAAGGAGAATGTTAGCCGCTTTGAGACTCCTTTGGGTAGTGATAAAGTAGGATATCAAATCCTAACTCCTCCTCCTCCTCCTCTTCCTCTCATCAGCTGCCTCCAGCTCAGTTATGAGTATTTTGCAGAAGTGTTATGAACAAAATTAAGAGCCAGTACACAAGGTCTGAGATCAGATCAAAAGGCCACATAATATGGGGTTCAACAAGCTTATGTCCATAGAGGGAGTGACCACTCTCATTCCTATGAACTCTCAGTGCTGAAGTTGCCTCAGTTCTCCAGTACCCTCTTGGAGGAAGAGAAAAAAGAGGAGCTGTCTTTTCTTCAGGCTTTCTTTAAATATTTTCTGTCCGTTGTCATGCAGTTTTTGGAGAAGCTTTAAAGAGAGAGAAGATCAATGGAAGATTTTTAAAAGGCAGAAGTTCACCTCATCTGAAGGTGAAGTGGAAACTGGGCAAGAATCCAAATATATTTAATAAAATCAGTGACTACCACCCGAGCTCATTAGCATGTCTGCAGCAAAGAGAATTGTGAAAACTCAGGACATGTTTAGTGGAAGGGAGTTTTTATTTAATTTAATTTAGATATATCATCCTATTGCAAATGTTCAGGGCACTTTGAAATAAAATGAAAAATCCAAATGTCAGTATCTTGATCCAGCTAGACTGTAAGCCTACAGGATACCAAGCAGACTGGCCTCCAACAGGAATGGTTGTCCAGCTACAGAGGTACATAATCCAGGCAATATGCTTAGGCTTTTCAGGACCACAGATAGCTCCCTGATAATAGAGATTCTTATCTGAGTGAATCTCAAGTAGGCTACCTAAACCTTGTGTCCCTCAGGTGTTTTGGATCACATCTCCCTCTCAGGAATGCTGGGAGTTATAGTCCAAAACATATAGATGGCACCAGATGTTGTAACTGAGCTCTTATAGCAGGGTTATCCAACGTGGCACCCTCTGATGTTGTTAGATGACAACTCCCAGCACCCCACCCACTGGTCATGTTAGGTGGGGGCTGATGATCACTGGAGCCCAACAATATTGAGGCTACCTCTGCCTAATATTGAGGCTACCTCTGCCTAATGGAATGTGCAAATCAGAATGCTTTTCACTCGTGCTAATTTAAAATAGTTCTATACCTCCCATTTTTCAGCTGAAAGGACAAACAGGTATTTGTTTGCACCAGCCACTAATTCATTGCAATTTGTATACAAAAGTTCAAGCTTAACCTTAATAGATAACAGCATTGCCAAAATGAATGATAGGCACACGCCATTGCAATTTAGGTACATAGATAATAAACACATATGAGCCGATAAAATTACCAAACTAATACACACACACACACTCCTGAATTAAAACTGAAAGCCTTCCTCTTATGTGATGCCCCCACCCGCACCGAGCTCCCTCCCCAAACAAATACATTTTCTTAATGTCTCCCCAAACAAAAGAGCCTCCTTGCAACTGTGAGGTGACTTGCTCAAAATATTTGCCAGGCCCTTCCACAGTTGCAAGGTTTTAAGAAAATGCATTTGTTCGAAACAGAATGAGGGGAGGGTAGTGCAAGAAGAGAATTTCCAATTTTAATCCAGAAAAAAAAGAACAGTGCTCCAGACATCAAAGTTTAAGGAACGCTCCTCCAGCTCTGAGAAGAGGGAGCTGTGGGGTGGCACTAGAGAGGATAGGGCAGCACTCTAGTCAGGCTGGATTTCCTCTGTGAGCTAAGATGTAGATTCCTAGAATATTTCACTTCTGTTGGAAACGCTGAGCCAACCAGAACGCCGCCTGGCCTCTGCCCTCCTTTGCTGGTCCCATCACCTCCAAAGCTGTTTACCTTTCTGCACCTTGCCTGCTTTCTTCACCTTCAGCTCCCAGCCTGCACCACAAACCGTCTGTCGTGTTCTCCACTCAGTCCAAACCGGTTTGCCTTTCCTTTGGCAGGCAGCTCATTTTCAACCTCTTCAAGCAACCTTCTTCCCTCCAGACCATTTCTGCCACCCCACTAAGCTCCTGCCACCCCCACCCCCACCCCACCCCACGCCTCTCCTGCCTCAGATCCAGACACAATGTGGCACATTGTGCAGCAGCAGCGCTTGCTTGGGAAGCAGAGTGCTGCCTTCTCCAGCCTGGTGCTCTCCAGATGTCTTTGGACTACGACTCCCACAGCATGGCTGTGCCAACTGGGCTGCTGGGAGCTGTAGTCCAAAACATCTGGAAGGCACCTGGAAGGCTGACTCAGAGTGTTTTATTCTAAACAAGTTTCAAGCCTGGCCTTGCTTTCTTTTTTACTTTCCTTTTATCTTAAAAAGAAGAAGAGGTTTGGTTGTTTTACATATTGGCACATGCAAATTGGCACGTGATTTCCTTGCAGGCAAGGGTTAATGCCCTCCAGACCCACATGAAGGGTGACCTCCATGCCAAGCACAGCCCACCAGTCATTGTGTTATTCATTGTTGTATTTATAACCCACCTTTTTCTCAAGGTGGCATACGTGGTTCTTTCTCCCCCTCCTCATTTAATCCCCACAACAACCCTGTGAGGTAGTCTAGGCTGGGAGGCAGTGACTGGCCCAAGGCCACCCAGTGAGCTACGTGGCGATCTGAAGCCTGATCTCTCAGATCCTAATATGAGACTCTAACCACTACACCACCACTGTTAGGCTGTCCCTCTGCTTTTCCAGGAAGGGTCAAGGTGAGACAACACATGCCCTTGGCAAGTAACCTCTGAAATTTGCAGGGGAGAACGGAGGGGCCTTTCAGCTTTCCTGTACCCATCCACTGACCTCCTCACCAGATGCTCCACGGGTCCAGGGGGGGCAGGGTTCAAGTCTCCACTCAGCCATAAAGCTCACTGGGTGACCTTTCACTAGTCACTTTCTTTTAGCCTATAATACCTCACAGGGCTGTGGTGAGGATGAAATGGGGAGCGAGAGAATCTTGAACCCTGAGCTCCATGGCGGAAAGGATGGGTGTACTTAAGCCTGCTTTCTGAGCTTGACTGGAGGAAGGGGGTAGCCTTAAGGTAAGCAGGGGGAATCCACGGATGGCTGAAAGGTTAAGCATCCTCCTCTGCTTAACAGTTCTCCCCTGAAAATGGGCCACCAACAGTAGAGCTGTGAGTAAATCATGGTGCCAGGAAGCCAAAGCCCCTGAAAGGCAGAGCCAACTCATTTCCAGTTTTGCCCCTGCCCACTGCTGAATTGTACAAGGGCAGCACTGAGGCTGAAGAGGAGGGAGCTGAGAGGTATTGTCATCCCCTGGACTGCATGTAAGCAAGCAGGCAGGTGCGGGGCTGGGGCTGGGGGCTGGCTGAAGATTTACTGAGCTTTGAGGGGCAGTGTCCCCTTTACCCCAAGGCTGGAAAGCCAAAGGCAGCTTGTGGATGCAGGTGACTCTTGCAGTAGTTCTTGTGTAAGGTAGGAGAGCTACTCCCTGGTAGGAGTGGGGAAACTTTTTTGGCTTGAGAGCCACATCCTTTCTTGGCCAACCTCCCCCCCCCCTCCCTGGAGCCATATTCTGATAGTGGGCATGGAGAAGACAAAAGTGGGTGTGACCAATGCAAAATCATGGAATCATAGAGTTGGAAGAGACCACCATGGCCACCCAGTCCAACCCCCTGCCAAGCAGGAAACACCATCAATGCATTCCTGACAGATGGCTGTCAAGCCTCTGCTTTTGTTGTTGTTGTTGTTCAGTCGTTCAGTCGTGTAAGAAGGAGACTCCACCACACTCCTTGGCAGCAAATTCCACTGACGAACAGCTCTCACTGTCAGGAAGTTCTTCATAATGTTTAGGTGGAATCTTCTTTCTTGTAGTTTGAATCCATTGCTCCGTGTCCGCTTCTTTGGAGCAGCAGAAAACAGCCTTTCTCCCTCCTCTAAATGACATCCTTTTATATATTTGAACATGGCTATCATATCACCCCTTAACCTTCTCTTCTCCAGGCTAAACATACCCAGCTCCCTAAGCCGTTCCTCATAAGGCATCGTTTCTAGGCCTTGGACCATTTTGGTTGCCCTCCTCTGGACACGTTCCAGCTTGTCAGTATCCTTCTTGAACTGTGGTGCCCAGAACTGGACACAGTATTCCAGGTGAAGTCTGACCAGAGCGGAATACAGTGGTACTATTACTTCCCTCATAGCTGTACCCCCACACTCATAGCACCCCACACTCATAGCTGTACCCCCACACATGTAAGAGTCTGCCTGTTAATTTTTAAGCTAAACAACATATGAAAAATATGCTTTAAGTCACCTGTGCTTTCTCCTCCAAGGGAACTTACACTCCATAATGCTGTCTCTGGAACTTCTTACTGCTTAGGAAAGTGGGGAGCAGCAAACAATACAATATCTGAAGAAGTGTGCATGCACATGAAAGCTCATACAAAGAACAAACTTAGTTGGTCTCTAAGGTGCTACTGGAAGAAATTTTTTATTTTATTTTGTTAATACAAAAAATGCTTTTCTTTCAAGATATGTGTATCTGTTTGTGTACTGATGGGAGGGTGGTATTCTGATACATCCAGCCCCTTATCCAACTTTGCTGTGCAGAACGTAGGAAGTTTCTTTATCCTGGGTCAGACCATGGGTCTATCCAGTAGCCCAGGCTGACACTGACTGACAGAGGCTCTCCGGGGTCTTTCCTTTCCCCACCTAGAGATCAAACCTGGGAGCGTCTGAATGCAGCGCACATGCTCTGCAACTGAGCCTGTTGCCCACCATTTCTTACAGGGAAAAGCTGGAAAAGCCCTGGGATTGGGGTAGATTTCATTTAGATCCAATCACCTAAGCAACTTGCAGAAGGTTAATTGATATGCGGAAGATATCGTTCCCACCTCATCTTCAAGGTTATTGACTGCTTGCCAAACCTCAGTGATGTGAAAGGAATCAGGAACCATCTCTATTGATAACAGACTGTTCTCAACAGATGGCAAAATAAATCAAAAGCACCCTAGTGAAATGTCTCAGCTTTTACAAAGGAAGATGCTGGGGAAATATTATCCACGTCCAATCTGATAGTGTATAATCCCAGCTGAAGTTGAAGAGACTTAAGAAAGTCTGTGGGTTTTACAGTTATTACAAGATCGAGGGTGCGCTGCGCATGGTGTTCACCAGCATTTCACTGTGGAAAAGAGAAACAGGCTCTTAACATATGTACTCTCGTTCTAGCCCATTCATTGTAGCCCCTCTCACCATAGTGAACTGCTGAAGACCCTCCTCTGCTGTACATAGAACTGTTCTGCAAGAGCCTGCATTCTACTGATTTAAAGGTCGAAGTTGTGTTTGTTCTTTGAAATAAATATATATTAGCAAAAGCACATAATTACAAATGCAGGAATATTAGAAGAGCCAGTGGATCAGGCCAGTGGCCCATCTAGTCCAATATCCTGTTCTCAGAGTAGTCAACAAGATGCCTCCGAGAAGCCTGAAAGCAGGACCTCAGTGCAACCACCCTCTCCCCACTTGTGAGTTTCAGGAACTGGTATACAGAGGTATACCAATATTGACATGAAATTTGTTTAATTCTCTTTTCATAGAATTGTAGAGTTGGAAGAGCCCCCAAGGTCCCTTGCAATGCAGGAACCAAAGTTAAAGAATCCCTAACAGATGACCATCCAGCCTGTTTAAAAACATGCAGTGAAGAAGACTCCACCACCTTCTGAGGGAGTCCATTCGACTGCTGAATAGCCCTCTCTTTCAACGCCATCAAAATTGTAGCCATTGCTACATCTTGGGGGGAGTGAACACCACAGTTTAGTTCTCTGTTGTGTGAAGAACTTCCTCTTGTCTGCCTTGAATCTTCCAACATTCAGCTTCAAGGATTTGCCCTGAGTTATATTCTCCACACCATGCGTAGATTTATAGGCCTCTATCATATTCCCTGCTTACACACCCTTTATCTTAACTATAAAAAACCCAAATATTGCAAGCTTTCCTCACAGGGGAGTTCAACACCTTGGTCATTTTGGTGGCCCTTTCCTGAACCTTTCCCACTTTTGCAACATCCTTTTTGAGCAATGGCAACCAGAAATGGACAAACTGTTTATACGTTTCAGTTGTGATGGATGTGTTGATGGTTACTGTGGTTTTTAATGTTAGGTGATGAGTCTTCCCTGGTTTGTTTCACTTCCCCACTTTCTCTATTTTTCCTTTCCTTTTCCTTTTGTTAAAAATGAAAATAAAAATAAGCAAGTTCTATTGGAAAGTTCTAGTGCTGCTGGTGGGTTAGAATCATAGAATCATAGAATCATAGAATCATAGAGTTGGAAGAGACCACAAGGGCCATCCAGTCCAACCCCCTGCCAAGCAGGAAACACCATCAAAGCATTCCTGACAGATGGCTGTCAAGCCTCCGCTTAAAGACCTCCAAAGAAGGAGACTCCACCACACTCCTTGGCAGCAAATTCCACTGTCGGACAGCTCTTACTGTCAGGAAGTTCTTCCTAATGTTTAGGTGGAATCTTCTTTCTTGTAGTTTGAATCTATTGCCCCGTGTCCGCTTCTCTGGAGCAGCAGAAAACAACCTTTCACCCTCCTCTATATGACATCCTTTGATATATTTGAACATGGCTATCATATCACCCCTTAACCTTCTCTTTTCCAGGCTAAACATACCCAGCTCCCTAAGCCGTTCCTCATAAGGCATCGTTTCCAGGCCTTTGACCATTTTGGTTGCCCTCCTCTGGACACGTTCCAGCTTGTCAGTATCCTTCTTGAACTGTGGTGCCCAGAACTGGACACAGTATTCCAGGTGAGGTCTGACCAGAGCGGAATACAGTGGTACTATTACTTCCCTTGATCTAGATGCTATACTCCTATTGATGCAGCCCAGAATTGCATTGGCTTTTTTAGCTGCTGCATCACACTGTTGACTCATGTCAAGTTTATGGTCTACCAAGACTCCTAGATCCTTTTCACATGTACTGCTCTCAAGCCAGGTGTCACCCATCCTGTATTTGTGCCTTTCATTTTTTTTGCCCAAGTGTAGTAAGATAAAGTAATTTTAAATTCTGATCATCAAAGTGGTCACTGCTACAACTCAGTATCTAGCATGATAGTAAAAATGAACCACCCAAAACAACACAAATTCCTAATTCAGAGGGTGTGCCTACACATTGCTTTAGTGGTATACAATTTTTCACTGCTGCGACTCACCTTAAAGAATTGTGAGGACTGTAGTTTGCATGGAGGACTAAGGTTATCCCCTAGCTTTGCACTTTCCCCTTCCCCATCACAAAACTACAATTCCCTGGCTTCCTTGGAAAGAGAGAGCATTGCTTCAACTAGTTTAAGTCTGCAGCACAGATATACCCAGAGTCTGTTAATCCTCTTCCAAGAAGCAAAGCTAGCAAGGTGAAGCAAATTAATGAAGGTGCCAGGAGACAATTCTCCATAGCTGAGGGTTGAGGGCAAAAGCTTTTGGGTAATGCTAGTAACAGCAACCTGCTTTCCACTTGATAGCTTTTCCATTCTGGAAGGCATGCTCTATACCACATGAAGAGCAGCAAAGGACCCTCTGCCTGACTAATGACTCATTAGCTGTTCTCACCAAAGGCTTGGTGCTTGGACCTCCAAGGCATCTCAGACTGAAAGCTTATACCTTGGTTGACAGACACCTTGCGAGTCGAAAGTTTTGGCTCCTGAATGCCGCAACCCCAGAAGTGACTGTTCTGGTTTGTGAACTATTTTTGGAAGCTGAACATACGACTGTATAGGAGTAAGTTGGAGGCTCCATCCATTTCCTAGCTCTCACGTAGGTTCTCACACCACCAGCAGTTCTGAAGTTCCTTTCCAGCTCACCATCTCCTCTGTTCCTGTGGCCCAGGGCAGGGATGGTGTTGATGACGGCCAGCCAGCAACCAGGCAAGTGGTATGGAAACCTCTGGTCTGGATTTGATAGCTCACTCAGAGTCACTGGCTGAGCAGAAATCTTCTGGGTGTGTGTGTCTGCTCCTCCTTCAAGGAGACCGCAGGTTCCAGGTCTGAACCCTGACAGCGTCTTTGCCCCAACGATCCATCATCCCTACAGGAAGACCTTTTTGGAGTAATTTCCAGTTCATGATTCAATGAAATGAACAATAAAATGAAATGAAGAGCAGATCAATTTGTAAAAGGCCTGTGCATGATCATGTTGGCACAACTGTAACTTGTGGAGGGGGGTGGACAAGAGAAAGCCATTTCCCCTCACACTTAGTCTATTTTTAATTCCACTCTCCAAATGTATTGCGATTAGTAATGGCCCCCAGACCATTGTCTGCAAGCCTCCAAACCAAAAGAGGATTATCTAAGAATAACCCACAGTCGTAGTTAGAGAAAGCCAGGGAGTTGGTGGGGGTTGGGGTGGGGGCTCCAAGGCTGAACTGGCCCCACTTTGGCTTTCAGCCTACAGCACCTCCAATTATTTTGCTGTGGCTTTTTAACCTCTAAACTATTTAGCGCTGTCACTCAGTAGCAGGAAGCTAGTTCTAATTTAGTGCTCCTGGCTGGGTGGAGAGGATGGAGTAGTGAAAAGGGAGCGGAGAACTATTCAGATAGATAATGAACCCACAGAGGGAGCCTGAACAAGCCATGGATTTTGAGCAGATGGATTGATGCCAAGGCTCTATGGCTGCCTCTTTGATGGAGGAAAGCCATGGTTGACCCTGGGAAGCCAATGGGCAATGTAAGAACAGCTCTGCTAGGCTAGCACTCTGTGCCACCGTGGGCACCTGGATGCCTTTGAGAAGCCCAAAGGCAAGGCCTGAAAGAACAGCCCTGCATTCTCACACCATTTGCCTCCCCAGCAACCAGTATTCAGCAGCAAAACTGCCTCTGAACATGGATGCTCCATATAGCCCCCCCCCGCCTTCTAAAGAGCACATCTACATGGGGAAGATGCGTGGGTCAGTGGCTAGAGAATCTTCCCTGCCTGCAGAAGAGGTCCCAGGTTCAATCCCCTGCAGAAGCATTTCTCAACCTTGGGTCTTCTGATGTTGTTGCACTACAACTCCCATCATCCCTAGCAAGCAGGACCAGGGCTCAATGATGATGGAAAAAGCCGTCCACCAAGCCATAGTGGATAATACTTAAATGGAATTATCTCCCATTAAATTTTAGCTTAATTTTAATCTAATATGTGATTTGAAATAGTATTGTTAAAAGACGATATTTAAGAATTATTTATACTAGGTACTATCGTTTTATTTTCTCTTTTGCTGGTCTATGACTGTAATAAAGATTTATTAATGATGATGGGAGCTGTGGTCCAACAACATCTGGGGACCAAATGTTAAGAAAGGGTGTCCTACAGCATATCTGAGTAGGGCTAGGAGAAACTCCCTGCCAGAAACCCTGGAGAGCAGCTGCCAGTCAGTGTAGACAGTACTGAGCTATATAGATTGATGATCTGACTCAGTATAACTAACAAGAACAATTCCACTCACAAATTGCATTGTTAATGGGACTGCTGTTCTGTTAAATCAAGGGAGAAGACCAACTTTTTTCTCTCCTTTGACACAGCAAATGGCTAAATCAGGAGTTGGGGGCGTCAGGCTTGCAGGTTTCATGACAGAGCTCTTTGGGTCACTTGTTTGTTATGGGGGTATGTTGACATTCCCTGCACTTGTCCTGCTAAAACCAACTGTCAACCCTAAGTGAGCCATACCTGCACCAGGATGGTTCTGACCTTGCCAATTTGATGGCTCTGATAAGACAGAATTTGAACCGTGGTTCTTTTCTGCAGTTTTCCAAATGAGGACCTGCACCCTTCAGGTTGACTGCAAATGCATGATGTAAAGATGAGCAGTGGAAAATGGGGTTCAGACGTACGGTGCAAAGCCTTCAGTGAGACAGCCATGCAGCAGACCCCGAGGCAATTCCAGCATGGCAAAGGCAACTGCCTGGAGAGCCCGCCAAGGAGGCAGCTGCTGCTGCTGCTGGAGAAATTCTGCAGGATGACATCCAAGACCCGAGAGCAGCATCGAGCAAAGGGAGAGGTGGAAAGGCTGTCTTGCCCCAGGAAGAAGCAGAAGATAGTCATCATGACTAAATCCCACTCCAATAATGAGATTGAGCCATAACAACTCCTATTGATTAAATTGTTTTTTGTTCAAGCTGAGCTGAAATTACACAAACATATTTCAGCACTGTCAAAAACCTACAATCTTTCTGATAATTTTTCAAGCTCTCATTTTCAAAAAGATTCAGCTCTCCAGGTGAATTTCCCTTACGTGGCCCCACTCTCAGTTGACTTCACTTGCCCTCATTGATGTCATCACATAACATTGCAATCTGATTTGTTGCACAGAACTGTGACACCAACCTGTTTGCTGTGTTATCCCTGGCTTGGTGAGATCACCTGCACAAAAAACCCTTACGCATAGTTGCCATCATTGAGACCATCACGTTACCAAATTAAATTGTTTTTCTCACCCCAAGCAATGGGTGAAGCTGTTTGAGGATGCTTTCAGAAAAAAGGCTGCAGAGACAAAGAAGATGTCTGATTATCTGCCCTCTGTAGAGAGAACCCTTTGGATAATAGCTACAACACCAAAATATCTCTGGTCATCCCTGTACATACAACCGTAGGATAGTGTTTCTGTGCCACTCCAAACAAATGCCAGCTGTACCCTGACTAAAGCTCTACCATCCTGGGCACAGCTGCTTTTCGCAGTGCTGACCTCCTGAACCAAGGATGCAACAGACTGGAAATGCCACGAGCGCTTTTTTAAAATGTATGCAGCGAATGGAGGCTTTAGATATGAATTAAATATGAGCGTCAGTTGTGGTGCTCTTGCAAGGGAGTTTGCAGAGTCAAATGCAATGTTCCATCTCTTCTCAGTCTTGCAGTTTCATGGAACAAATGTCCATATGCAAATTTCAGCAATGGTCAGAGAAGGAGCAAAGTGTCCCTACTCAAGAAGGACACCCGTGGTTAGTAGATTAGCTTAGGTTATGTTTTACAGCTGTGGGTTTATGGCTTCCAAGGAGAGCTACTAGGACCTTTAGAGGTTCAGAGCACAGACTGGTGGCTAGGGCTTGCTGATCAGAAGGTCGGCGGTTTGAATCCCCGTGACGGGGTGAGCTCCCATTGCTCAGTCCCAGCTCCTCCCCACCTAGCAGTTTGAAAGCACATCAAAATGCAAGTAGATAAATAGGTACCGCTCCGGCGGGGAGGTAAACAGTGTTTCTGTGCTTTGCTCTGGTCCACCAGAATCTGGTCCACCACTTTGCTCTGGTCCACCACTTTGTCATGCTGGCCAGCTCCCGCAGCCATTAACGCGAGATGAGCGCCACAACCCCAGAGTCAGACACGACTGGACCTAATGGTCAGGGGTCCCTTTACCTTTATATTATGTTAATTTGCATATATAGATGCACATTTATTTTTTTATTTTTTATTACATTTATTAGTCACCTTTTAAACAGTGGCAACTCAAAGCAACTTACGAATGACTTACAAAAAAGTATAAATACATTAAGACCAGAGGACGTGCAGGGAATTACATTAAAACATCTCACCCACTCAGAAAGGCCATAAATAGTTAAAAGGCCTGGTTAAAAAGGAATGTTTTTGCCTGCCACCTGAAGATACATAACAATGGCGCCAGGAAAGCTTCCTCAAAGAAAGCATTCCACAAATGGGGAGCCACCACTGAAAAGGCCTGTTCTCATCTTGTCACCCTCCAGACCTCCCACGGAGGACACACCTGAAGAAGGGCCTTGGGTGATGATTGCAGGGTCCAGGTTGGTTCATATGGGGAGAGGCAGTCCATTTTGGCCAACATTCAGAGGAAAAGCACCTTCTGTCAGAGCCTCAGACCAAGACTTATTGGAAGCAGACTCTTTGGGTCACTGCAGCTCTGAGGAGGAGATGGAGCCATGGCCTGGCTCATCCCATGTGAGTCCATGGCACTGGAGTCTCCCTCTCCTCCCCTGAACCTCAGGTGACTGGTCCACAGACGCCTCCAGGGATCCAGAAAGCCTTGAGATGAGACCCCCACAGCAGTAAACCCCAGTACCTTAATGAAGCCAGGATGGCACTGACCAGGCGGCAGCGCTCAGAAGGTGAGGCCTCCAGTCCACGAGTACTAGGTAAAGGTAAAGGGGCCCCTGACCATCAGGTCCAGTCGTGTCCGACTCTGGGGTTGCGGCGCTCATCTCGCTCTATAAGCCGAGGGAGCCAGCGTTTGTCCGCAGACAGCTTCCGGGTCATGTGGCCAGCATGACAAAGCCGCTTCTTGTGAACCAGAGCAGTGCACGGAAACGCCGTTTACCTTCCCGCTGGAGTGGTCCCTATTTATCTACTTGCACTCTGACGTGCTTTCGAACTGCTAGGTGGGCAGGAGCTGGGACCGAGCAACGGGAACTCACCCCGTGGCAGGGATTCGAACCGCCGAGTACTAGCCCTGCTATAAAACTCAGTCAATTGCTCCAGGACTTTGCTGAGGCAACTTGGATGTTGGGCCTCAGCTGCGGGAGCCTTGTTTGAAATTTTGAACCTTGCGGGAGTGAGTTCCACAGTTTAACTATGTGTTGCATGAACAAGTCCCTTCTTTTATCTGTCTTGAATCTTCCAATGTGCAACTTCATTAGAAATCCGTGAGTCTTAGTGTTATGAGAGAGAGAGAGAAAGAGAGAGAGAGAGAGAGAGAGAGAGAGAGAGAGAGAGAGAGAGAGAGACTTTTCTCTATCTATCCACTTTCCCCATGCCATGCATAGTTTTATAAACTTCTGTTATGTCACCTCTTGCTCACTTTTTCTCTAAACTAAAAAGTCCCAAATTCTGTAGCCTTTCCTCCTAGGGGTGTCATTCCGTCACCTCGATCATGTGCCTGTCCTAATTGTGGCTTTAGGCAGAGGAATGCCTTGCAGCTGGTCACAGGAAACAGGGCAAACTCTGGATCAGCTTGCATCAATAAGGGTGCAGCAGTCAATGTGAACCAAAGAATTCCATGGGGGGGGGCAGTGCTTTCAATGTACAGTGTGAATGTGTCACAGGTCTGGGTAACTGTTATGTACTGAGTTGAATAGGATCCAAAATGCAGCAGTCTGATTGGTCCTAGAACAATAGGATTGAGATTGCAGCAGTCGGACTGGTCCCAGAACAATAGGATTGAGATTGTAGCAGTCTGATTGGTCCGCAGGAGCCACCCAATCCAGCTCCAGGTGGAAGTGAATCTGCATTCCGATTGGCATACAGGAGTATCCCGGAATTAGCCAATCATGTGGGGCCCATTGTGTAAATAGTGTATATAAAGCAAACGTTTTGGGGGAACTGCATTCCTCACTACTATGAGCTGAATAAAGAGCATGAAAGTCACACTGGACTCCGAGTATCTTTCAGTAACTCTTGAATCTTCTTGTCATCCAGTTATGGTGGATTGCATCCTGCACTGCATTTAGAATACCCAATGTCAGGAACTGGCTGGACAATGAGGAGTAATGGCAGGAGTTGGCTGGGGAAATCCCAGAGGAGGAAAGTTGGTGGGACACTGAGGAGAGGTCAGAGGGGGAAGACTGGAAGGAGGTGCTGGAGAGTGAAGGGACAACGGGGTTTAATGAGCAGGAGGAACCTATGACAGGGAGCAGTTCAGACTTCGGTGCTGAGGCGGAGGGAGGGGGTCAAGCAACTGGTGGAGAATCCCTGGAGTCTCCCTCTCCTGCTGGGACAAGCTCCCCTCTGGCCTCCAAGAATGTGAAGAGTAATGAGAAGAAGAGAGCAGAGAGCAGAGGTGCACAGATGCAGTTTGGAAAACATCTGGGAGAGAAAGAGCCTTCGAAGGGGTGGAAGGACCTTCAGTCCTGGCAACTGCTCCATAGGGGAAGTATTGTTCCCTATGGGGAAGTGTTGCTGAGTTGTAGGCTGTTTCCTTGAAGAAAGAGGTAACTTCACTGACAACTGACTCTGCTTCGTCGTGCTGACCTGCATCCAGCCCTGACACCCAGTAACACATAGGGGGGCGGCTGCAATCACACCGGTCCAAATGCATTGTAAGCTATTCCTGGGTCATTTGAGCATCAGGCAATCTTTATATATTTTATTATATTTATTGCAATTATTGCATTTATATCCCACCTTTTTCTCCTGTGTGCTCAAGGTTGCATTCATTGTTCAACACCTTTTCCTCCATTAATCCCTACAATAACTCTGTGAGGTAGTTTAGGCTGAGATGCAGTGACTGGCCCAAAGGTCGCCCAGTGAGCTTCATGGCTAAGTGAGGGGATTTGAACTCTCGTCTCTCCCAGGTCCTGGCCTTACGCTCTCACCACCATACTGCACTGGCAGTCTAAGCTGTCATCCCTTGATGGCATCAAGGAGTAGCAGTCCTCCACATTCCAGTTTTTTGTTTTTTTTAGCAATTATAAAAGAAAATCAATGTACATCGACAGAAAGCATTATCTCCCCCCCTCCCCTGCCGCCACTTTCCCAAGGGTGAAGACAGCGGCACAGAATGTGATGTGACACATTTATCACCTTCCTGTATTGATGGGTGAGGAATCAGATGACCTTCCCTTGACAGCATTTGCTAGGCAATAAAGAATGGGGGAAATGTCAGGGTTTTTTTATATGGCTCTTTGCCAGGTGGTTATGATAGGGGAAATGATCGTGTCCTTTCTCCATCCTCTATTAATAAATCTCAGGCAGAACATTAAGATAATACCAAATTCCAGTTTGAGGCCAGAAAAGAGATATCTTGGGCTCAATCCAGCGAAAGCTGAGCACTCTCAAATTGCACATTATGCCAGAGATTGGTGATTGATCTCCCACCAGTGAATATGTGTGGTTTTTCCCCCTTTCTGGGGCAAAAGCAGTGTGTTTCAGGAGGGGCAGGCAAATTTTATCAAGGGCAACACAGCCAGAACCACCACTGATAATGGGGGTGAGTTGATGCTCTCCTAGGCCAAGTTGACACCATGCATTTAAAGCACTATGATACCAGTTTAAACAGTCAAGGTTTTCCCGAAGGGATTCTGGGAGCTATAGTTTGGTAAGGATGCTGAGAGTTGTTAGGAGACCCCTATCCCTGCCCCTAGAGCTACAATTCTAGAATTCCCTGTGGAGAGCGATTGATTGTTAAACCACTCTGTGAATTGCAGCTCGGGGTGGGGGGTGGGGGTGGGGATAGGGGTCTCCTAACTCACAGCACCCTTAACAAACTACAGCTCCCAGAATTCTTTGGGGGAAGCCATGACTGTTTAAAGTGGTATTTAGTGTTTTTAATGTATCGTGTGAATGTGACCAGAGCCTGCACAGGCAGAACTATATAACCGCATTATAAGAACTTTATGAACTGGTGCTTGGGTTTGCTTTTTTCTTCCTCCTACCCATTCCTTTTTCCTCACCTGCCATTGCCTTGTAAACTTGACGGGAGGGCCCCATCTTAACACTGAATTTTTGGTAAGCTGCTCTGGAAGCCTTTATTTAACTACCTTAAATAAGATAAATAGCACGAAAGGAAAGGGTTTGAAACTCCACTGTCATCCCAACACTGCTCTGAACAAACTGGTGGGTAGAGACGGGATCCCTCCACTCACGAGGCAAAGATCACATTGCTGAGAAACCGGGAGTGGACCTCGAAGCATGGCAGCAGTTAACAGCACCTCAAAGTCTGGCATTTTAACAAAGTATTCCCAAAGGTTTGAAAAACAAACAAACATAGGGATAGAATAATCATTTATGGGGGGCAACCAGAACTGTATATGGTAAACAGGGGCCTATGCTCATCTTTCTCAAGG
Organism: Lacerta agilis; assembly: GCF_009819535.1. Taxonomy (NCBI): domain Eukaryota; kingdom Metazoa; phylum Chordata; class Lepidosauria; order Squamata; family Lacertidae; genus Lacerta; species Lacerta agilis. The sequence continues at coordinate 3,610,919 of NC_046324.1, forward strand.
CTGTTGAACACCTCGAATCTGCAAAGACCAGACGCATCCAAGCAAAAATATTCATGTCAAGTTTGTTTGTTACACCAATGTGCCTTCACATGAAAAAAACTTTATGCAAGATTTGCTTATGGAATTAAACCAGGATGGCACAGATATTGGTTCTTGGGGCCTTCTGCGGCTATTACTGGCAACCAGCTGCAGAGTTTGATGCAATAACTCTGGGAACATAAGGAAGCTGTTTTAGAAAGAGTCTGACCACTGATTTACCTGACTCAGAATGGTCAATAGCAACTGGCAGCTGCCTTTTCCAGGGTCTCAAACAGAGCGGTTTTCCCCAGTTCTAGTTGGAGATGCTAGGGATTGAACCTGACAACTTTCTGCATGCAAAGCAAGTGCTTTATCCCTCAAGTACAGCCTCCCCCTTCTATCAGGGAACTGCACAGCTGTTGAAAGGGGCAGGAAAAGGTCTCTTCCCAGGTGAAGCTTGGCGGTCTTAGTTACCCACCTCTGCTTTTGCAGGAGACCTCTGAGCAACAACAGAGGGCCTTCAGATTTCAAACACATTGTCTGGTAAAAGACTAAAATCCCAGCTACTCATTACATGAGACAGATTCCAACCCAAATGGCATCTTGTTGTTCTGCAGTGAAGCAAACCAAGCGGAACAAACCATGGTTAGAGGCAAGTTTCACTCCGCACAAGACAGTGGTTTGTGCTTGATGTTCTGCTTGTAGGCAGATGAATCTTATTAGCCAAGAATTAAGCTCCCCAAATTTCATACTGTAATTCACCTTGGGACTTGTTGTATGTGTCTACAAAAGGATAATTATTGTTGTTGACATTTTTATTGTTCCCTTGTACAATTTCCAGCTGAAGTTTGTTCCACCAGCCTTTGTTATAGGATGCAAAGCACCTCAAAATTATTATCTAAGTAATCCTTACAACAACTCTGTTAGGTAGAACAGTATTATTATCCCTCAACAGCCGAAAGTGGGACTGAAGCTGAAACCACCTAGGTAGTTCACAGTTCAGGTGAGATGGGAACACAGAGTCATGCAACTTGGTTGCTCAGCTTGGAGCAGGTCTCAGAATTAGCATCTGTCCATCAATTACAGTTGGGGACTTAACAGTACTCAGGAAAAGATGAATGTGCTCGTTTTTCCAATGAATGAAAAAGGAAGCTAACAGGCCCCATTCACTGCATTCATTTTATATGCAAAAATAAAAAGCGATTCAAATAAATCAGTTCAATTTAAAAACAATTGTTTGTTTCTATTACTATTAAAATTGCACACATCAGGATCAGGTTGTAAAGGTCGCAGAAAGGTTAGCACAGAGGCAAGAGACCTGTGATGCTCCAGATTTTGTGGGATACCCAGTGCTGTAGTGGTAAATTATTGAAGTGAAGGAGGTCATTGTGGCACCTCCAAGGGGAGTCCAGAAGTAGGCAGTTGTGTTGTTGTGTTGTCCTTCCCCCAAAGAGCTGCAGTCCATAACACAATACCCAATACATTAGGATCAGCATAGCAGCAATCCTGTGTGATGTTTCCTGGGACTCAGCTCCATTGAACTCAGAGGTGCTTAGTTCAGTGTTTTTCAACCTTTTTTGGGCAAAGGCACACTTGTTTCATGAAAAAAATCACGAGGCACACCACCATTAGAAAATGTTAAAAAATTTAACTCTGTGCCTATATTGACTATATAAAAAGTAATTCTCTTGAATAGGAATCAAATAAACACAAAGAAAGTATTTTATAATTACTTTTCAATTTTTCCCACGGCACACCAGGCAACATCTCGCGGCACACTAGTGTGCCACGGAACAGTGGTTGAAAAACACTGGCTTAGTTAACCAGCTTGTTGTTGTTGTTCAGTCGTTCAGTCGTGTCCGACTCTTTGTGACCCCATGGACCAGAGCACGCCAGGCACGCCTATCCTTCACTGCCTCTCGCAGTTTGGCCAAACTCATGTTAGTAGCTTCAAGAACACTGTCCAACCATCTCATCTTCTGTCGTCCCCTTCTCCTTGTGCCCTCCATCTTTCCCAGCATCAGGGTCTTTTCTAGGGAGTCTTCTCTTCTCATGAGGTGGCCAAAGTACTGGAGCCTCAACTTCAGGATCTGTCCTTCTAGTGAGCACTCAGGGCTGATTTCTTTGAGAATGGATAGGTTTGATCTTCTTGCAGTCCATGCGACTCTCAAGAGTCTCCTCCAGCACCATAATTCAAAAGCATAAATTCTTCGGCGATCAGCCTTCTTTATGGTCCAGCTCTCACTTCCGTACATTACTACTGGGAAAACCATAGCTTTAACTATACACTATAGTTAACCAGCTACGTAGGTTCAACTGAAATACACTGTGTGGTATCCGATGCTTGTCTTATTCAGAGCAGACAGACACTCTGAAGTTAACAGACATGACTACTTTAGGATCATGAATTGCATTGAGTAGGACGAGCATTTGGTACAGCCCACTGAGCTTTAACTAAAGATCTTCAGTTACAGGTGGGTAGCCGTGTTGGTCTGCCATAGTCGAAACAAAATAGGAAATTCTTTCCAGTAGCACCTTAGAGACCAACTGAGTTTGTTCTTGGTATGAGCTTTCGTGTGCATGCACACTTCTTCAGATAAAGATCTTCAGGCAGCTGAAATACAAACTTTAGCTTTGAATTAGAAAAGCAAACCATCATGCAAAGAAATGTTTCTATTTAGACTGCTAGCTTGAAGTAGGAACCACCATCAACAAAAAGCAAAGAAGTCTCTGGCCTGTGTTTATGTCCCTCACTCTCTGACTTCTTCTGTGCTAATCTGTTGCAAACGAACTTGAAAGCCTCTTCATCCCCTCATCCCCCAATGTGACTGCGGCTTCTGAGTGTTCAAGACCAACAACACCTGCAGGGAATTAGGTTCTCCATCCCTGATCTATGACAACCAAATAAATAGAACATAGAGGTCCTTTGGGTTGCAAGGAGAGAGGGAGAGAGAGAGCAGTTAGGCACTGTCTGTGTGCACTTTTTTGTTGCTTATAAAAAGGATACCTACCTTCAAATCTGTTTAAAAACCATAGATTCTTAAATGTTTATAGAGTGGGGGGGGGAAGTGATAAAACAGAACATCAGTTGGTTGGGAAACACAGAAGTTATAAGGAGAGCAGTGCATCTGGGTCTCCCATTGAAAATAATGGAAAGTTTGTGGACACAGGCCATTTAAAATTGCCTCCTTTTGAATGGGAGGAAGACCCTTCATCGCATACAAACAGCCACCCAATCTCAAACAGCTCCTCACCCACAATAATACAAAAACAGGACTCAACATGGACACTGGTACCAGAGCCTGCAATAAACCCAGATGCCAACTTTGCTGCCACATAAACCCGGATAACACCATTACTGGTCCCAACAACATCAAACACACCATCTCAGGACTATTTAATTGCTCATCTTCCAACATTGTGTATGCAATCAAATGCCAACAGTGCCCTTCAGCTCTCTATATTGGACAAACAGGCCAAACCCTACGCCAAAGGATAAATGGACATAAATCTGATATCAGGAATCACAAGACAGAGAAACCAGTAGGAGAACACTTCAATCTCCCAGGACATTCTATAAAAGATCTCAAAGTAGCTGTCTTAATACAAAGAAATTTCAGAAATAGACTGGAAAGAGAAGTGGCTGAATTGCAACTAATCACCAAACTTAAAACCATGGAGAAACCTGGTTTGAACAAAGACATTGGATTCTTATCTCATTATACATAACAAAGCCATCTTTAGCCATCTCACCCCTTGCCTTTCCCTGCAAGACTAATTGCAGCCGTTTAGAGTCGTCAACAGGTTTTCCACACTTATCAGCCTATCACCCATTCCCACCACCCTTCTGAGTAATACCCCTCCCCACTCCCCCACTATATTTAAGGATCTGGTGACTTCTGTTTCAGTGTATCTGAAGAAGTGTGCATGCACACGAAAGCTCATACCAGGAACAAACTCAGTTGGTCTCTAAGGTGCTACTAAGAAAGAATTTTCGATTTTGTCCTTTTGAATGGGCATTCACAACATATAATATGGGAAATGTAGCCTTTTTAATTACACACACACACACAAAATACATAAATACATACAGTTTTTTCTTGTGCGTTATGGAAGTACAGCCTGGCAATTTTAATTGGGTAGCACCATGTCTTACTATTCTAGTTTGTCACATGTGGGTGGTGTTGATGATAAATGGATCACGCTCACTATTATAATAAGTGCTCCCAACTTTGCAGTACCTGTGAAGTGTGGTTCACACCCAGAATACCTTGTTACATTTGCTGACGACTCTTACTTGCCAAGCATTGAACTCCTAAACTTTTCCTTCTCAGGTGCAAGCAGACAATAATCTTGGCAAGAGTTACGTAAATAGGGATATTAAGCAGAGGCGCCGTTTAAAATGCTGGCTTCCATCACTCTTAAGGTTCATAGAATTGTACAGCTGGAAGGGACCCAAAGGCAGAAGGGCAGTGTAATTGTGGGTTTCCTTCTGTGAGCCACATGTGGTTTGAAAGGCAGGGTGGGAAAGGGGTGAAGAAGCTTCTGATGCTTTCCTGTGTGCTCTGGAATCCTTTGTTCCCTGCCTCTCCCTGTCTCCAGAATGTGGCTGAGGGCTAATTCTCATTCCTACTTTTGTCCCTGGTGAAATCCTAGATGCACATGGGAGGCTTTTTCATTTACCGGTATTTAAACATCCCTGTACAGCCTTTCATATGGTATCACAAGGCAGCGTACACACCAATGCAGAAACTGTAAACAAGTTAACACGTCAATAAAATCTACAGCAATGATCTGGGCAGCGTGAAACCATAACCCTGCTTTCTGGAACTAAGCACTGCCAAAAGTCTGAGTACGTTAGTATTAACAAAATAAAAAATAAAAAATCCTTCCAGTAGCACCTTAGAGACCAACTAAGTATCTTGGTATGAGCTTCCGTGTGCATGCACACAGTATTGTTATGGGTTTGTGGCGTCAGTCTGCATGATAACTGTGATCCTGTGGTGGTGAGTTTAGAATCTACAAGCGGAAATCTGGTGAACAGACCAGTCTAGTTCCTTTGTCAAGCTAATGGTCTTAGCTGGCCTATTACGTGCTCTCTTCAGCATCTCAAAGAGTGAGCTAGGTTGCCATAGCAATGGTCCTCTCCAGGAAGTGGGTAGGCAATTTTCTCCACCTCACCCCCCTCACCCAGCTGGGTGCCACATCATCCTGGGGGGGGGGGATAGGCGAGGCAGAGGTTGTGTGAGAGTGAGTTTGGCTGGTGCAGGAAGCTGGAAAAACAGGAGCATGTCATCTCTGTGCTGGGGACACCTAATGAGGACACAAGATCTGTTGGAGTGTTAATGCTGTGAGCCCCTCCATCCTGTGCTCAGGTTGTATACAGGGGTAAATCAAACCATATATCCTAAAGATGCCACAGTCTCTGTTGACCTTCATTCTAAGGAAAAGATTCCTGGGGAATCGCAAGCACCACTGTAGTTTTTTGCTGCTCAGAGATTGGGTTGCATGCAGCAGTTTTATTATTAATATTTATTAAATTTGTATATTGTCATATAGCTGCAGGTCTCAGGGCTGTTACAACATAAAATCACAATATAAAAACACAAAAGACATAATCAAAACAAAAACAAAAACAGCCCAATAATCCTTCCTCCCCAACACATTTTAATAAGGCACTGGGTGTCAATCATCCAAAGGCCTGGCTAAAGAGGAATGTTTTTGCCTGGTGCCTAAAGATGTAAATTGAAGGGGCCAGCCAAATCTCCCTGGGGAGAACATTCCACAAACGAGATGCCACTGCAGAAAAGGCCCTGTTCCCATGTTGCCACCCTCTGGACCGCTCGTGGAGAAGGCACACGAGGGAGGACCTCAGAAGATGATCTCAGGGTCCAGGTTCATATGGGGAGAGGCAGTCCTTGAGATAATGTGGTCGTGAGCCATTTAAGGCATTATAAGTCAAAACCAGCACCTTGAATTGGGCCCAGAAACTAATTGGTAGCCAGTGCAGTCTGACCAGGATTGGTCTAATATGCTCAAACCATCTTGCCCCGTTGAACAACCTGGCCAGTGAATTCTGCACTAGCTGAAGTTTCCAAACCATCTTCAAAGTCAATAACGCATTGCAGTAATCTAACCTTATATGCGGGGGTGTAGCATGAGGGGTGCAGTGGGGGCCATGGCACCGAACACATTTTTGGGAGGGGGTGCAATCAGGCGTCCCCCCCACAAACCATCTCTCAACAAGGCTGTGCGCTGAGGGAGCTCCAAAATCCCTTGCGCGCATCCCAGCTCCGCTCCCAGGTCAGCTCTGACCTGGGGGGCAGAGAAAAGGATGAGAGTTGCAGCAGCGTTGCTGCCCCTCTCCTCCACTGGGCAGCACCAGGCTAGGATGCTACTGAGGCAGCATTCTTGTGCCCAGCCATTCTCTGTGCACACCCCACACCCTTGGGAGCACACCCTGCGTGCCCCACCTAGGTAGCATACACTGCACCGCTGCTTCTATGTCTTTAGCAGGTGCCTGGATCTCAAGAATGTCAGTGCCTGTAAGCAATACATTTGGCAGCAGCCTGGCTGCAGGAGTTGCCGGAAGGCAGCATATAAGATGCCATCCAGCCATCTTAGGGACTCCACTCCGGATTGGTGTAGGGCAGGGGTCAGCAAACTTTTTCAGCAGGGGGCACCGGTGGCGGCGGAGGGATGATGAGCGACGCACGAAAGGGCTCCGGAGAGGGGCTGCTTAAAATGGCGGCCGCTCGAGCGCTGCTGCTGCTGGCACCAACAAAACCCAGCCCCCTTCCTCCTCTAGGCAGGGCGGGGAGAAGCCAGGAGGAGGGAGGGAGGAGGCGCCGCAGCCACCGCTGTATGAGGGGGAGGGAGGGAGAGGGAAAGAACGTGCATGCTGGTGATCCGTGTGGCGATTCCTGGACCCTCTGCAGGCCGAACCCAGAAGGCAATTGGGCCTGATCCGGCCCGCGGACCTTACTTTGCCTACCCATGGTGTACGGTTTACTCTTGAGCCTTTTCTTCTCCCAAAGATGTCCTGCAAGTCAGCCGGTATGGGTTTTTCCTCAGAGCTTACTCCTAAAGCCTTTCTCTCAGATAAGTAGAGCCACAAAGCAGCAGAGGTTGAGGATCAGAGTTTCATTGCAGCAGTACGGGGCTCGTTGTCTTTCTACTTACGTTGAAAGTAGGCAAAAAACCCAAACACCGTTAGTTTAAGATGATCAGGGGAAAGCAGAACATTTTGGTGAAACGAGCTAAGCAACGCTACGACAGTGGTAAGTGACTCCCCCCCCCCCGCTTTTTTGCCTACATTAAATTGAGCCGGTTGTATTCAATTACTGTATTTCAAGCGCAGAATGGTTTCAAATGCCATGCCCTTCTGAATGCTCAGTGCTTGCGCCGTGTTCTGTAATTCATCATCAAAACAATTGCTGGTGTAACAGCACTCGCAGCAGGGATAATGGGAGCAAAGCAGGAGTTACACACTGCAGAGAAGGACGGCTCTCAGGCATCCCGTCACCTATTATCATGACGCCAGGGGAAGCTAATTCATAGCAATGACAAGCGATCGCAAAGATGGGGGTGGTTTCCTTTAAGTCCTCAAGGTTGGAGCAAGTTTGTGCCTGGATGCAAATGTTTTCCTGGGAAAGAGGATCAAGCCACTGAAAAAGGAAGTTCTGTGCAACGAGTCAGCCTGGAATGTTGAATCGATTCAAAACGAGCTGGCCTTGCCACTCTGTGATAATGGAGAAAGCTGTGCATAATTTGAGATTTCAACAAGGACTAGAACCTCCAGGCTCTTTTTACATGATTTGGCGTTTTCACATATACAATGGAACCATCAAGAGAACCTTTGTCACAAGCCTAGCAAATCTAGAACTACAATTTAAAATCAGATAATATCAATATTCATTACGTGGACTTTGTTATTTTAACCCACATGAAACTGTACTCAGTCTACGTGCCTATTTTAGAGTTTTCTTTTTTTATCTTTTAATTTACATCTATTGTTATAACTCTCTGTTTTATACACATTATAAAATGCAATTAAAAAGTCTTTACCAAAGAACTGATTGGGAGTCAGCCTCTTAAGTTCAGTATTAAGAGGGAATAAAAGTGGAATTGGTGCAGTGTGTACACACACACACACACACACACACACACACACACAACTCCAGAAACGCAAGTCAGGACTGCAGAGCAGAGAAGGGAACCCAGGGAAGTGAAAAGGATGAGATTTAAATTATTGGAATGGTTCAATTTACCTAAGTAACATTACACAAGGAGAAAGTAATTAGTTCTATAACATCGTAAGAGGAAGGGAGGCAGAATAATTGTCTGCAGTTATCTTACATAATAATTATGTGCTAGTTCACATTGTGATTTCGGGAACTTACAGCCAATGATGAGGCTGGCTGCGGTGTGTGTGTGTGCAGGTGGGTGGGCTACTCCTGGTAATGCTACAGATTTTATTCTCTTTTATGCAAAGTGTTTTGGTTTTCCTGTTTCAAGAAAGCCCATTGAATTCTCTAGCACTGCATTTCCTAAACTTCAGGCACTTCGTAGTATAGAAAGCTGCCTTGACCAAATCAGGCCATTTGTCTATCTGCTTCCCATCACCTGCTGCTACCCAATCCGTTTTTTAACAGGAGATGCTCTTAAGGATTGAACCTGGGACCTTCAGAATGCAAAGCAGATGCTCCATCGCCCATTTATTGGCCTAAAGGTGTGTGTGTGTGTGTGTGTGTGTGTGTGTGTGAGAGAGAGAGAGAGAGAGAGAGAGAGAAAGAAAGAAAGAAAGAGAAAGAAAGAAAGAAAGAAAGAAAGAAAGAAAGAAAGAAAGAAAGAAAGAAAGAATACTCTCTTAGGAGAACAGGAAGGCACTTAGTATGGAGTCAGAGTACTGGTCCATTGAGCTCAGTGTTGTCTACGATAGCTGGCAATGGCTTTCCAGGATTGCAGGTGGGAGTCCTTTCCAGCCCTACCTGGAGATGCCAGAGATTGAACCTGGGACCTTTAGCATGCACAGCAAGGGACCAACCCCTGGAACGCAGTTCTTTCTGAAATAAAACTTGGAGGCCTGCTTCACTCTTAATAGTCACAAAGGGATGTAGAAATATAGAGAACTGAATGGAAGAGAACAAAAACGAGGAACTGAGAGAAAGCAGAACAGATTGCCTGCCTCTATTGGGCACCATCTTGCCCCACACCTGAGACTTCAAACTGCCTTGAACTGACCCTGCAGAGGAGGATGGACGGTGCTCTGGGAAGGACAGGGGAAATGCAGTCAAAGACAGGCTGGTCCCAGCTCAGTCAGGCAAGGGTGATGAGGGAAGGAAAGGCTTTCAGTCAGAAGAGTCGCTCAGACTGAGGGGTTGGGCTTTGGGCCACTCACAATCTTTCAGCCTAGAGTAGGTTCTCCTCAAAGGAAGAGCAGGATAACAATGTGATGTGTTTAATTGCGGCGAGTGATAGACAGTCTTGAGGGAATGACAAACACAGACTGAGTTAGTCAAACATTCATATGGCAGATGGATTTCCCATAGTAATCCACATGGGAAACAAAAATTCCTCTGGCAGACATCCATTCCGAAGACATCTCCTTTTTGCTGCTCTGCGCTGAGGCCTGAATGCCGTACTGAGCATTATCCTTGACTTGGTCCTCCTAGGTTGCTTTGCTAGCCTTGTGTTAATCCCCAGGAAAATGAGTGTCCTCTGATCTCGCTTTCCAAACTGCGCTCTTCCCAAGCCAAGAGCTGCTGCTGCCGCCGCCTTGTCCCAGCAGCTACCCCCGCCATCTGCTAGCCGCCTCCCAAGTTCTCTGTACCATCTGCCAGCCACTGGTCCACAGTAATCCCTGCATCCCAGCCAGACGGGCAGGGTATAAATAATAAATTAATAAATTGTTGTTGTTGTTGTTAATTATTATTATTCCAAGCCATTCGTTGCTTTCCTTCTGCTTTTCAGTCTCCCACTTAAAAGACTTCTAGATGACTGCAGTGCTTTGTTCGTGGGGCTGCCCTTGTCAGAAACAAAAGCTTCTGGAGAGTGCCCAGTGGGGTATGGCTGGTAGAGCTGCCATTCAGCTAGATGGACCACGGATCTGTGTCAGGAATTCAATGCAGCTCCCTCTGTCCCTGAAGGCACACTGTTTCTCCATGGGTGAGTGTACATGATTTCCTCTTACCTGGTGCTGCCTCCCTCAAGTGCACTTCCAAGTTCCTATTCAGGGCTGGAGGTACAATGTTCTGCTTCCATCACATCTACTCTCCACCCCCAGCCAGTGGTGACAGAAGCAGTAAGCATAGCTCTTCTGCTGATTCTGCTGGTGGGTAGTGTGATTGCTAATACAGCAGTACCAGCCTGGGCTGGAGCACATCCAGAAAGAAGAACCGTACCTCAGTGGTTCTGCATTTGCTTTGCATGCAGAAGCTCCCAGGTTCCACCCCTGGAATCTCTAGATAAGGCTGAGAAAGAGACTCCTGTCTGAAATCCTCGAGAGCTGCTGCCAGTCAGTGTGGCCAATGCTGAACTAGATGCACTGTAAAATGTTTTAAAAATAAGAAGAAAGAAAGGATGGATGATGCAGTGGCCAGCAGTCCAACCTGCCAATCTTTACCCAGGTGCTGATACCAGACCCGCTTGCCACCACTGATGCACCATCTGCTACTTCCAGGGTGGTCACTGAGAGGAGGGCTTGGCCGAGGCCCTAGACAGCTCCCCTAGTTCCATCAGTCACTGCGGCTACATCCTTTCACCATTTAGGGAGTGCATCTTGAAGACTGCTGAGATGTGAAGCTTAAAGGTAAAGGTAAAAGGACCCCTGACCATTAGGTCCAGTTGTGTCCGACTCTGGGGTTGCCGCACTCATCTCGCGTTACTGGCCGAGGGAGCCGGCCTACAGCGTCCGGGTCATGTGGCCAGCATGACTAAGCCGCTTCTGGCGAACCAGAGCAGCGCACAGAAACGCCGTCTACCTTCCTGCTGGAGCGGTACCTATTTATCTACTTGCACTTTGACGTGCTTTCAAACTGCTAGGTGGGCAGGAGCTGGGACCGAGCAATGGGAGCTCACCCTGTCATGGGGATTCGAACCGCCGACCTTCTGATCGGCAAGCCCTAGGCTCTGTGGTTTAGACCACAGCACCACCCACATCCATATTGTGTCCTGGGACCTGCCAAGATTTATTGAGTCTAAAACAGGAATGAGGAGCCTAATATTGCTGGAGTACAACATCCCTCATTCCTGACCATTTGCCATGGTGACTAGGGTGAAGGGAGTTGAAGTCCATCATCATCTGGAGTGTCAATGATCCCTGATCTTGAAAAGAATTACCTGCACTTTCTAGAACCTAACATGTATTCTCCAGGGGTCTCAGGTAAGGTAAGGTAACATGACCTTAGAAAGATTTAGCAAAGCAACCAAGAGCTTAAGGTGTCACCAGCACAAACACCTGATTAGCTCATTTCAAGCAAACAGAGGGAAGAAAGTACTAATTATCTTGAGAAGCACTAATTATCCAAGGTATTTAAACTACAAATATAGAAAGCTCTTTTACTTTTCTCTTTTACTTTGTCCACTGGGAAGCCTCCCATCCTTCTCTGCTCTCCAGCAGAAGGATCCAAGCTGGAAAAGAAGCTTAGGTGATTTCACAGCCTTCTTGGTGGAATTCACATATCTGATTCCCATTTATTACTGTGCAAAATTTCATGATGTGAGTTGGCTGCAAAATCCTGGGCAATGCATGAAGAACAATCCAGGCTGAGCTGGATTTTGGATTTCTAAGGAGAGTAATTATGATCCTGAGGGAATGTGCGGTGGGAGGCAAGCTGACCACCATGAGCTAATAACCTAGTTGTACTTGCAGGTCGCTGGGATTAGTGCAATGAATATGCTGGGCAAGATGGACCTTGATCTGATCAAGCAAGTTGCTTTTCGTGTTCTTAAGCTTGATTACAGAAAGTTACACTTGTCATGGCTGAAATTCATTTTGTTGGTTCACTAATCTGTTAAAATAATCTTTAATCTTGATTCCATTGTCTGGGGTATTAGCTGCCACTCCCAGTTTGGTGTTATCTGGAAGCACACACAGACACCAGCCCTGGAAGGCAAGAGGAGAAGGATACCTTCCAGGCAGAAGCCCTGAAAAAGAGGGCGGAGCAGAGCTAGAGAGGGGTGTGGCCTGGTGGTGGCACAACATAAATGGTGGCCCTCCAGAACTTCCTTATGTTGTGAACCTCTCTGAAGGGCGGAATACAAATTTAATAAATGAATAAAAATAAAATAAATTCAATTCCAGGTCTGAGGTACTCCACCCCTGGGTAAATAAGTAAGTAAGTAAGTAAGTTTTATTTACGGCCATTGGCCCAACACATAAAAAATACAATTGCAAAACAACCTATAATAATTAAAACCTTCGCCAGAGGCTGAAATCCTCTGCTCGTTACTAAATAAAAGCACAGACTGTCTGACTATCTATTTTACGCATTTTGGCTCCTGGATTAGCGGGGTTCTCCTGACCGTATCAGAGCCCTTTTTTCTTCTTTAGAGCTAAGACTCTGTTCAACCCTGGGTTTGTTTTGATGCAAAGTTCCTGTTGACTTCTCCCCCTTTTCCCAATTATGCTCCTTTCATCCAGATTCCCAGGATGGGGATCCATCGACAGCATCTACATGCCTTCTGAAAGCAACAGAATAAGTTGTCCTTGAAGGATTTTCCTCCGAAAGAAGGAAGTATCTGGGAAGGCTCATCATCTTCCAGAGTATCCCCGTCCACCAGATAACTCTAGTTCACAAACAAATTAAGTAGGAAGCTTTGTGTCCCATCTCTGGAAGAAGAGCACTCTAGTCAATAAAAGGCAATAATCAAGATCAACAGATGGCGGGAAGCTGTAAGTGCCCGAGGCAAGATGGATTGCCATGAATTTATGATATGATAATTCAGTTTCTCCAAGTCATGGTCATGTATCTGCATCTGAAGAAGAAAAAGATGCTTACTGTCCATGGCTCAAAACGCTTGGCACATCGAAATTAAAAGCCATAACCCAATGTAACTGATTTAAGGACCTGGAGGCCTGCACTTTCCTGTCACTAAAGGACTGTTCATCACCTTCAGCTTTTATAGTATATCTATACTATAAAACATTGTTGTTTCCCCAGGAGTGTCAGGCACTGTTGTTTTCTAGTATTTGCTATGCCCATCTCTGTTCTATTGCTACACTCTTTTCTCTCTATTATAAAAGGGAAGTTTGGATCCTGGTGTTCGGAAAGGTAAAGAATAATTATGTTTTAAATAAACTAAAAATGAATAAAACAGGCAAGCGTTGCTGCTCCCTTATTTTGAAGCACCCCAATCTCTGAGCAGTGAGAGACCCCAGGGGTTCCAAGAGCTTACTTGGGGTTCAGTTCCCTCAAAATGAAGGTGGGCTGCATAGGATGGAGGGGCTCACAGCATTAGCACACCCATAGATCTTGCTTCCCCAAACGTTTCCAAAGCACAGCACAGACCAAGACATGTCTCTGTGTATTCAGCTTGCAGCTTGCTTCCAGCTCGCTCACCCCCAACTCTGCCTATTGTTCTCCTACATAGCAGCTAGGTGAGGGGAAAGACCTGCCTATATGGTGTGGTGTAGTGGTTAAGAGTGGTAGTCTTGTAATCTGGTGAAGTGGGTTTGTGTCTCCGCTCCTCCACATGCAGCTACTGGGTGACCTTGGGCTAGTCACATTTCTTTGAAGTCTCTCAGCCCCCACTCACCTCACACAGGGTGTTTGTTTTGGAGGAGGAAGGGAAAGGAGAATGTTGGCCGCTTTGAGACTCCTTCAGGTAGTGATAAAGTGGGATATCAAATCCAAACTCTTCTTCTTCTTCTTCTTCTTCTTCTTCTTCTTCTTCTTCTTCTTCTTCTTCTTCTATACACTGAGGGTCAAGACAAAAAAAAAAACCCTTAACGAGAAAGGAGGGGGAGAGGGATTTTCATCTAAATAGCACTGATTGGTGGCCACAAACTGGTACACATTTTTTTCCTGTTCGACAATAAAATGTTATTTGAAAATGGAGACTTGGAATTGGTTTGAAGCCCTGGTCAAACAGCGAGCATCTGCCAGGGTCCCTTCGCCATACACCTCCCTCCCTGGCTCCCATCAAAAGATACAGTAAATAATTGTAGAGACTTGCATGTTAAAGGTGCCAGGCTCTAGCAGCTCTGGGGTGGGCTGAGAATGTCACCTGCCAGAAATCCTGGAGAGGAATCCGTGGCTCTCTATATGTTGTTGGACTCTAACTCCCATCATAACTGACAATGAGCTCATGGGAGTTGGAGTCCAACCATACCTAGGGAATGACAGAGGGCCATTTTGATGATAAAGGACCATAGCTCAGTAGTAAAGCATCTGCTTTGCATGCAGAAGGTCCCAGTTTCAATCCTCAGCATCTCCAGGTAGCTCTGGGATAGATTCCCTGTCTGAAACACTGTGTAGACAATACTGAGCTAGGTGGACCAATGGTCTGATTCAGTATAATCTGCCTTCCAGCTTCCACAGGTTTTTTACACATGCACACACACACAGCAATTCAAAGCTAGAGGGACCATTGATCTGGCTCCATATAAGGCAGCTTCCTCTGTTCACCAGGAACATTGGTGGTAGGCTCAGTGGTAGAGCACATCTGTTGCTTGTGTGCAGCAGGTCCCAGGTTCAATTTCCAGCACCTCCAGGTGTGGCTAGGAAAGACTCCTGGCCTGAAATCCTGCAGAGCTGCTGCAAAACAAGCCTAGATGGACTGATGGTGCAACTCAATAGAAGGCATATTCCTGAACATATGAACCAGCCCAGAGCAATCTTCAAACTGATCCTCAACATCCAGACAATGTTGTTTCTAAGGCTGTGTCATGGCAACATTAACCATTCTAAAGAAGAGAATTCTTGGCAAGTAGAATTGTCTCTGTATCCAGATACCTTGGTGAACCTCTCTCTCCGCACACTCAAAGCAGAGGAACTAACAGATGCTAAAGGAATAGCCAGATGCTTTAATTGAAGAGGAATTCAGGCATGATTTTATATTTTCTGACAGTAAATCTATAGCTTGAGTGGGAAGTTACTGAGTGGAATTCTCTGTTCTCCACTCTGGGCTGAGGAAACGCATTCCCCTTAGAAGCTGTCAGAATCTGAACTGAGACGTTTTGATAACAATTCGATATGAGCCTCCCAGCTATCCCGTTTCTCAGGCGTAATTGGTGGTGGAAGCCAGGCGATTAAAGCTCTTAGTCTATCTGGGATGGGCTGAGAAGCTTTCAATTCTCAACTGCAAAAGGGAATGTGCAAAAATCCCTCTTCCCTTTCTTTGCTCTAGAATGAAGACCTGGTTCAAATGGAAGCAGTGGATGGTCCACTGAGGGTGTCTTACTCAGGGGAATAGCAACATCAGGAGTTGGCATCCTCTTGCACATGCCAAGGCCTCATCATAATCATCATCTGTTCTTACATTACCCAGCCCTTCACCAGCAGGTCCCAGGGCACGTTACGACAATTGAAAATTCGGAATTAAAAACAGTTAAAACAAACTGCTACCAACATCTATTTCAGTGAGCAGAATTCAAGAGTGAAAAGCAGGTGCGTCTGTATGTCTGCATAGGAAGCTGCTTTATCCCAGGTCACACTTGTGGTCCAGCTAGCCTGGCACTGTCTGCTCCAGGGGTGGGGAACCTGTGGCTCTCCAGATGGTGTGGGACTCCCAATTCCTGTGGGACCCAGCTAGCACTGCCAACAGTGCGGGATGATGGGAGTTGTATTCCAGCAACATCTAGAGGATCACACCCCGATCTATGCTGAGTACCATAATGTAAGAACACCAGAAGAGCTTGGCTGCTGAATCAGACCAAAGAGGACCCATCTAGTCCAGGATCTTGTCCTCCCAGTGACCAGCCAGATGCCAATTGTGGAAAGCCCACAAGCAGGATATGAACTCAGCACCTCTCTGGGGTTTCAGACCATGGCCTCCCCACCCCCACCCCATTGTCTTCTCTGTGTTCCTTTTAACTAGAGATGGCGGGGAGAGAACCTGGGAAGTTCTGCCTGCAAAGTAGGTGCCCTTCTGCTGAGCTACAGTATTTGATGCAGGGCTGGAGCCAAAGGTTAGCATGGCTGGGCACCTGCCAAGGGTCCACAAACACACACCCAAAAGGGGCCCACTGACAAAGAGCCCCTTACAGCTGCTCCTCCTCTACACCATTGCAGCCTGTTTGTTCACCTGCCTCTTTCCCTGTCACAGAAAATGTGAGCAAGCAGAGGACTCTGGCAACAACTGTCACTGCCTGCTTTCTCATTGGCTGCCTGCCTAGGAAACAGTAAGGCAGGAAGCTGGAGGGGTGGAGCAACTAGAAACAATAGGAGGGAGGGAGGGAGGGAGGGAAAGAAAGAGGGACCACTGAAGGCATCCTGCTCAGGGGCTCCTTCAAAACCTGGAGCCAGCACTGCATCAGGATGAATCCAGAGCAGCTGGATTATTTATTTCTTTTTAAAGTTTTCAAAGTCACCTTCCAACCAAACAGATTCCAGGGCTTTTTTCTGGGGGGATGCAGGGGAACACGTACCCCTAAACATTTTGTGAATCTAACAGGAGAAGAAACAAACAAACAAAAAGTTTCTTCTGTAGCACGGTGAACCGTCAGTTCCGTTGCTACCCCCGATTGCGGCCTCATTTCCACTCACGGTGTTTCCCGAGTCTCAGACGGAATGAGAGTACCTCTAAACATTTTTTAAAGAAAAAAAGCACTGGCCGTATATGGTAATTTTTTTAAAAGATATAGTAGCACAGTGAAACTTCTCCTCTACCACAACAAAACCAAGCAGTTAAAAACACTTGAAATCTACGAAGCAGGCAGGGTCATGATGAAGAGGTAAATTTTCTAGATAACTTACTGTAAATGATTATGCCCTAAAACAGCTGGTGCTGGAACTCACCAGAGGGGTAGTGATCCTGGACTTAATCTAGAGTGGCGCCCAGGAACTAGTGTGAGATGTGTTGTTGAGCCAATTGGGAGCTGTGACCATAGTACTGTACTATTAAACTGAACGCACATGTAAATGGCCAAGTTTTGCTCCTGGATGCAAGTTGCTGGAAGCCACAGGAGAGGGAGAATGCCCTTGTGCTCAGGTCCTGTTTGCCATTTTCTCACAAGCATGTGGTAAGAAAAAGATGCTGGACTACATGGCCTGACCCAGCAGGCTCGTCTCTTTGCACCATCAAAAAAAGGCTAATGCTATTCTAGGCTGCATTAACAAACATATAGTGTCCAGGAAATCATAGTACCACTTTATTCTGCCTTAGTCAGACCATACCTGGAGTCCTGTGTCCAGTTTTGGGCACCATAATCTAAGAAGGGTATTGACAAGCTGGAAGGTGTGTAGAGGAGGGCAACCAAGATGATAAAGGGTCTGGAAACCAAGCCTTATGAGGAACAGTTGTGGGAGTTGGATAAGAAGAGACTGACAAGAGGTATGATAACCACCTTGAAATATCTGAAGGGCTATCAATTTTATATCCTTCTGTGATTAGATGAGTTATTTTGTCATTTTTAACCCTTTTAGATTTATCCTTGTTCTAAACTAATAATTGTGCACTGTCTACATTTTACTACACAGGTAATGTTGCATGAACACATTTTCTTCACATTTTATTTACCTCATATGGAAATAGATGTTGATGGAAATCTTGATTTATTTAATTTTGTTAGCTTGATGATTAAGCCCCTCTGGGGGAGGAAACATGATGTATACCGGAACTACGTTCAAGTGTTGAGCACCTGTTAATTTATGAGTGGATTCTTCTGCTATCAAGATTCAAATATATTAATGGTCATTAAGAAAAAGATTGCTCCTGTTATTTTCATGGTTGTTGAGGTTTCTAACTTTGTAACGGTTGCCCTGGTGATACTATCTTTTGTTACATTACATTTTGCTGTTTTATCACCACTCTCCCTGTTGTGTTGTTGAAGTACATGGAAGATGGAGCAAGGTTGTTTTCTGTAGGGCCCAAACCAATGGATTCAAATTACATGAAAAGAGATTCTGAGTAAACATCAGGAAGAACTTTCTGATGGTAAGAGCTGTTTGACAGTGGAACGGATTCCCTCAGAAGGTGGTGGGTTCTCCTTCATAGAAGGTTTTTAAGCAGAAGTTTGAAGCCTTCCTGTCAAGGATTCTTTAGTTGAGATTCCTGCTCGGCAGAGGTTTGGACATTTGGGTGCCTTCCAACTGTGCACTTGCATGATTCTTATGTGGGTGTGGATAGCTTTCCTTCTGATAACTCCCTGCCATTCACTTATCTTAGGATCCAAGCCACTATTAGCAGCAGGAAGTCAAAAGCAGGACATTGTCATTAAACCCAACAGGCACTCCCTTACATTGTCTCGCCAATCTCCAATGGCTGCACTCCTCTGTCCCCCATCTGTCTGGGATGCGGAGCATCACTTTGAAAGTGAATTGATGCAAAACAAAATACTGGTTCTGATTTATTTCTAGAGGGGTGGGGAGGGGAGCCCACAAAACGAAATTAAAGAACTCCACCAAGCCTAAAATACAAATCATGCAGAGCATTTCTTCATTTCCACAACACAGAGTGGGAAAGGTGGCTACGGAATGCTTTCAGCGCTCCAGGAGTAGGTGAAAGGACAAATTAAAGACACATTTTCCCACCGGGTCAGAGCAGTGCTCCTCAGAAAGCAAATTGAGAGAGTGATGTTTAAGGCAAGATCAGAGAGCGTATCAAACAAGTGCTTCTATTACCTAGAGGCCGATGCAAGACCGCGATGCAGCATTTGACAGATGAAAGCGGATACACATGTAACGTTAAACAAGCCGGCAGCTCATACTCTGGTGCTGAATGAACAAACAGCTTCCAGGCCGGCCTGGATTAACCATTAGGTCAACAACCTGATCCTCCCTGGAAATGCCTAGTGCAAATGGCAGGTTTGCATCTCACAGATGCAGCTCCAGAAATAGATGCAAAGCATGTGCAAGGGAGCAGGAGTGCGAGGTATGTTTTGGGAAGGGAGCAGTGGAAAAGATCTGTAGTGCATGTGCTAGTGCTAGCCTGGAGACATCTTTACAAAAAGTACGGTAATAATAATAATCACAAAGTGATGTGGAAATGTGATGCATGACTGGGAAAACGAGAAAGAGAAAAAATGGAAATGGACAGATTCCCTATTGCAGAGTGGGATGGACCTGAAGGGATTCAACCAATTGCCTTTGAAGAGGAGTCTCAAGACTCTGAATGTGTTCGAACACTAAATCATTCTCAGTGCATTTCTTCTTATCTTGGCCAAAGACAACCACCATTTGGCTTTTTCAGCTCCTTTATAAACAGCACCAAGAAAGTGCTCTTTCACTCTGTGCTGTGGTCTTTGTCTCGTCCAGTTCCTAGAGTCATCCAACTCATGCATTTATTTCAGTCTCGCCCAGCTATGCCAAACACTCGTGCCGATTTGGCAAAGGGACGCCATCCTAGGAGCCAGTTTCCCCTCCACAGATGTATATCCCTGGCTGGAACTTCGGAAGAGAACAGGCAACAAAGCTTTTAATCTTTAGCTTTCATTTTCTTCTGGTTTGGCACTCATCCAGTTAACAGCAGCCACTGGATGAGTGCCAAAGACCATCGCTGCCTGATGGCTCATGCGCTAGAAGATACAGGGGATCTCTCCACCCCACCCCATCACCAAGGAATGGCATCTGTGCAGGCCCAAACACATCCCTGGCAACCAGATTTCAATCCTTGAAGCCGCAAAGGTCCCTCAAGTGTCAGAGGATGAAATGTCATTTCAGCCAAAAGAACAAGCCATTGGGACACAAGGCAGCCACTTCTTTTTGCCCCATTGTCACATTTCAACAGCTTGGCTTCTTCAGCATGCTGAGTGCGCCATGGTTCAAGGTGGCCAAAGAGATGGGGAAGGAAGGACCACACAATATAAAAAACGAACATATCGTTTCTTTACAAAACCAGAGTTGGTTAGAGAAAGAGAGAGAAAGGGGCTCATTAAGCCTTCACACTGGGGTTTGGGAACATATGAGGTTGCCTTCTACTGAGTCAGACCACTGATCCATCAAGTGCAGTATTGCTTGCTCTGACTGGCAGCCTCTCTCTTGGATTTCAGCCAGGGGTCTCTCTCCAGCCTTAACTGGAAATGCCAGAGGATGAACCCGGGAGCTTCTGTACACAAAGCAAGGGCGCTCTAGCACTGAGCTGTGGCACTTTCCCCAAAAGCAAAATAAAATTGCAATCCTAATGGTTCTGATATTAAAAAAAAATACAGAACGCTGCTTTGTGCAAAGCTATACCAGTTGGTTCATCTAGCTCAACCCTGCCTACACTGACTGGCAGCAGCTCTCCATGGTTTCAGACATCCTTGGAGATGCTGAGGGTTGAACCTGGAACCTTCTGCCTGCAAAGCCAAAGCTCTAACACTGAGCTATGACTATTTCCCTGACTGGGAATGGGAACAGGGACTTTGCCAGCTGTTTTTTGCTCTCTTAGCTGCCTCCTCAACCATTTGCTTCCCTCCTTCCTTTCAATCACTTGCAGTTTGGCTGACCAAATGGTATTCTGCAGCATGTATAATTAGGAGAGCAGAAAACTCCTCTGCTTCGGCAGCTTATTTCCCCTCCCCGAGCTGGGAAAGTCAGCCTCTTTTCTGCCAAGAAGGGTTACCTTCAAAACACACCTAACATCCCCCAAAGGTGACTGAGTATCTTGGAGCCACTCTCTGCCTTGCTGAACACGTGTGTGTGTGTGTGTGTGTGTGTGTGTGTGTGTGAGAGAGAGAGAGAGAGAGAGAGAGAGAGAGAGAGAGAGAGAGAGACTCCTTCCCTGACCATATTGCAGGAGTAGGGGAAGGGATGAATATTTCATGACAATAATTTTCATAATAAATAATTTTGCATAAAATGCTGCCACAGCCTGTTAGATTATCTGCAACATTCCTTGCTTGTTCACTGCCTCTCCCCTCTTTCAAAAGGCTGCCTGGAAAATGTGGATGTTTCAGAAAGTCTGGAAGAACTCCTCCTCCTGTGCCCATCCACAGCAGTCTTCAGAAAGTGCTGTATCACGTGGAAGAACAAGGGCCAGGGCCGGCCTACCCATGAGGCAGCGTGAGGCGATTGCCTCAGGTGGCAGATCCTCCTGTCGGCAGCGGATCTCCATGCCCGTTTTCACTGCTGTGCTGCATGTCCACATGCCGCCGCGCCCCCCACCACTACCAAATGGCAATCGCACACCTGCTTTTACTCCCCAGGCTGCCTCAAGCAGTGTATGGACATCTGGCATTTTTGGTTTTGCCTAAGGCAGCAAAATGTCCTGGTCTGGCTCCAACACGGACAGTCTCCTGGCGGACAGAATGGTTTTGTCGGTGTAAATCTCCCCCCTTCCTTCACCTGAAGTAGCCATAAAGGAAAGAACACAATATTTTGTTTCTTGTTTATATATCCTGAAATGTATCTTTGTGTTTCATCTGTCCTAAGTAATGGTTCAATAATGGCTTACCTGTGGTGGGATTCATGCTTAACAGGATATAACACTATAACTAAGTTGTTACTGTAGCTTTGCCTTTTGTCAATGTTTATTTGCTTCTCTGTTGCTGGAAAACCTTTCAGATTCATTGCTCTGGACTTGTATGCACTACCAGGCATGTCCAAAGTCCATTTCAGGGGCCTAATCCAGCTCGCCAGTTGGCTTAATAGGAGCCAGTGTGGTGTAGTGTTTAAGAGGTGTAGACTCGTAATCTGGGGAACCGGGTTCGCGTCTCCACTCCTCCACATGCAGCTGCTGGGTGACCTTGGGCTAGTCACACTTCTCTGAAGTCTCTCAGCCCCACTCACCTCACAGAGTGTTTGTTGTGGGGGAGGAAGGGAAAGGAGAATGTTAGCCGCTTTGAGACTCCTTAGGGTAGTGATAAAGCAGGATATCAAATCCAAACTCCTCCTCCTCCTCCTCCTCCTCCTCCTCCTCCTCCTCCTCCTCTTCTTCTTCTTCTTCTTCTTCTTCTTCTTCTTCTTCTTCTTCTTCTTCTTCTTCTTCTTCATCCGGTCCCTGTGGCAGTTTATTTCCTGGGGTAAAATCCTAAAAAAACCCAAAAACCTTCAATCCTAAAAAAAGGTTAACAACTTTGGTCAGCCCTCACGGCCCTCCACTTGATCAGATCTGGCCCTCTTTGAAAAAAGTTTGGACACCTGATGCAGAACTTTTTCTTTGTCAATGACAATTGTTATTTGTAAAAGTATAAATGTTTTTTTTATAATAATAATAATAATAATAATAATAATAATAATAATAATAATAATTTATTTGTACCCTGCCCATCTGGAAGAAGAAGAAGAAGAAGGTGCTGTATCCTGTGGATATTCCTATTTAGGCCTCTCAGAGGCAGGCTTTCCCTGTGGCAGGAGCAGGCACTGGCTGCATTGGGAATACACTGGTGAGTAAAAACTGATCTCTGAATGCAGAGAAACTCCAGGAGTCCCAGCGCTTTACCCATGGTTGGGTTTCCTCAGAATGAAGCTCAGTGGAGACTGTGGTGTCTTTAGGATATATGGTTGTATTTGCACCTATACAACAACCTGAGCATAGGATGGTGGAGCTCACAGCATTGACACTCCAACAGATCTTGCTTCCCCATTAATTTCCCAGGGAAGCACCAAGTCACAGTTGTGGGGTCCTGCACAGAGCAAGACATGTCTCTGTGTCTTCCAGCTTCCAGCATCAGCCCCAAACTCACATGCACACAATGCCCTCCTTGGTTGTGAGTTGGGGGTGGGAAAATGCCTACCCATTTGTCTCTGTGGCAACAGAGCAATCTCTTTGGTCATGTAAATGTACGTAAGGGACCAGCTCAGGCCATTGCCCTACAAATAAATATTGTCTAACCAGTTTACCAGGTTTGCTCTTGTACATTCTAACCCCATAGTTACAGGTATGGTGTAGGTCTATCATTCAGAATGACCCCCTCCTGCAAACTGATAACAATATATCTATTTTCATTGTTCCTTAGATATGGCAGGTGTACATTTTCATCTGTCTAGTAGCACCTAATGAGTTTTGGCAGATTGTCTTATGTTGTACACCCTCTTGGTAACTTCTGGTTTCAAGGTGGAATAGAAGAGAAATAAATAAAATTGTCGGCCCTGCCCACTCACAGGGACGCCCCTCTGTCTGATCTATTTAATCTGACTTTAAATTGATATTTTAAATTGTGTTTGACTGGATCTTCCACAGTGCCTTGCTTTAATGGAATACTGTAAAGAAAAGAAAATTTTTTGTCACTGCCAAACATGCTCAGGAGGGCTCCTTGAAAATATGTGTTTGCTGAAACAATTATTTCTATTAATACATTCTTGACAGTTGGCTTCATGTTGAGATTGTTACATGCCGCCCCAATCTCAGAGTGGTGACAGACTCCAGGGTTTCCAAGCACCAAACCCAGGGTTTGGTTTCCTTGGAATGAAGGTCAGCAGAGATTCTGGTGTCTTTAGGCTACATGGTTTATTTACAGAGATATATATTGAACCTGAGCACAGGGTGGAGGGGGATCACAGTGACTGAGATCTAGGTGTCTTGTCTGTCTTTCAGCAGCTTCTAGCATTCAAGCTATTGTTCCCCATCTCTCAGTTGTAGCTATTGCAAGTTAGCCCATTCTTGACATGCTGATGAGGGCACTTAAGTGGCTGGCAAATGTCATTGCCTTACAAAGAAACTTGCCTGACTGGTTCAGCAACCTCTTCTGCTAGATTCTAACCCAATGGATACAGAATCACATGCCTGGAGGGGATCCAAGGATATCATCCAGAATGACCACCCTCACACTCATAACACTATGCTCTCGTGTTCTCTCCTCCCTCCCTCCCTCCTTCCAAATTTTCTCTTTTTTCCTAATTGTTCATTAAATCCATTCCCAGTTTCCTTTTGAAACCTGTGTGTCAACTGGCCCAGCCTCCAGAGGGTCCTGAACTGGTGGGCTCTCTAGTGTCTGGGCAGGATTGAACCTGTGCTTCATCCATCACTACCCAACTCTGATTCATTATTTTTTTTAAATTAAGAGTGTATTCAGTGAAATTTTACTCAGAGGAGAGCCACTGAAGTCAATAAACACAACTAAATTAGGTCTATTAATTTCAGTAGCATTACTCCAAGTAAAACTTGGTAGTATACCACCCTAAGGTGGAATCTACACACATATAAAAAACGGTGTGAAAATGGTTTTTTAAAGCGTTTTGAAAAATACATTGAATTTTGCATAGCTCAGTCGCCATCTAGTGTCACATTTTTATATTGCACTTTACAACACATTTAAAACGTTTTATTTGCAGCTGTGTAGCTGAGTCCTAAGTTTTCTTTAAAAGGTTGGAGGGCAGGAGATGCTGGGGTTAGTATCCTGAGTTTGCAAAATATATCAAGCCACAAACTGCATTACAAAGGATTTTGTATTTTCCTTCCTCCAATCAATCCCACTTCAAGGAAGGCTGTGAGAATTATGTCCTAAACATGTGCACCAAATTTCATTCTAATCTTTCCGTGTTCAGTCATGTTACTGCATCACATTCCCACCCACAAAGCAACACAGCAAAACCTAGTTTAGCTAAAAGCATAATAATAATAATAATAATAATAATAATAATAATAATAATAATAATTTATTTGTACCCCGCCCGGCTTGCAACAAATATTAAAATACATTGAAATTTAGAATGGCCAAATATGAATTTAATGGCCACAAATGTTTCAGGGTGTGGTAATGTTATAATCTCCACTGCACACTCTCTCTCATGTAACCCCACACCTGCTCATGGTGAAAGCCGAAAATATTTGTGTAGCCGAAATACAATACGTCAGCCACTTATTCACCCTCCTCTCCTCTCCCACCCTGCTCCCATATCCATTTAGCATTAAGCCTGGTAAAAAGCCTCTTGAAATGGAATTTAAATAATTGTTTTTAGCACTCGTCCTCATTCAGCCAATTACAGCATAACATTGCATATTTTAAAAGAATATTCATTAGATTCAAAGCTGCAATATGAATTGCCTAGTCTCCCTCCAAGATGACTTGCTCTGGATGAGTGTGCCTTCCTTCTAGGAACAGCAAATCATGAATAATACTGTCGCCATGAGACACGTCTCCAAGGTTTGCTTTGGGCTAAGTCTCTTCCCTGGAAGGAGAGTAATATGCTGAGGTTTGTAAATTTTGATGCTATTTAAATAGAAATGATGGGGGGGGGGCCCATCCTCCATCTTTCTTCTTTACTAAGAATATATCATGAATGAAGGTGTCTCTGAGAGCTTCCACCTCAACCCATATTGGGGTTTCTTTGCTGGGCGGGGGGGGGGGTGCTCCGGTCCTCAAGAGAAAGTTTTTCTTTGGGAAAATGGTGGAGGTGGATACCTTTCACCCCAGTGTGACACCCCCAAATTAAACAAATAAAGCTTCTGGTTTCCAGAATGCTGCTGTTCTGTCTAGGCTGAAACACGAGAGCCCTGCATACATCCAAGATGTGACAGTCCTCCTCCTCAGGTGTTTTAAGGTTGGGGTAAAGGGAGGGAGGAACCACCTCCTGGGAACTGTGGAACCAAGAACTGAACTTAGGGGCCAAAAGTTGGATCTGGTCTGAGAACTACCTTGTGCTGACAAAATCAGCATAGGTGTGAATCGGAGGACAGAGCCTCTAACTTAATACCTGTCTGGGGGATGTGATTGCTACTAAAAGCACTGCATTGAGCATGAGAAATTTGGTTTCACAAGTCACCATTGGTTAGAACAAGGGTCCCGTCAAGGCCAGTAATAGATTTTTATTCCACCCCCAGCCAATACATTGGCTTTATGCCGATTGTGTATAGCAGCCAATGTTGCAACTCCTTGTGTAGGCAGGGATGGTTCTGCAATTATCATGAAAATTTATCCTGGGATTCTGAAATTCCAGCACACTGGAAGCTGCTTTACATCAAACCAGACCATTAGTCAATCCAGCTCTGATCCTGCTTGCTCTTTGGTTCTGACACCTGCCTTATTCTCTGACATTGCCTCCTGCTGCCTTCAGATCCAGGTTACCCTCAGCTCCTGGTCTCAGCTCCTGACTCTCTCCATGGGCTAGACCTGATGAAACACACTGATCATCAGGCTTCTGGGAAATCTAAATGCTAGCCCCATCCCCAGGGGGGTAAAAGCCCCAAATTAAATGAGATCCCACTGGGGAGCTGGAGCAGCTGTGCTGATGTTGGGCCTGCTCCCAGGGCAAGCAGTGAAATGGTTTCAAGCGTAACCTCCACTGGAAGTGTGGCATCGTTTGTTTGCAGTCCTAGGCTGGCCTGGTAGCTTTCTGAAGAGGAACTGCAGGAGAAAGTGTGGCTCATGGAAGCAGCTCGTGACGGGGCATCAGCACCTGTGTTTGGAGGCCTCACATTTCAGGCTTTATTTATCTATTTCATTTAAGGGAGCCAGTGTGGTGTAGTGGTTAAGAGCGGTAGACTCATAATCTGGTGAACCGGGTTCGCTTCCCCGCTCTCCCACATGCAGCTGCTGGGTGACCTTGGGCAAGTCACACTTCTCTGAAGTCTGTCAGCCCCACTCACCTCACAGAGTGTTTGTTGTGGGCGAGGAAGGGAAAGGAGAATGTTAGCCGCTTTGAGACTCCTTCAGGTAGTGAAAAGCGGGATATCAAATCCAAACTCTATGTACTGCTACATTGCAAAACAAAAACAAACCCAAACCTCCAAGCAGTTTACAAAAAGAATAAAAGCAATGAAATTATTAGTATAAACAATTAAAACATTCAGAAAATTAAAACCATCAATGCAAAACTACAAAACACTTCAACGTTCTATATATCTGGGTAGGCTTGTCGAAACAAAAATGTTTTTTAGCAGGCGCCGAAAAGAGTACAGTGATGGCACTTGCCTGATATCAATAGGCAGGGAGTTCCAACGTGTAGGTGCTGCCACACTAAAATATCAGCTTCTTAGAAATGTGGAATAGGTACAATGTGGCACTTGCAACAGCGGCAGTTCTGCAGATTGAGGCAGACAAGTAGATGTACATAGAGTAAGGCAACCTCACAGGTAAACTGTTTCCATGTTGTTAGGGGCTTTGTATACGCATAGTCACCCCTTGAAGCTGGCCCTGTGCAAATGTCTGCGTGTGCAACCTCTACACACTTTCAGGCAAGGTAGAAGAAGTATGTTTGAAGAATGTCACTCCCCAAACCTCAGGAATCTCAGCCAGCAGCATTCCTCGTGAGGTTCTCATGCATCCTGTGAAGATTTGCGCTTGTCATCCCTGAAAGATTTACATCTATTAATGCAATCTAGAATACAGATAAGCCACATTGTTCGTAAGGAGCACTTGATGGCTGTGTTGTCAAACAAACAGCTGCGTCTGTTTAAGCTGCAATTTCAAATGGCTTTTAGGCAGCTCGGTCCCTCACTGCTTCCTCCAAATTGATCTTGTGGCAGGGAGGAGGTCTTCTTATTCCCACTGTTGCAAAGTGCTGGTGTTATGTGCAGCTAAGACTAGGAAGGCCCTGTTCCAAAGCCCCCCTCAGCCATGAAGCTCACTGGGTAACCATAGAGCCACAGAGGCGGGAGGGCCCCTGAGGGTCGAACCCCCAATGCAGAAATCACAGCTAAAGAAACCCTGATGGACGACCATCCAACCTTTGCTTAAAAACCTCCTGTGAAGGAGACTAGTAGTGAGACACACCTTAGAGCCAGCGTGCTCCTGCCTTGTTTGCTTCCGGATCACTCCTTGATCCTGCTACCCGATTTCTCCTTTGGTCCTGACTGCTGGATCTCCAGTCCTGGCCAGCAGCTTGCCCTGCTACTCTTGGCTCCCCTCCAACTGGTGCCCACAGCTCAGCTGACACTGACATATTCAGATATTCCTTCCTAGGAAATGAGGGCAGGAAGAATGGTCCCTTTCCAGATGAGCTGTTCCAGCTCAGCGTATTGTTTCAGCAGAAAAGTGCCGCGGCAAGTTCCCTTCGTAGGTGATGCCAGCTTAATCAATCATCCCGAAGCCCCGGCAGGCATGAAGCAGAGAAGGGCTCTTCTGCCGTGTGCATCCAGCCTGCCCCCAGTTCTCTCCAAAGGGGCCTAATTCATCACTCCCTTAACCACAGAGCCAAGAGCATGCATTGCGCTCCAAGGGGCTCAGAGACACACACATTTCCGGGTGGCGGCTGTTTGCGGTCCCCCCACCCCACCCCACCCTGTCTGAAAATCAGGAAAGGGGCAGACCATAACACTGGAGCAAAAACACACATGTCAACTTGCTTCTTAAGAGCTGGGCGCCCATGGCGGAGGAAACTTGGGTTTTGCTTGCAATATTTCATTCCTGAAAATGATGGAATGGTTTTTTTAAAAAAAAAATGAATTAATCCAGCTGTGGAAATAAACAGTTGCAGAGCACATGGCAGAGGTAGGATCTGAGCCTCCATGTCTTGTTATCTGGTTATGTACATCATAAGACCCTGCTGGACCATCTTTCTACATATTTTATGTATTTCATATAATTCATACACCACTTGGTTACTTTAAAAGCCCTTAATGCATTTTACAAAAAGGATCAAACAATAACATTAACAATAAGAAAAACCAACACCTATAATCTAAGACTCTTGAAAAGTTATAACAATAGACTAAAACAGCCTTTCTCAACCTTAGGTCCCCAGATGTTTTTGGCCTACAACTCCCATCAACCCTAGGTAGCAGGACCAGTGGTCAGGGATGATGGGAGTTGTAGGCCAAAAACATCTGGGGACCCAAGGTTCAGAAAGGCTGGACTCAAAACAGATTAAATCTAGTCAAACATCCTGTTCTCACAGTGGCCAACCAGATGTCATAATTTGTCCAGGGAAACGGGAACAACGGGCATGCTCCCTGCTGGCCCAAACACCCCCGGCCGAACTGCCGGTCGGACTTTGAAGCCCTGGAACAGCAGCAGAAACCAGAGACCTAGCTTCAGAAAGCCAGGCACTCTTTCTGTCCATTCAGCAGCAGATGATGCACCACAGAGGCTAGCATGAGCATTATATATAAGCATTTATTAGGCGAACATGAGGACAAAAGAAAGCACACGTGCAGTCACCTCCATGTTCGGAAAACGAAAGAGAAAGTACAGACTGATGAACGGAAGTTCCCAGCAGCACACTGGAACACTATACAGACATGTGACAAGCTCCCATCCTCAGTCTGTTATTAAGGTGGAATGGGAATTACAACACCAGGTGCCTTTGAGAAATTTGTAAGCAGGAACTGACCACAAGAGCAACACTCTCCCCTCCTGTGGCTTCCAGCATTACAGTAGAAGCATTACTGCCTGCTGGTTACCTGCTATGGTCTGTGGATGAATGCAATAAAGATTATGCATTCATAGACAAGGAGCACTGGGCAGTGGTGTTCTGAACCCATAAATTCCCTGTAGTTTTCCAGGATTGGGGGGCTTGGATAGATGGTGTGGGCCACTAAAGAGAAGGTGAGCAAGTAAGAAACCCTTTCCCTTTCTTGACCTGAGTAGTCGAAAACTGACCCCAAGATCCACTTCTCCATCGCATCCATGGCTCTCTTCTCCCACTGATCCTCCTTCATCCTTTAAAGACAGCCCCACATTTTGGCTGCTCCGAGGGACTGCGATGCACAATCTGAAAGACACGAGCAAATATCCTTTGCAATATAGAAGAGGACTTTGCATGCAGTCCAAGCTTTGGGACTCAGAATCCTCCTCTGGCAACCAAATGAGGGTGGGGAAAGTGTCAGACAACTCTTGGATCGTATCTACTGCCTCTGGATATGGAGTGTCCATTTGGTTGTAATGGATTTCAGCCACATGATAGAACTTGCCTCCACTAATCCATCTAATCCGCATTGTGACACCATCTTGCTGCAGTGAATTTGAGAGGCAAAGGATGAATTGTGAGGCACGACACAAGAAAATTTCAGAGTAGAGAAGTCTCCGTTTACCCCCTTCTTAGCTTTAAATCTGAGTTTGAAGCTGCCACAGGTCAGTGCAGACAACATCACATTGCATCACTGCCAGCCACCCCTTTCCACTTCAGGGGTGACTCTGATTGTGCCACAGAAGCATCATGTAGGCAACACCTCGGAGGGGCGGATGTACAGAGCCCCTTTACTCCCCAATCCAATGAAGCTCAAGTTCACACCTCCCAAGCTGACACCAGCTAAATTTAGCTAAGCACAATGGATCCGGCTGTGTTTTGTGGGAAATAAACAAAAAGCCTCATTAAGGCTGCTGCACAAATGCTTCTTCATCTATATTTAATAAGATTTTTTTAAAAAAATTAAAAAATGTTTCCCAACCCTGTTCTCAGCAACAGTCTGAAAAAGCTCGTGTGCAAAGTTTTGGAGAACAATGAGGTTTGAAATTAAGACTGCAGGCTCCTTGGAGGCAGAGACATTGTTTCACATAAGGTACTCGGCCAAGTGTGCTGAGTGCTCCCGGGAAGGACAGATCCTGAAGTTGAGGCTCCAGTACTTTGGCCACCTCATGAGAAGAGAAGACTCCCTGGAAAAGACCCTGATGTTGGGAAAGATGGAGGGCACAAGGAGAAGGGGATGACAGAGGATGAAATGGTGGGACAGTGTTCTCGAAGCGACTAGCATGAGTTTGGCCAAACTGCAGGAGGCAGTGAAGGATGGGGTGCCTGGCATGCTCTGGTCCATGGGGTCACGAAGAGTCGGACACGACTGAACGACTGAACAACAACAACTCGGCCAAGTGTCATCCATACAAGGAAGGAAGGACCTGCATCAACAGCGGTTATTTGTATCACATATTGTTAAATTCCATTTCAATTTATTCCATTTATTATTACTTCCCACTGCCATAAGAAGTCCCAAAGTGATTGACGGGAACAACAGCATCCAAAATATACAATAAAAGTTCATTATGCTGAAACAAATATATTAAATTTGTTCATCCAGAAAATTCACTCAACACCATAAAATAACCACCACACCCATATAAGAATGATCGGGGAAAGTAAACAACCAAAAGCCAGACTATTGCATTGGAAAAATACAAACACACTTACCTGATGCCAGAAAGATGGCAAAGCCTATACTATGTGAATTATTGTATTTTAGTATTTTGTTGGAAGTCGCCCAGAGTGGCTGGAGAAACTGATCCAGATGGGCGGGGTATAAACAATAAATTGTTGTTGTTGTTGTTGTTGTTGTTGTTGTTTCCCAAGGAAGAGCAATCCACAATTGTGGAGCCACCACAGAAAAAGTCTGTTCCTTCATTGCCACCCTCCAGACACATCTCAGAAGGGGCCCACAACAATTGCTTACAGCAGTTTTGCCGGCAGGGACTCAACAAAAACTTCCCTGAATGAGGACACCATTTTGTAGATTTTAATAGTGACCCACTATGGGAGCCAATCTTGACTGGAAAAAGTAGGGTGTAAATAAATAAATAAATGCTACGGGCACGGCTGTTTGCCTTCAAGCTGGCCTGCATCAGATGGGATCCATACTGTGCTTTTTAACATTCTCCCACCTCTTGACTTGGCATTGCCCCACCCGAACATGCTAAAAAACCCACTGGCCATATTTGCACATCATTGGTAAACTAAAAACCACGACTCACATTTTATTTGCTCCTTCCCACTTCTGCCTACTCATGCTGGGTGGAAACAAACCCTGAAGCCTGGCTGAGCATTATATCTGCCCCAGGGTTTGTGGTTCGTTTCGCTGCATGCAACCCCAATATGAACTATGGTTTGCCCTTGGCCGGTTGTTGGATGTATAGCTAAGCCAAGATTGCAGTTTGGTCCCTCTCTGCGTGAGCTGGAAGGAGACAAACAGCCCAGATCATGGACATCACAGCAAGCAATCAACTATGGGTTACCATGACGTGTAAACTGGGCCGCTGTGGCACCTGTTCATGAGAAGCTAAGGAGCTCTGCTGGATCAGGTCAGAGGCCCATGGGGTTCTCACAGTGCCCAGCCAGTTGCCAATGGGGCAGGAGAGCCAACTTGAATGAAATATTGTGGGGGCCCAGGTAAGGCCCACCCCACATAACTGATCACATGACACAGTGCACACACACCATTTGAATGCCCATCAACTGGGAGGGGGTTTGCCCCCTGAAATATAGGAGTTGGCTCCTATGCAATGGGGTAACCACAAGCAAGGCCATGGGCACACTCATTGTCTCCCAGAGATGCTTACTGATCTAGGAGGCAGCACACAGCCATCATGGCTAGTCGCCAGGGATCTCCTCCTCCTCCCCCATTAACTTGTTGAATCCTCTTTTAAACCCATCCTAGTTAGTGGCAGCAAATCCCGTTGTTCACCCAGGCCGTCTGCATACTGGCCTAAAGAGACTAGCCTTCCTTCCTATATGGCACCGTTCTGTGGGTTTCAACGGCAGCCCACTTTGAGATCCAGTCTCAACTGGGGAAGCGGGCCACAAATTCAATACAGAAGTTCTGGAGTCATGTCTCAGTGCTCATTTGAGCACTTATGTGAAGGTCACCTTCAGGCACTACTCACTGCATCAGCTCTAGTCTTCCCCTTGGGCCAGACCCCCAAGATTCAGCGGCTCCCTCATGGCTGGAGCCTTTGTCCCTCCCCCCCACTTCTCCATGTAGCTTACTTGGAGGATGTTGCATTGAGTACGAAGTGGTTTGCATCCAAGTAGGTCGGCCTCAGGTGGCATCAATCCCTTGCTTTTTAGCCTTCTCTCGGGCCAAAATGCAGCGAAAAGGCTGCAACTCCCTAATGCACCTGTTCATGTGGGCTTATCTCCTTGAAGAGGCTGGTCCTTCTGAAATAGGATTTGCCTATTGGGCAAGATAATAACAGAGGGAGTCACAGCAGCGCCATCTATTGGCTCCTCACAATGCAGGACACTGACGTGAAATTCAAGTTATAGACCGTTGGAATAAGCACATGTTGTTAATTGAAGGAACAGACAGATAAAAATGAATGTTTGGTATTAATGCGGGGCTCCCCTGAGGCTGGCCCAGCTTCTTACACTGCACAGATAAATAAAATGCAGCGGCTCATCTGCTCACTGGGGCAGACTATTGCAGCCATGTGATGCCACTGTTGAAAGAATTGCACTATCACTTAGCTGCTGAGCAGAATTCAAGACTGTAACAATGAAAGGCAACATGTAGACCAATAAACAGTCAAGGCACTAATTCATTAAACATAACAAACAACCCATAATCCAGGACCACATACTTTTGTAAATATGGTTCCTATCCTAACATAAAAGTCTCTGAAAGTAATATAAGTCGTATAAGTCTTTTAAGCGACCGCTATGATAAATGTACGTCTGGCAATACAATGAACAGTCTCGGGAGGCACGTAGATGCACGTGGAGTGGTGCCAAGGTGATTGTGAGAGCAGTGATGCGGATAATCACACTGTTTCAAAATAATCTTCCTCAGCACGACACAACAATAAAAGGAGTAGTCTTCTAAGGAGCAGTGGTCATGACTTGGGCTGAATTCAAGGCCTGGTGTACAAAGGCCTACAAAGGAACACAGGTGGCGCTGTGGTCTAAACCACTGAGCCTCTTGGACTTGCTGATCAGAAAGTTGGCAGTTTGACTCCATGCGATGGGGTGAGCCCCCATTGCTCTGTCCCAGCTTCTGCCAACCTAGCAGTTCAAAAGCATGTTGTTGTTGTTCAGTCGTTCAGTCGTGTCTGACTCTTCGTGACCCCATGGACCAGAGCACGCCAGGCACGCCTATCCTTCACTGCCTCTCGCAGTTTGGCCAAACTCATGTTAGTAGCTTCGAGAACACTGTCCAACCATCTCATCCTCTGTCGTCCCCTTCTCCTTGTGCCCTCCATCTTTCCCAACATCAGGGTCTTTTCCAGGGATTCTTCTCTTCTCATGAGGTGGCCAAAGTATTGGAGCCTCAACTTCAGGATCTGTCCTTCCAGTGAGCACTCAGGGCTGATTTCCTTAAGAATTGATAGGTTTGATCTTCTTGCAGTCCATGGGACTCTCAAGAGTCTCCTCCAGCACCATAATTCAAAAGCATCAATTCTTCGGCAATCAGCCTTCTTGATGGTCCAGCTCTCACTTCCGTACATTACTACTGGGAAAACCATAGCTTTAACTATACGGACCTTTGTCGGCAAGGTGATGTCTTTGCTTTTTAAGATGCTGTCTAGGTTTGTCATTGCTTTTCTCCCAAGAAGCAGGCGTCTTCTAATTTCGTGACTGCTGTCACCATCTGCAGTGATCATGGAACCCAAGAAAGTGAAATCTCTCAAAAGCATACTAGCGAGTAAATAAACAGGTACTGCTGCGGCAGGAAGGGAAACGGCATTTTTGTGTGCTCTGGCTTCTGTCATGGTGTCCCGTTGCGCCAGAAGCGGTTTAGATGCTGGCCACATGACCCGGACAAATGCCGGCTCCCTCGGCCTGAAAGTGAGATGAGCGCCACACCCCATAGTCGCCTTTGACTGGACTTAACCGTCCAAGGGTCCTTTACCTTTACCTTACAAAGACCTATACAGTCTGGGAGCAGGATACCTGATAGATCATCCCACCTCTTATATAGCGAACGGAGGCAGCTATGTAAAGGCTGC
Organism: Lacerta agilis; assembly: GCF_009819535.1. Lineage (NCBI taxonomy): Eukaryota > Metazoa > Chordata > Lepidosauria > Squamata > Lacertidae > Lacerta > Lacerta agilis. The sequence goes on from NC_046324.1 coordinate 3,645,549, forward strand.
ATTCCCCCTTCAAACTCAGGCTGCCTGCCTGTTTTTTTATTTTATTTTAACCAGCTACTTCTGTACCACGGCAGCTGCCATAAAAATGAACAGTTCTTAAAAAGAGTCCCCCTTATAAAGGCCTGCTTGTGACATCAGCGTCGTTCTGGAAAACTGAATTCTGCAATCGCATTATGAATCCGGTCAGTTTGCTTAGCTGCTAACACCTATCCTTATGGCAAAATGAAATAATTTTATAACCTTGTTTGGAAATACTGTTTCAAAAAAGCTTCTCTCTCTCTCTCTCTCTCTCTCTCTCTCTCTCTCTCTGACACACACACACACACACAACCTCTTTCAACCTCCCCCTGGCTTCAGTCGTCCTTTTTTGCCAGGGCAATTTAGGCTACTGGGCACTGTGGCAACTGTCTATCTGAGAACAGAGATCACATCTGTGCTGCCTGGCAGTACGGCTGGGCCATCTGTCATTTGGGGCTAGCCTAACAGGATCTGGCAAAGAGAGATGAGCTTCCGTAACCAGGTAGGAATCTTGGAACGCTGGCAATGGCCTCAAGGCATCCTCTAATGGGAGAAGCTGCACCTGTCAGATTTCATCCTGCTAGGTAGCTATTAAAAGCATTGGGCCAGGAGGTGGGTAGTTGGGGGTGTTTAAAAACAAATAGCATTCACATGGGCCCTGAATAAACGTCACACACATTAAATTAGGGCTGCAAGTTTTGGTCAGTTTAATCCATAGATAAAATCGAACGTCAATTTATTGGGTGAGTCCACAATTGTTGAGGCTAGTTTGGATCTAATGATGTTACTAAAAGAAAAAAAGAAAGAAAGAAAGAAAGCTGGGTTTTCCTTCTCAGTTGTGCAAAGTTGTGCTTTGCTTATATCTTCCACTTCTGTCAAGGTCTCAATAAGGTGTTTAACACTAAAGTTGGGAAAATAGAGAAATCCATTTGAATGCAGCAACAAAGGCAAATAATTCACACACACACACACACACACACACACACACACACGAGAATAAAATGTTGTGAAGCAAAAAAGCCTGTGTTCAAATCCCAGGATAGCCTGAACTCACTCTGGTAGCCTTAGAAAAAAAGCATTCCAGCCTCAGTCACCCATCCTCCATATGGTGGTAGCAGGAGGAATCCAATGCTAGCCCTACTCAGATTAGGCCAATTTAAGTTAATGGACATTACAAATTTTGGTGATGATGATGATGATTTATAGCCCACCTTTCCCACAGACTGGGCCTCAAGGCAGCTTACAGATGAAACAGAAAAAACTAAAAACCTAGAAAAGATTGTCATTAAAAAGTAATTGAAATTAAGAGAATTAAAACTATATTTAAATGTTCTATTAAAAAGATAGTCACAAAACAAAAAGGTGACGCGGGTGGCGCTGTGGGTTAAACCACAGAGCCTAGGGCTGGCTGATCAGAAGGTCGGCGGTTCGAATCCCCGCGACGGGGTGAGCTCCCGTTGCTCAGTCCCTGCTCCTGCCCACCTAGCAGTTCAAAAGCATACTAGCGAGTAAATAGATAAATAAGTAGATAAATAGGTACCGCTCCGGCAGGAAGGTAAACAGCGTTTCTGTGTGCTGCTCTGGTTCGCCAGAAGCGGCTTTGTCATGCTGGCCACATGACCCGGAAACTGTACGCCGGCTCCCTCAGCCAGTAATGCGAGATGAGCGCCGCAACCCCAGAGTTGGACACGACTGGACCTAATGGTCAGGGGTCCCTTTACCTTTACCTAACAAAACAAAAGAAAAAAATATCACAACACTAGCCCTTTCCAGCTAGTTCCTAAAGGCCTTCTGGAATAAAAAGGTCTTCACTTGCCAGCAGAAGGACAACAAAGAGGGAGTCAGTCTAACTTCTGTAGGAAGGGAGCTTCAGAGACTCTTCCTCCAGTCCCTTGTCTAGGAAGGGAGCAGCCACTGAGAAGGCCCTTTCCTGTGTCCCAGCCAAGCATGCCTGTGAGGGGGAGGGACCAAGAGAAGGGCCTCCCTGAAGATCTCAGAGCCTGGGCAGGTCCGTATGAAAGAATATGTTCTTTCAGATAGCATTAATTTCAGTGGGTTTACTCTAAGAAGGACTTGGTTGGTTACAACTGAAAAATAGTACAGTGGTGCCCCGCTAGACGAAAATAATTCTTCCCGCGAAAATTTTCGTCTAGCGGGGTTTTCGTCTTGCGGAGCGGCAATGGGAGCCGCGCTCCGCAAAACGAAAAGAAAAAAAAAAGACGAAATTTTTTCGTCTTGCGAGGCAGCCCCATAGACTTTTTCGTCTAGCGGGGCAGCCTCCCGCTAGACGAATGCTTTCGTCTAGCGAGTTTTTCATCTAGCGAAGCATTCGTCTAGCGGGGTACCACTGTAATAATGATTCAAATTTTGTGGTTCACAATAGGGGGCAGCAGAGCACCAACTGAGAGGCCCATTTCACAGCAAACCCATTTCACAGAAACCTTTGCATTAAAGGGGGGTATCTGAGAGGTTTTTGGCCCAGTTTAAGCTCACCGCCTATGCCTGTAACCCCCAATCAGCATGCAAGTCTGCAATAGTTCCCCAAAAGAGCAACATGTCAGCAAAATACACACTTTGCCTTTGATCCTGGGGGGGGGGGGGAACTGAAAGACTGCACCACTTTGTGAAGACGTCTGAGCCTCCCCCTCCCCTTTTTAGAACAGGGGTGTATCCTTCTCCCCCAAGCTGTGTTGTTCAGAGATTTAATGTTCTAAAACTTGGTCCGGTTCAAGTCAAAGAAAATCCTGAGAAGGCTCAAAACGGTACTTTTGATAATATTAATAATAAGGTCCTGTCTCCACAAATCCGTGGAGTGTCTCCTTCCTTCCCTTCTCTTTTTAAGTGGTTGTGTGACTAATAAGGTGTGACATGGCAAAGATTTGCAAGCGTTCTTTTCCATAACATAAGTTCTTCTGGCTGACCGAAAAGGGGGGGCTAAATTTAGATACCTGGAGCAAACATGAGCCTTCTGAACAAATGGTGGGCTTAGAGACTCAAATTGGTTCTGACATGTACGTGTGCTGACAAACCTAAGTCCACCTTACCCCTTGTTCTCTGCCTCATTTGCAAAGTCACTAGGGAAAACCATAGAAACAATCTATTTTCCAGGCTGCCTAGGCCAGGGGTCTGCAACCTTTAAGACCAAAAGAGCCACTTGGACCCGTTTCCGAAGGGAAAAAAAAACCTGGGAGCCGCAAAACCATTGCAACATTTAAAACAAATATAACACTGCATTTTATTTTTAAAAATCCGATTTAAATAAAAAAAATCCGATTTAAATAAAAAAATCCTATTTAAATAAAAAAAATCTGATTTAAATTTTAAAAATCCATTTATTTATTTTTTAAAAAATCATTCATTTTTATCCACCCTGGGGACCACTACCAGGTCACAGCCAGATCCAAGGTGGGTTGCAACAGCATACAAATATTTGATTTGTTTTCTTTTTTTTTTTTAAATGAGTCCTCAACTGCACACTTGTGTTAAATGTTTGTCCCATGTCTAATTGAAGACTGCTGGCTTTTACAATAATCTTAGTGTCTTTTACTCTTAATATTTCAGACCAGAGGCTATGTTCACCTCTTCCAACCTCCTCTCTTGCTAAATAAAGCACAGAATTGCACCAGAGAAGCCTGTGATGTTTGTGCTGACTTGCATACAGGTGGCTGTAGTAGTTCGTAGTGTTCAAACCTTTTTAGGGGAGTTCCCTGCCCCCTTAATGACAATGGCGATAGATTTTGCACATGAACACAGATCCAAGTTAGGACTCCTCTCTTCCACGCCAACAGGTGCTTTGTCAAGGCTCCCCTAACACACACTCAGGACAGAGGAAAAACTGCAAAATGTCCCGGCCTTGCTCCGGGGCGGAGAGAGACGCGCGCCCGCGAGAGCGCGGTCTGATGCTGTGAGCGGAACCAGGAGCGAAGGAGGCAGCGGCAGGGAAACAGGCGCCGCTTCCTCGACCATTTTTAAAAAGAGGGCTTCCCCCCTCGCCCTCGCCTGCCACCCGCCGCCCCTGGCCCAGCCCACAGCTGCCTACCTCGTCGTCGCCTCAACGCAACAGCCAGCAGCCTTCCGAGAGGAACCGCGGCCAGCCCGCCCCCGCGGTCCCATGACCCAGCCGAGGAGTCCTGGCCTCCAGTGCCCGTGCGGGCACGCGTCCGAAGGCCCCCTTCCTGTCCCCATCCCGTCCCGCCTCCCAGGTGCCTCTGGATGCCGCGGGGTCCCACATAGCTGCCGACCCCGGAGCTCCCCTGTCCGCCCCAAGGCCGCATCCCACGCTAGGAAGACTCCTGGAGCTGGGCAGGGTTGGTCCCACCAGGCAGGCTTGGGGGGGCGGCCTCTCCCATGGACGCCTGCTTCGGAGGCGGAGGCGGGGTCTTCAAAGTTCCCCTCCCGCTCGCCCAGCTCCATCTCTTCCCGAAGGAGCGCGCGCGCCTCAGGTGCGCTCCCCGCCAGAGCCCTCAGCTGAGCTGCGCCACCTCTACTGCGTCCCCACCGCCTCCGAGCCCTGCTGCCCCGCTGTTCAAGGCCATGTGATCCTGGGTACGCCCCTGAGCAGCGCCCTCAGCCTCCGGAGGGCGGGCCGCCAGCCAGCTGGAGGGTGGTCGCTTCCACTGGCCAGCTGGAGAAGTGGGCGGGCGTATCTGCCCCGGAGCCCCAGAGCCGCGGCAGCCGTGTAAAAGAGCCGCATGCGGCTCCGGAGCCGCAGGTTGCTGACCCCCGGCCTAGGCAAAAGCACCTTGCCAAATGCAATTCCCTCCCCTCTACCCCATTACCCGTTCCGATGGGCTGTAACCAGGACCCTCAACATGGAATGTCCAGCTTTTATTTCTATAAAGGACTAGCTGGCCCGGCCACGTGTTGCTGTGGCTGATTTGGTGAAACGGGAAAGGGAGGTGCAGTGCAAAAGTGGAAGTGTATGCTTACCGACACTTTTTCTTGTTGAAGTTGAGGATGCGTGGTTTCCTTACCGGCTCTGCAGATGTTTTAGGCGCCACCATAAATGGCGGTCATTTCGTTTCCGGGTGTCCAGACTCTCCTCTCAGTGGAGATGGACTCCCGGAAATGACCAAAGTTTTTTTTCCGGTCGACTCCGCAGGCGTTACGGCCGTCTTGTTAGTGGAGGCGGCGTCGGAAACTGCTTCTTATCCGGCTGGCTCTACAGCCGCTACTGCCACCGCCACAAATGACGGTAAGTTTAGTTTCCACCTGCCCTGGCTGTTTTGTAAGTGGAGGTGGCGGCGGAAATTGAAAGGTTTGAGAGTGCCGTTTCCGCCCATCCTGGCTCTGTAGGTGGCCGAGGTAACACCGCAGATGGCGGAAGCGACGTTTCGTCTCGCTTTTCCTCCCCACCCGATGGAGCCATGGCCGCCAACCGCACAAACGGTTGTTCCTGCCTGCGTGGGTCTACAGCTGCCGCCAGAGACAGCAGCGGCGTTTGTGAGCGGCGTGCCCCTCTATTGGCTGGAGGTAGTGACGTAGTAACAGGAGGAGGAGGGGTTTGAGATGTTTTTAGTGTGTTATGCTGCATTCCGTCCACTGGAGGGAGCTGTGTTTTTTTGGCGCAAAATCCAATTTTTACCTGGGATAGGTGTATTATTTTTGCAATCTAACTACGTAAGATCCTTCCCATATGCCCATGGAACGTTGTGTCCAAATTTGAACGGAATCGGTCAAGCGGTTGCGGAGAAAGGTGGTACAGCACAAACACCCACCTTTTATGATTTTATATATAGATAGATTGGCACACTGCTCTTTGACTTGTTTGGATTTCAGGGAAGCACATCCAAAATACATATCATGATATAAGAGACAGTAAGAATGGAATGCTAGATAATAGGGGTCTTGGGTCTAATTCAGCAGGGCTCTTGTGATTTATCTGTCTATTACCCACCCTTCACCATAAGGTCCCAGAGCATGAGGACATCACAAGAGCCTGCTGGATCAGGCCAGTGGTCCATCTAGTCCAGCGTCCTGTTCTCACAGGGGCCAGCGAAATGCCTGTAGGAAACCCGCCAGCAGGATTCAAGCACAGGAGCACAAGCCTTCTCCCACTCATATGGTTTCCAGTTTCCAAGGTGGGTCTTAACATTAAAACACTATACAAAAACAGTTTGAAACAACTTACTATCAGAAAAATAAGGTAGGGTTGAAAAAGTTGTTGAACTTTTGAAAGGAAAATCTGGACGAATGGCAGCCATAAAGTAAGGCAAACCCTTAAAATACACTCTTATGGCAGCAAATACGTTATTTAAAAAGTAAAAGTGCCAGCAATTACAATTACAGGTGGGTAGCCGTGTTGGTCTGCCATAGTCAAAACAAAATCGAAAATTCTTTCTAGTAGCACCTTAGAGACCAACTGAGTTTGTTCCTGGTATGAGCTTTCATGTGCATGCACACTTCTTCAGATACACTGAAACAGAAGTCACCAGATCCTTAAATATAGTGGGGGAGTGGGGAGGGGTATTACTCAGAAGGGTGGTGGGAATGGGTGATAGGCTGATAAGTGTGGAAAACCTGTTGACGACTCTAAACGGCTGCAATTAGTCTTGCAGGGAAAGGTAAGGGGTGGGATGGCTAAAGATGGCTTTGTTATGTATAATGAGATAAGAATCCAATGTCTTTGTTCAAACCAGGTTTCTCCATGGTTTTAAGTTTGGTGATTAGTTGCAATTCAGCCACTTCTCTTTCCAGTCTATTTCTGAAATTTCTTTGTATTAAGACAGCTACTTTGAGATCTTTTATAGAATGTCCTGGGAGATTGAAGTGTTCTCCTACTGGTTTCTCTGTCTTGTGATTCCTGATATCAGATTTATGTCCATTTATCCTTTGGCGTAGGGTTTGGCCTGTTTGTCCAATATAGAGAGCTGAAGGGCACTGTTGGCATTTGATTGCATACACAATGTTGGAAGATGAGCAATTAAATAGTCCTGAGATGGTGTGTTTGATGTTGTTGGGACCAGTAATGGTGTTATCCAGGTTTATGTGGCAGCAAAGTTGGCATCTGGGTTTATTGCAGGCTCTGGTACCAGTGTCCATGTTGAGTCCTGTTTTTGTATTATTGTGGGCGCTACAAGCAATTACAATGATTGATTTTGTCATGGGCATCACATGAGCATCTGATCAGCCACTGTTGGAGATGGGATGTAGAACTAAATGGACCCTTTCTCTCATCTGGCACGGACAAATTCTGTGTACTGAGTCATAAACGTCTCACTAGGGAAAACCATAGAAACAATGTCTTTTCCAGGTAGCCAGCAGGTCCATCACAAGCAGGCACTAATCCTGGCCCAAGGCATTTTCTGAGGTGAAGTGGCCTTATTTGTGGTGGCTCCCCATTTATGGCATATACTTCCCAAACATATTTTGCCACCAGGCAAAAATGTGATAGTTCTCCCTTGCATTTGAAGATTTTTTTGTTTTACTTGCAGTTGTTACTGCTTTATTACTGATGGATACGTTATTTTCAATCCATCCAGATTTATTGCTTAAATTCAGAGGTCTTCGCAGCAGCAGCAGCAGCAACAACAACAACAAATGGGGGATGGGCAGAATACAACTGAGCAAGAAAGAAAACAGAATTAAACATAAGTCTATAATAGCAACTTAATTAAAACCAGGTCATCAACTCTTCAATGGCATAATTAGCAAGTCAAGCTCAGCCAGTTGTTTTACCTAAATTTAAATTCCCATCATACCAATGTCTAACAACTGGCCAAATTGAAACATGCAAAAGTAAATTTGAAATAGTTGTGGCAATCAAGCTTTTCCAGTACAATCTCACACTTGCCTTGTAAGATTGGATGCTGTGCCATTAAAAGGCAGCCACTTTTCTCAGTATCTTAATATCCTTGTTAAGAAAACAGGAAGCCTGTCTTTTGACACATTGACTAATGTTATTAACATACCAGCAAGATATTTCTCACTAATGCCTATAACTGTGTGTAAGAGGATGCTGAACTAGATCGGGGTGGAGAACCTGTGGCTCTGGGGAAATTGTTGGACTCCAGTTCCCATCAGTCCATGGCCACTGGCCATGCTGGATGTGTTGATATTTTCACCCCTCCCGTTGTGAGAATCTGGTGATCATATGTTTTGAGAAAGGAGGTGGCGGAAACTGCTCTTTCCCTCTTCCGTCCCTGACTGCCTGACTCTGTGTTGGAGAGAGTCTTATCCATGGGCTGCGTGAGGACTAAATCTCTCAGGCATGTCTTCTGTGTATATACGGTAGTAGCTATTAGAAATAAAAAGGAGTTGTGCTTCATAACCTCTACAGCTAGTTTCCGTGTTGTTTATAGGCCTACTCTGCTGGAGTCTGGTGCTCACAATGAGCTGTTGTGAGTCCAGTGCACCGGGACCTGTTCTCCGGGACTGGAAGGTCGGTGGAGGTGCTCCAGTCGCCTAGCCCAGTCGGGGCAGAACCAGGCACATTGGTTGTTGGACTCAGATGCTGCACATCGGTTAATGGGCATACTGACAGGATGGGGTTGGTGGCAGTTGGAGTCCACACAACATCTGGGGGTCACTAAGTTGACGGCAGCTGGTTAGTTCAATCCCTGGCTAAACAAGCTGCACTTTCTGATTCAAAGAATGTTGCCATTGCTGTCTTTGACATTTTCTCCTCTTGTTCCCAGTTTAGAAATTCTGCTTTTAATTAATAAACGATGTCTTCCCAGACAAAGAAGAAAGGAGTGCTTGAACACCTGCCACTCAAACGTGGTCTTTGTTGTTTAATTACCCCGTTGCAGAGGAGCAGCTTAGGTGCCAAACGCAACGGTAGGCTGTTCTCCTACCACAAAGGGATTTCATCAGCAGAAAACACAATGACACATAATTAACAGGGAGACGGAAGAATTCAGGATCAGCTGGTGGGTGCAGGGAGCTCATCAACAGACACACTGCACCTAAGTACTTTATATTGTTATCTGCTAGTTAGGAGTGAGGCTGGGGCGCAAAGATTTGGCTGTGATAAGGCAAGCTTCTGGATCTAGAGTTGGGTGTGAACAGCAAAGTGGCTAAGTGCTGGGACCCTGGTCTTGAGCTCAGAGTTGGAGGAAGAGGAGCTGGCTGAGCCCTGGCCTGCTGGCCCAACAGGTGGGGTACTGGACCAGGCTCCTGATTCTGTGGCTCAGAGCCCGCAGAATCTGAGGTTGGTGGCTTGGAGCCTACAGAGCCCAAGGATGGTGATTTGCAGCCTGCAGACCCTGAAATGGGAGCATCACAGATGCCTTGCCTTGAGTGTTACTTGCCAGGGCAAATCAAACACTTCCCAGAGCGGCTGGGGCAACCCATTCAGATGGCTGGGGTACAAATACATTGTTGTTGTTGTTGTTGTTGTTGTTGTTGTTATTCCCACACGTGTCCAGTGGCACGGGGAGCATGCCAGTCAGGATGTCACAGGAAGGTGAAGAAGCGTGGTGACTGGTCAGTCGCTGGGACTCACAAGTGGGAACAGTGCTGCTGTTGCATTCAGGTCCTGCTTGTGGACTTCCCATAGGCATCTGGCTACCCACCAGAAGAACTTGAAGATCCACAACCTTTAGACCAAGTGGGTGGAGCTTGGAACATGTGGACTGGAGGAAGAGTCTCATAAGGTCTCAGCTCACCAGTCCAGCCCTTGTTGGAGCAAACTGGATCACTCAGAGCTCTCCGTGGTGCTGCAGCTGCTGGCCTGCCTTGATGCCAGGATGGTAAAGTCCCAAATGGATTGTGTATACTTCTGGCTGCCCCCATCACAAACACTGTAGAGCTAGAACATGTACAGAAAAGGACACATGAGGCAAGTGAAGATCACCTCAGAGTGATATTCAACTGAACTTTTTCTCTCCCCTGTACCTCCAGCTGCCCTGCGAGAAGGATCCCAATGGCTTTTTAATAGGTTGGCATTGTTGAGGGTGGCTTTCAGAAATGTAGCTGAATGTTTCTTGTAAGCCATCTTAGAAGGATGGCTTTCCTGAAAGGAGGGGTATAACTAATTTGTAATAAATAAAGCAAGCTGAATGTAACTGATCTGTAGAAAGGACTATGAACTGAAAGCAGAGGTGCTGTGTGTACTTTTGTTACCCAAGAAAAATATTAATGAAAACATTTTAAATAAATAAATAAATAAACCAAGCAAAGAAATAGGAATCTGAAGCACCTTCCACATGAGGAGAGGCTAACATGAAGAGAGATTTTTATTCAGTTCAGGGGGGAGCGGTGACTATAGGAGCACCTGATAAAGATTTGCATAGCAGAGAGAGAGCAGAGAAATTTTCTCCCTCTCTTATCATGCTAGAACTGGGAGTCAAGCAGTGGAATGAACTGGCTGGGAAACTGTAATTTGTTTAGGGTGCGGGGAATTGTAGCTCTGTGAGGGGGAAACTATGGTTCCCAGGATTCTTTGGTGGAAGTCAAGGGCTTTAAATACATAGCTGTCAACTTTCCCTTATTTTGCGGGAAATTCCATTATTCCAGTGCCGTTTCCCGCTGCAAAAAAAGGGAAGGTTGACAGCTATGTTTAAATATATGGTGTGGATCTGCTCAGCGTCTCTTTCCAAGCATTGATGACTGTCGCCTGCTCTTTTTGAGAGAATATTCCAAGGGCGCCTCTTCTCCTTCAGTCAGTGTACAGACCACAAATCCAGAAATGGTAGCCCAGATTCTCACTGGCACCCTGTATTCGCCACCCGTGGACAGCACCTCACACTTGACACCACCTGGCTGTACCGCTTCAGGTATAAATGAAAGCCAATCCCATTTGAGTATCACTCCAACATACTGTATCTAAATGCAAATCAAGCCCTGTTGCGGAGGGGGGGAGGTGATCTTATGAGGAGAGGGAGTGTTTTCTGAGACATCTGGAGGGAATATTTTACAAATTGCAGTATGTTCTCCCTTAGGGGGCTATTTCATCATTTCATTTGATTATCCATGATGTTTTAACTACCACGTTTAAAGGTTTGGTTTTTTTCTCGCAAGAATGAAATTTTGAGCAGAGCAGCTACAAAGTCCCAAGGGGGGCGGGGGGTGGGTGGGTGGTGGAATTAGACTTAGGTAAGCCAACCATAAACGTAGAATTAAAATTGAAGTAGGGAAGATAGAGCAGCTGATGCAAAGATGAAAAATGGTAGCTGGGAGGGGAGGGAGGTAAGAGAAAGCAAGGATGGAGAAGAAATCCGTCACCTTTGTAGGAAGGTGCCACAATTCAACTAAATAAGCAGCAAAAAGAGAGAGATGAAATATGATGGCGCAAGAGGACAGGCTTAGAATCATAGAATTGTAGAGTTGGAAGGAACCTTGCAGGTCATCTCATCCAGCCCCCTGCAATGCAGGAATCTTCTGCCCAACATGGGGCTCGAACTCATGTCCCTGAGCAGTGGCGGAGGAAGCCTCTTCGCCGCCCAGGGTGGTGGAGCGGAGGCACCCCCCTGGGGGCGGGGCGTCACACGCGTGCGTCATGACGTCACGAAGCACATCGGATGCACTGCGCATGCCCGGAATTTCTGGGCATGCGTAGTGCATCTGGGCCGGCGCTGCTGCTCCCATGACAAGCTGGCAAGCGAGTGGCGGGTGGTGGGGCTGCCCCATCCTTGCTGCTTTAGGGACGGGGCAGCCCTACAACCCACCGCTCACTCGCTGCGGGAGCAGCAGCACCGACTCGGATGCACTGCGCATGCCCAAAATTTCTGGGCATGTGTAGTGCACCCGGGTCGGCACTGCTGCTCCCACAGTGAGCCGGCGAGCGAGCGGTGGATGGTGGGGCTGCCCCGTCTGCCCATAAAGAAGCACGGATGGGGTGCTGGGTGGCGGGGGAGTGGCGGGAGGGGCTGGGGAGTGTCACCCCCCTCCCCTGGAACATGGGGCACCCCGCCCCCTACGCCCCTCCCTTGCTACACCACTGTCCCTGAGATTTAGATTCTCATGCTTTCTGAGTGTGCTATCCCTTCCATCTTGTGGCCTCTCAGGTCTCAGATGCCCACTTCCTTCTTCAGGTTTAGGGAGGGTTACTTCTCTCTTGTGACTTCTCTCTTCCAAGGCACCTCCTTCCCAGGCCTCCACTTCTCCCTTCCAGTGTGAGGGTTGCTAACATTTCTTGCTACATTCACGTCATTCCCTGAAAGCACTATGATGGCACACCCAGGGCTGCCCCAAAATAATTCCGGGGGCCGTAGTCTTTTAAGGGTGGAGAGAGTTGTTAGGAGACTTTGCTATTCCCCTTACAGACTTAAAATTCTCAGAGTGGTTTAACAATCTCTCTTCACAGGGAAGTCAGGGAACTGTAGTTTTCTGAGGGGGATGGGGACTCCTAGCAAGTCCATACACAGCTGTCCTCTGTCTTCTTGACCCCCTCCCACTCAGCAGATGTACCTTGAGGCAGATGCCTCATTTTGCCCAATGATAGAACTATCCCTGTGGTCTGAAGCTCAACATCAAAAAATCTAAGATCATGGCCACTGGTCCCATCACCTCCTGGCAAATAGAAGGGGAAGAAATGGAGGCAGTGAGAGATTTCACTTTCTTGGGTTCCATGATCACTGCAGATGGTGACAGCAGTCACGAAATTAGAAGACGCCTGCTTCTTGGGAGAAAAGCAATGACAAACCTAGACAGCATCTTAAAAAGCAAAGACATCACCTTGCCGACAAAGGTCCGTATAGTTAAAGCTATGGTTTTCCCAGTAGTAATGTATGGAAGTGAGAGCTGGACCATCAAGAAGGCTGATCGCCGAAGAATTGATGCTTTTGAATTATGGTGCTGGAGGAGACTCTTGAGAGTCCCATGGACTGCAAGAAGATCAAACCTATCCATTCTCAAAGAAATCACCCCTGAGTGCTCACTAGAAGGACAGATCCTGAAGTTGAGGCTCCAGTACTTTGGCCACCTCATGAGAAGAGAAGACTCCCTGGAAAAGACCCTGATGTTGGGAAAGATGGAGGGCACAAGGAGAAGGGGGCAACAGAGGACGAGATGGTTGGACAGTGTTCTCGAAGCTACTAACATGAGTTTGGCCAAACTGCGAGAGGCAGTGAAGGATAGGCATGCCTGGCGTGCTCTGGTCCATGGGGTCACGAAGAGTCGGACAAGACTGAACGACTGAACAACAACAAAAGAACTATCCCTGCCCGCCTCCCTCACGCTATTATCAATGCCACCATCAGCTGCTCTTGCCTGCAGCTGAAGGAGAAAGTAGCCTATGCCAGAGAGATCAAGGAAGGTGAATATCCTGGCAGCAGCTGTGCTCTTCCTTCTACCTAGCGAAGCTGCTACAACAACACCGAAGGGGTGCAATGATCCCAGACAAGGCCTCTCCTCTCCCCAAAGTGCAGTGCTAAGATTTGCGCAAGTCTAAGGGGAATTTCTAACAGTTCTGAACCGGTGGTCTGTAGGAAGGAAGAAGAGGAAAAACAAAACAAATGTCTTTATTCAACACACCTCTTTGCTGCTGCTGTTCTTGAAACCTTCCAAGCATCTTGGCTTCCCACTTGGGCTCCGAGTTCCTGCCAGCTTTGTACTTAGAAGAGCTGAGTTCAAACTCTAAAATTCCACAAGCATTCAATAAACTCTGTTGGTGCTAGACAGGAGCATTTGAGGTAGTGGGATGGATAAATAGATATTTATTACTACGGCCATTGGCCCATCACACACGATTTTTCAAACAACATATGTATACTTAGCCTTTCTACTTAGAACTTCGAAAGGACTTTAAAGTAACAGACTAAGCAGTAAATTTACAACATAAAACATCACCCCCTATTTATAAAATTATAAAATTATAAAAACTATAAAAACTATAAAAAATTATAAAAACATCAATTAAGGTAACACATAATTACATCCTGAGTCATGATTTAAAAGGAATGTCCAATCCGCCCAGAAGTCCATTTTTCTTCTTTTGGGATAGGACGGTGATCAGAAATCTGGCAACCGTAAGTGATCTTCATCATTCAGTAGGTATCTCAGTTTGGCTTCGTTCGAGTCATCGGCAATTCCCTTTAAATATGGAGCAAGAAACTTACTCCTGGACGATGAGTGAAGAGCACAATCAAAGATTATGTGATACAACGATTCTGGTGCTCCGCAATTACAGTCACATAAGAGCAATATTTGTCCATTGGAGAATCTATTTCCCAACACGTTGGATGGGAAGGTGTTGAATCTTGCCTTTATAAAGGCATATCTATGAGCTGAGGAAGTTAAGGAATTCAAATAATTTGGGAGTTTTAGGGGGGGTAGTAAACCAAGGTTTAGAGGTGAACAGGTAACATTACCCAACACCATTTTCTGCTGCAAATCCATCTCCTCTAATCTACCCGTTTCTGTTCTTTTAGCAGGAACTATATCCTGCTCCAGTAGTTTAAAAGGGGAGATTCCCATTGCCATGATTTTCAGTTGTAATGTTTTTACCCACGGGCTCTGGAAATCATCCCTCCACATACATTGTATCAAGTACAGGTTTGGGAGATTGTGCCGTAGTGATAACCAGTGGCAAAGAATAAACTTCCACAGGGCATTTTCTAGGGATATGGTGTTAAGTTCCATGCGTATCGCAGTATTACTTACACAGTTGGGTAATTTCAGTAACCTTCTTAAAAATTGATTTTGAATAACCTCTAGGTAAGATAGGTTAACAAAAGTCCCCCAAATTGAGATGGCATAAGCAATTGTCGGGATATAGTGAGAAATATTTGTGGGGCAGAGAATGTCTGCTATCTCTCACTCATTGGAGTCACCTGTATGGTTACCTGAAGCAGGGAGAGGAGTAAAAGTGAGCAAAACTCTCCACATGCTCAAGGTACTTTATTCTCTCCTGCATCAGTGCTGACACACTTCTGGTTTTGTGGATTTTCTACCACATTGCTTAGGCTTTAGGCAATGAAAGTACGTGTGCATAAAAGAAAAAAGAAACCAGTGTGTTATTGTGGCACATGCTGTCCCTCTACTGTACATGGAAATTGCAACCTATTGCACAGCTCTTTTCCGGGTCACAAGATGCTCTCAATGGGTGATGAGTGGTGCTTGGAACTGGGATCAAAAGCCAATGTAGATTAAATAATAAAGGAGTCATGTGACCTGAACAACTGGGCCTGGCAGACCATGAAGCTCAGGGGGATCCACTTCTACCAGTTCTCTAGATCCACTCAATGTGTCCCCAACGAAGACTCCGCATAGGAAGCAAAACATCACAGAACTTAACCAACCTTCTCCCAGTTGCTGCCCTCCTGCTGTTTTGGACTACAACTCCCATCAGCCATATACACAACTGGAGGGCATCAGGTGGGCAGAGGATGATCTTAACTGATGAAAACTGAGGTGTTTTTAATGCCTTTCCTATAAACCACTTGGACAAAAGTTTGCTGCAAGTGATCCCTCCCATGTTTTTCTTTTTTAAATCACTTTTACGTCAGATTCATTTCAATGGGACTTCTGAGTCTTCTATATTTTTGACATTTTCTGGTTATAGCATATATAGTTGCAGGGGGGGTGGGGGACATTAAATTATTAGCTTGTGTACAACACACCGAGCTTAAATGCTATCCAGCCTGTCAAAAGAAATGTCTTAATTAGCTAGACGAGAGCCTTTTTTCTTGACACAGCTTGTCAGGCAAAACATCCTACTCTGAGGGAGTTTAAGTGAATTCAGTTGTAGGAATTTAATAAGACCTGATTCCGCTTCCTGTGCAGGAGAAGGAACAGGAATTTCTCTCTCTGCTCAGTGGGGCTCGGGGGATCCTCAGGGACCTGCGTCAGAAAGAACAGCCAGTTGATGGAGAAGCACAAACCTTCCAGGAAGGCAGGAGGAGGAGGAGGAGGAGGCTGGCTTCAAAGGTTTCACGAGAGAAGCTAAAACAAAAGAAGAGGACCCCCCCTTATTAAATAAAAGATGCAACTGGAAACATGTAAATGGAAATAATTAACAGATTGGATTTTGTTCATCAGGTGCTGGCAGCACTAGAATGTGGGGCCGATAGTTGCAGAAAAAGTGATGTGCTTTGGAACAAAATTATCCCAATTATGCAACTTTGCCTATCGACGCAGCTACTACAGTCCAAAGGAAAGATCACGGAGACATTATGGCAAGCAGTTTGAAAATGTCAACTCAATTGTTTTAAAAAGGCAAAAAGGGAAAGGGAGAGGGAAAATGTTGGGCTTGTATGGAAAGTGTATGCAGATCATAATACCAGCACTCTCCCCCACCCCAGTAGATGCCAGCACTTAACAAGCTGAGATGGGTTTCAGAATTTGCAGGTTTGCAAAATTATTTCTTGGAGGTCTCGACGCACACCTGCATCCATATAACCCCTCTTCAGGGCCAGCCCAAGACATTTTGGCACCTGAGGTGAACCATAAAGTGGTGCCTCCCTCCCCACCAGGGAAGAAGGGGTGAGAGAAAAGCTGCATCAGGAGCAAGGGGGAGGATTAAAGAGCTACCTGTCCCTCTGGATCCTGCCACCTGAGGCAGTCGCCTAACCTTGCCCCATAGGTGGGTGGACCCTGCCCTCCTTTCTGCCCCCTACCCCCCACATGGCCCAAGCAAGCTGCTGAGACTCCAGACACAATGGGATGTGGGGAAGTAGCCTCTGGGGGGGGGCAGCTTACCTCTTTCAGGTAGGCTGTGAAGAAGCAGAGAGCAAGAAACGGCCATCTCCCCTTGATGCTGTTCTCCAGCTCAGTTGGGCTAATCCTCCCTGCCCACGGTGAGCCAACTGTGGGATGTAAAAGGACAGGGGCAGTCAAACCCAACTTCCTTATATGGAACTCTACAGTTGGGAGTGAACTCTACAGTTGGGAGCTTCCAACTGTAGTATATGCCGAGTCTCCATGTCGCTGGTCAGTTGTCGTGTTAATCTCTAAGACAGTTTAAAAGCAGCATTATTAAAATGCACCGTTGGCACTAGGCCAAAAGTAAAAAGAGGGACTTTCTCTCAAAAGGAGAAAGTCACCATATGTATATTATTTAGTAACTTTTAAGCCTGCCTCTAGGATCCTTGTGTGACTAGATGATTACTTGTAATTAAACGTTATACACTTTACCAAACACTGTGAAGTGTCTTATTGAAAGAGGGATAAAAAGGGGAAGACACCAGGACAATATTTTTAATGACTCTAGCGAGTCTATGCAAACTATCTGCTGCGCATATGAAGTAAAAAGGGAATGTTAGCTCTGCTGATATTATCGAGCTTGTAAACGCAAGTTGGGATAGGATATCTAAAACAATATATCCTCTCCCACATCCCTCAACATTCCCACACCAACTGCAAGGAAGAGCAGAGGGAGCAGTGAGTAAACCTCTGCAGGAGTGATGAGGAACCAGCAGACTCCAGCCTGGCCTCCTGGAAGGTCAGTGGCTTCTGGCTGCATTACAGCCACTTTGAGGAAGGTCAGGCCACTCCCCAAGCTACTTCTCAGGAGCCACCCCAAGGTGTTTCCAAACTGTAAGCACATCCATTTCTATTCAAACTGGTCCTTAAAGAAACCTTGTAATATTAAATACAAGTGGTACCTCGGGTTAAGAACTTAATTCGTTCTGGAGGTCTGTTCTTAACCTGAAACTGTTCTTAACCTGAGGTACCACTTTAGCTAATGGGGCCTCCCGCTGCTGCCACGCGATTTCTGTTCTCCTCCTGAAGCAAAGTTCTTAACCCAAGATACTATTTCTGAGTTAGCGGAGTCTGTAACCTGAAGTGTCTGCAACCTGAAGTGTCTGTAACCCGAGGTATCACTGTATTTGGTAACCGGGTTTGTTTTTCCTCTTCCCTCCCCTCCTGTTTTCCTTTAGTGCCATGTCTTCTTAGACTGTGGGCCCGAGAGGAGGGCCTATCTTTTTTTTTTTATTGGATTGTAAGCTGCTCTGGGAGCTTTTCCAGCTAAAGGTAAAGGTAAATGTATCCCTGACCGTTAGGTCCAGTCGTGGACAACTCTGGGGTTGCGGCACTCATCTTGCTTTACTGGCTGAGGGAGCCGGCGTTTGTACACAGACAGCTTCCGGGTCACATGGCCAGCATGACTAAGCGACTTCTGGCGAACCAGAGTAGCACACGAAAATGCCGTTTACCTTCCCGCCACAGCGGTACCTATTTATCTACTTGCACTTTGATGTGCTTTCGAACTGCTAGGATGGCAGGAGCAGGGACTGAGCAACAGGAGCTCACCCCGTTGCGGGGAGTCGAACTGCCGACCTTCTGATCGGCAAGCCCTAGGCTAAAGAGCAGGGCATAAATGCTTAGATTAAATGAACACTCTACACACAGCTTCTAGATTTCTCGTAGAGTACTGATTTAAACATATCATGCTTCAGGCAATAATTATAAAATTAAAACAGGTAGAAAATTAAACAAGGAGATATTCGGAAAGGAGAGGAAGTAATGCAGCATATAATTCAAATACTAAACATGGCTCCAAAAACTCCAAAATTGGGAAGCGTAATTGGAAATTTGATCCAAATCAAGCTGCTCCACACTGTGGGACTGGACAGGTTTGTTCCAGGTAAAACCAGAAGCCAGTGTCATTGGGTTGCATAGCCAATGTTAATCTAACTATGCTAGTCCAACAATGTTGGTCTTACCCTGCAGAACTGGCCCACAGCTTCAGCAGACACTGGGAGAGCTCAGACTGCAGAGCATAAGACCCTTAATCCCAGGGTTGTGGGTTTGAGCCCCACACTGGGCAAAAGATTCCTGCATTGCGGAGGGTTGGACTAGATGACCCTCAAGGTCCCCTCCAACTCTACAGTTCTTGACCTGAGTTCCCAGAGAGACCTTGTGAAAGCACATTGAGGAGAGCACCCACCTGAATTATTAACGGAATGAGGCCTATAAATGCCAGTGACTGTGTCTTCTGCTGGTTTCCTCACTGCAAGGAGCGAAGTTACAGGGAATCAGGCAGAGGGCCTTCTCGGGAGTGGTGCCCTCCCTGTGGAACACCCTCCCTTCAGACGTCAAAGAAATAAAGAACTATATAACTTTTAGAAGGCATCTGAAGACAACCCTGTATTGGGAAGTTTATAATGCTTGATGTTTTACTTTGTTTTTATATGTGCTGTAAGCTGCCCAGAGTGGCTGGGGAAACCCAGCCAGATGGGTGGAGAACAACAACAACAACAACAACAACAACAACAACAACATAAACTTCCAGAAATAATAGCTGAGTTTGAATATGCTTTTCAGGTTCTTGTTGGGAGGTCGGGGAGAGAGAGAGATACACAACACAAAGGTTTTTGTCTTGCTGAGCTTGATATGGGCAGAATAGATCTTGATGACTCACGCCCATAAATGTGCTAGCATCTTGACACTCCTTAAAGCTTGCAAAAGGTGAAGCAGGTGCGCCATTCGAGAAAGTGCTAGACTGGGTTCATCAATGATCCAAGTTAGAGCTATGAATTAGTGCTAAATATAAGAAGCAATGAGAAAACTTTGCCAAATCATGTTTAAAGTACTGTCAACAAGAAACTGTTAAAAGTGGCTCCAGGGACAATTCTTAGGTATATGAAACTACTGGGTGCACTGACCACTTTTTCATTCACCTGCCTGGTGTCTCTTGGCAGAATCCAAAGGGAGGGTGGAAGTTGCTGGTCCATCAGGCAACAGGAGATGGAGAGAGATGACATTCTGCTCCTCCTATTCTCCTTGATATCTTTCCATTTCACCTGGTCATTATGAGAACTAAGAACTAGTGCCTGAGTTGGTTTTCCTCCTCCCTCCCTAATGCCTTTTCCTTTCATGTTGTGTCTTTTTATATTTTAAGGCTGAGGGTATGTAAGTTACTCTAGATGTTGGCTGAAAAACAATATAAAAACATGATAGATAGATGATAGATAGATAGATAGATAGATAGATAGATAGATAGATAGAGTGCAGCTGGAAATGCTGATACAGCCTGCACAAGTTCCCCTTCCAACACGAAAAGAAACAGTGCCAGCAACAAGCCAACATCTACCATTTTTAGGTGGGTACCAGGAGGGTCCATAGTTTGGTGGTGGTGCACTTGCCTGGCATGTAGAAGGCTTCAGGTTCAAACCATTAAAAGGATCCGAGAGCAGGCAATGAGAAAGAGTTCTATTGAGACCTCCAGGAGTCACTGCCAGCAAAAGTAGACAATGCTGGATGGACCTAGGGTGGCCATGTGTTCAAATTTACAGAGGATGGTTTTCTGTTTGGAGGTGTCCTGTATTTCAAGGAGTCCTCTAGTCAATAGATTAAAAGGTAGGTAACCCAAAAAGAGATCAGGAGGGCCCTTGAAGTTGCCTCATCCACAGTGAGCAGCACCAGGACAGCAGACTGAGCAAGTACTGTACATGCAGGTAAACCTGGACACAGTCTCCCCTGATGGCAGGTGACACAACTGTTCACCCAGTTGTGAACAGTTGTGAACTTGTCAGGATTGAGCCGGACGAGGAGGAGTGGTGCCAAGCCCCCCCCCCCGGCAAGGCTGCACCCATGGAAGAATCTGGGGAAATGGAGGAATTCATACCTGGAGAAGACTGGTGGCGGCACTCCTCAGAAGAGGAAGAATCAGTTAGGGAGGTGGAAAGACCTGGACAGGAGGAGGGAGAAGTCGAGCCAGAATCAGGCCCTTGTGAGGAGAGGAACTGGCTGGCCCCCTCCCCTCCTCCCTTCTCAGCTGTAGAAAGTTTTGCTGAGAGACGTAGAGAACAATTAGAGGCAGCTGCAGCTTGCAAGAGGCGTGGTCATGAGCCGGCTACTTAAGGAAGGCCGGCTGCTCCATTCACCAGCACCTGCAACTGCTGTGCTGGAGCATGTGGTTGTTCTTGCTTGTCCTGTTCCTGGTTCCTGTGTTCGTGACTTCAGCTTTCTGACTCCTGGCTTAATCCTGACCTCGGCTTCCTGACTTCTGTCTTGAACTGACTTCGGCTACTCCTGGTCCCTGTGCGACTGCCTGACTTTGGCTGGCTTCTGACCAGGACTGTTTGGCCTCGGCTTAATCCGACTCTGGCTGCTGCTCTTCAGCGCGCCAACTTGTTGGTGTCCTAACACTACTCACCACTACAGCAAAGGATCCTGATGGGTTTCATGGCTACTTAGCCCCGCCACTGCTTGCCACCTGATGGCCAGCCCAACCCCCAGGCTAGGGTGCAGCAGGTCACAGCCTGAGCAATGAGGTTTGTGTGTCAAAGAGAGCAGAGAAACTGCTTAGTTAACAGCATAGCCTCCAGAATCCAATCTACGCACTTCAGGGTGCTAAGTATGTAAAGAAGAAGAAGGCGGGGGGAGGAACAGAATTGGGCAAGTGACTAAGCAACAAGAAGCTGGGATGACACCTAGAAATAGATCTGCTGTGGCAGCATGTTTGTTCCAAGGGCAGGATCGCAAATGGCCAAGATGTGGAGCAAGGAGGGAGCATTTCAGGCACTGCTAAGGGCAGGGGGTGGTCAGATCACATCTGTAGGGCACCAGTCACTGGAAAACTCCCTTGCAGGAGCCCAGCTTCATGGTGTGTGGGGTGGATTTTGACTCATGCACTAGAGGTCAGCAGTGGAGCCCCTGTTCACCATCCTGTCAAGACATAGTGACTTTAGGCAGGGACCTCTTGGTAGTGGCTCCCTGATTATGGAACTTCCTTCCTCGAAAAGTGCAGCTGTCCCTCTCATGCTTTTGTTATGGGCAAAGCATTGGCCTCCTTAGCTTGCAGGCTACGTTGTAACGATTGACAACTGCATTACATGCACACACTAACACTGGTTTCTATACAATTCCCTCTGTTATACTGGGCTCCCAGCACCATAATAAGGCAAGGAAACCCCATTTTCTGAATGATAGAAATTTATCAAAAATAGTCAAATAGATGGTTTTATTTAGTTCCAAAAGGTAATAATGGCAATGAGACCCAGGAAAAACAGAAAAGGGTGTAAAGGGATGCTTTCCTGAAGAAGGGATATGTAAATACTCTCATTGACTTGTGTGAAGTGCAGTGGCGTAGGAAGGGGGGCGAAGGGGGCGGGGTGCCCCGGGTTCCAGGCTGGAGGGATGACACTCTGGGTGCCCCCCCCCCGGCACGACACCCAGCAGAGCCCTGCGGACGCCGGGGAAAAGCCACGCCAGCAGTGGCGCAGGACTCGCAAACCTGCTCGGCGCGTGCTTTGCTATTTCCGGCTTGGGCGGAGGCGAGGGGCGGACCCGCTTGGGGCTTTGCTTTGTTCCTTTCCGCTCGGGCTACGGACGGAGGGGAGGGGCGGGCTTCTCTTGGGCCACTGACAACCCTCCCCGGCTCGCCTCCGCTCGGTAGCGTGCATGCGCAGCGTTGCTACGCATGCGTTAATAATAATAATAATAATAATAATAATAATAATAATAATAATAAACTTTATTACGGTCATAGACCAGCAAAAGAG
The DNA here is from genome assembly GCF_009819535.1 of Lacerta agilis. Taxonomy (NCBI): domain Eukaryota; kingdom Metazoa; phylum Chordata; class Lepidosauria; order Squamata; family Lacertidae; genus Lacerta; species Lacerta agilis. The sequence continues at coordinate 3,667,898 of NC_046324.1, forward strand.
AAAACAAAATGATAGTACATAATATAAATGTTTCTTAAATATCATCTTTTAACAATACTATTTCAGATCCCATGTTAGATTACACAGCAGCGTTGTGCATGCGCACTATGGAGTGACTCTGCCCCCGGGTTTTTTGCCCCGGGTGGCGAAGCGGCTTCCTCCGCCCCTGGTGAAGTGGGTACTTGAACCATGCAGGATTGAAAGGGACATGTCTGGATCTCAGGTTTCTGTCTGACACCATACCTTTTCTGTGACATACCTAGGATGTTTTGATGCTGCTGTGTGAAATGCATTATGGAAAATTTTGGGAACTCTTCAGAAGCCATGTGGCCTTTGTTCTGGGCTGCTTCTTCCTTGGTTTTTTGGGGAGGAGCTGAAACCTTGTTGCAACCATAAAAGCAATGAAAGCTTCCTAGCTGCTGCTTTGCTTCAGTTTACCTGGCTGTGGTCTCTTGCTTGAACCCGACTAATTCAGAACCTGCAGAGCTAGACCCTAGGAAAGTTGGGAAACCATTTAAGTACTGGATCCCAAGATTTGTCCTTATCACTTCAGTATTTAGGCATCAATTACAGATGGACATACATTTGCTCTAGGATTCATAGTTTTTATGTTTTAAATTAATTATTGTGTGCAAACTGTCATTTTTTTTTAATCCTGAAGTGCACTAGGCCCTGCCTCCTTTGGGAGGCTGGGTGGCATATAATACACTCTTCATTATTATTTCATCTCTCTTGAATCTGCCCTGGTCAGGAAGACGGAGGGAGGGAGGAACAATAAACCAGTCATTGAGGCTGCTCACTTTCCTTCACGAGAACATCTCTTTCTCTTACTTTGCCTCTTTATTTAGGAAGCAGACAGTATCCCTGAGTAACAAGAAGTACTGCCAACTCTACCCCACCCTGCATTAAGATTTTAAAAGCCAAGTCCACAGTTCCAGGAGGAAGTGGAGTGCACCTGTGCCCTGTGACAAACAACCCCAACTTGCTATTGATATGAGCTTTCGTGTGCATGCACACTTATTCAGATGCACATGAAAGCTCATACCAATAACAAACTTAGTTGGTCTCTAAGGTGCTACTAGAAGGAATTTTGTTGTTGTTGTTGTTTCGACTACGGCAGACCAACACGGCTACCTACCTGTAACCACAACTTGGTATACCGTACTCATCAGCTGTGAAATACCACAGCCCGAGAAAGTGGAGGCTGAGAACGGAAATCATACAGTTCACCCAACACAACAATGGACTTTCCCCAAAGAGCAAATACCATTTGCACATCAGATAAATGTCACAGGAAGGAATGCCTGCCTGGGATTGTCTTGGGTGAAGGGAAGGGAGAGGGCACTGGAATCAAACTTATGGATTCCATTCACATATTATTATAACATCACTTCTTTCGGCGGATGAGGTAGTCAGAGAGACAAGGGCAGAGAAGGCGACTGGATGTGCCAGGCAACCGTGTGGCCTGAATTATCGAGCACAATATTTTCCTTGTTAAGCATAACTAATGAAAGGCACAGGCATTTATCAAGCAGACACTTCCCTCTGGTCCTCGGCAGCCACCGTCTGCTCTCTTCTCCTGCCCAAAATGCAGAGAGGCATAGAGCAAGAGCCGGATCTGCATTTTCAGGGAAAGGAGAGCTCAGTACTGTGAACAAAACAGCCCCTGAGCCACCTCAGACACATTAAGGCATTTCCACTGGGTGGGGGGGGGGGTGGCAGACTGGATTTTGAAAGGAACCTCAAAACTCTTATTGGCTGCAAGCGATGGGGCAGGGATGGGGAATCCAAGGCCCTCCCAGTGTTGCTGGGACTACGGCTTCCATCAGCTCCAGCCACCAGGGGTGCCAAGTTCAGCTCAACATTGAAGGGGTGTGTGAAATGTGTGCATGACATCACACACATTGCAACACGCTGTTGGCACAAGACCTGCCTCCACGAGGCTCGGCCCCTCACGACTGGGGGGGGGGGCTTCAGCCCCATTCCAATAGACTTGGGCAGGGCTATAGAGTTGGCACCTATGCCAGCCATCATGGCCAAATGCTTAGCTGTAAGTCAGTTACAATCTGGTTCTCCATCCCTGTTATGGCAAAGTCTGATGAATGTAAGGACCACTTTGCTGGATCACAACAAAAGACTTCAGGGATGCCTGCACTTACACAGGGTTTGGTTTCCTTGGAATGAAGGTCAGTGCCACGGTGACTGAGCTATCTTTAGGGTACAGTATATGGTTTTATTTACACATAAACCAAACCACCACAAACTGGCTAATAAATGTAAAAGGGAATTTACTAGAATGATAACTGAATGAAGATTGACTAATAACCATTCAAACAAGCAAAAACGTATTTACAATGCCATGTGCAGATTAATACTGGTTTTGCCAAAAACATGGAACAAACTAAATGAAGGCAGTTTGTTAAAGATGAACAAAGCTTCATCAGTTCGAGGCTAATCAGACAAAACAGTTAGCACAAAATAAGAAACTATTCACAGGCACAGCTAGTTTCTTATTTTGTGCTAACTGTTTTGTCTGATTAGCCTCGAACTGATGAAGCTTTGTGGCGAAACCTGTTGCAAATCCGGAGGACAGGTCTTCTTTCATTTGCCCACCTGTGTTTATTCCGTCATGGTGGCGGCAGCTATATAAGACCCACTGAAGAACATTTCATCCCATTTCTTCCTTCATCCACCCACGTTCATTTCATCAGGGTGGTGTCAACTTTAGACCTACTGAAGAACTCTCCGTTCAGTTCATCTTTAACAAACTGCCTTGAACCTTCTGTTGGCATCAAGATACTGTTCAGTGCTTAGCCACTTGTTGAATGGTTCAGTTATTCAGACACTGAAACGTTCACCGTGCATATAATTCATTCCATGTTTTTGGCAAAACCAGTATTGATCTGCACATGGCATTGTAATATGTTTTTGCTTGTTTGAATGGTTATTAGTCAATCTTCATTCAGTTATCATTCTAGTAAATTCCCTTTTACGTTTATTAGCCAGTTTGTGGTGGTTTGGTTTGGTTTAGTGTCATATTATTATCACCACTGTGATACTTTGTGTAGTTTGTTTATTTACACATATACACAACCTTCCCCATTAGTCACAGCTTTGGATCCAGCATGTCTCTGTGTCTCCAACTTCCAGCCTGCTTCCAAGCTCAGCTCTCACACACTGGCTGTTCTTCTCCTACTTAACAGCTCAAGGGGAGTGGGGGGTGGAGGCCCACCCATTGGTTCTATGGTACAGAGCAACTTCTTTGGATATGGGAAATTGTGGTACTTAACTAGTCATTGAAAGCCATTACCTAGACAAAGGTGCTGGTTTGGCAAGCTCTTATACCCAACAGAGAGAGAGAGAGAGAGAGAGAGAGAGAGAGAAAGCGAGAGAGCGCATAACAGGTTTGGAAAGGGCACAGGAATCATCCAGACTGCCCCCCCCCAATCTCATGACAAAATGCATTTTGTACACATAATTTGGTTGGAGAACTGCATCGCAAAATGGAGAGCAGTGCAAATTTTGAAGGATAGATGTGTTTCAGGAATCTGAACCCCAACCCTTATGTTAGTTGCCTAACAGAAGGGCAGGCCATTCCGACAAGCTTTCCTGCACCTCCAAGCATTGATTTGAAGTTCATGTAATTAAGCATAAAACAAATCTCTCTGTTTCTGTTGGCACTGATCCACAGAGAGCAATGCGTCCCTGCTTACATATCAGTCTGCCTTTTGCTGAGGGATGAGGGGGGCTGCTTTCTTCCCCATTGTCAAGCACAAGTTGTGGTCTGTTTACATTTCCTGCGCCACAGGAGACCTGCTTAAATATTTAAATCTCCCAAATCCCCAATTTCATTTGTATCAGCAACAATTAATGAAGAGGAGGGGGGGGAAATGGCTTGCCAGTCAGATTTCAGAGTATTTGGGTAGGAGAGAGAAAGCAAATAAAAATTTATCGCAGATTGATGCCTCTCTCGCCAACCCAGAATGCAATGCTCATGGCCTGTGTGTCACCCCCCAACAAAAACAGTTGGGTAATGGAAATGCTGACAGAGCATTAAGCATCCCCAGCACCCCCGATAATAACACCTTTGCGAAAGCACACCTCAAATGGCTGGGTTCCAAGGATGGTGTTATAATGAGAGGCGCAGTAGGGGCCGTGCTGTGGGGGGCATTGTTTTCAATCTCACAGCACAACTGGGTGCAGGGAACGGTGTGTGATCTGCCTTCGAAAGATGGACACCGCCAGCTTATTGCAAAGTATCTTTGCTCGCAAGGTTAAGGGGGTGGGGGTGGGTGGAAGCGGCAAGGAGCCAAGCCTCGCATCACCAATGAAGATGGAAATAAATTTACTTGGAGAAACAGTGGCTTCAGGTCCTTGCTCCTGTTAGGAGGCGGTGCACACTCTCCATATCAACTCAGGTTCCGCCCCCCTCCGCAAAGAGAAATCAGATGAACAATGTGCAGCATGGACAGGGGGAACAAGGAGACCCTGGAACCCAGGAGAAATGCTGCTTTGACCTTCAAAGTTCAGAGGTCAGGAAGAAAGGTTTTACTGGGCAGGACTCTCACAAACAAGAGCTCACTGCTGAATGTAACCAGCCATGCCCTGGGCTCCCCAATCTCTCTCACCGCCACAAAAACCAACAAATGGATACATGAAGCACCTACCCACGTGACGCTGACACACCACCCTGCACGTACACTGTGTAAAAGAAAGGAAGTTTACTATCCCCCTTTCATTCTCCCCTGCCCTCTCTCCCCACCTCTCTTCTCCCCCAACCTCACACTGCCTATGACAGTAGGGTCTCACCATAGCTGTCAAGTTTCGTATTTGAAAATAAGGGATCAGCAGCCTCACCTATCTCGGGGACAGTCACATGGCAGTGGTGGGCGGAGCCAGAAGCAAAAGTGGGTGGCACTGGTGTGAACGCACGCAGTAGGCTTACTGTATTTTGGAAACGCTGCCCGTGGGCTACGACGCCTGTAGGCGCGGGAAATGGCTCCCGCTTGCTTTGAGGCTGCAAGGAGGCGAGGTCTTCCCAGTCCCTGGCTAGCAGGGGGAGGGAGAGGAGCTGCTTCCTTTGAAAAAACGGGAAATAAAAGGGATATAAAAAATAAGGGATAGCAGCGGGAAACTGCTTGAAATAAGGGAGATTCCCGGGGAAAACGGGATACTTAACAGCACTGGGTCTCACATCGGATGATACTGATCTGTAGAAAGGACTCCATGTATTTAAAACAGAGGTGCTGTATGTACTTTTGTTACCCCACAAAAAAATTAATACAGTGGTACCTCTGGGACGCAGGTGGCGCTGTGGGTTAAACCACAGAGCCTAGGGCTTGCCAATCGGAAGGTCGGCGGTTTGCATCCCCGTGACGGGGTGAGCTCCCGTTGCTCGGTCCCTGCTCCTGCCAACCTAGCAGTTGAAAAGCACATCAGTGCAAGTAGATAAATAGGTACCACTCTGGCGGGAAGGTAAACGGCATTTCTGTGCGCTGCTCTGTTAGCCAGAAGCGGCTTAGTCTGCGGACAAACGGCGGCTACCTCGGCCTATAGAGCAAGCTGAGCGCTGCAACCCCAGTCGTCTGCGACTGGACCCAATGGTCAGTGGTCTCTTTACCTTTACCTTTACCTCAGGTTAAGAAATTAATTCGTTCTGGAGGTCTGTTCTTAACCTGAAACTGTTCTTAACCTGAGGTACCACTTTAGCTAATGGGACCTCCCACTGCCACTGCGGCGCAATTTCTGTTCTCATCCTGAAGCAAAGTTCTTAACCTGAGGTACTATTTCTAGGTTAGCGGAGTCTGTAACCTGAAGTGTCTGTAACTTGAAGCATCTGTAACCTGAAGCGTCTGTAACCTGAAGCGTCTGTAACCCAAGGTACCACTGTATTTAGAATTAAGAAAAGGGAAGCCTAGAGAAGTGAAAGTGAAAGGTCAGCTTACTGGAAGGAGACCCAGGAAACAAAAGGAAAGAAACTTGTCTGCGCACATTGTTAGCCTATGAAGCTCATTGCCCCAAGATGTATTGGATGGCCACAAACTTAAATGACTCCGGAAGGGGATTAGACAAATTTGCAGCAACAAAAAAGTACAATAAAAGTTCCTGCATTGCGGGGGGGTTGGATTAGATGACAGTTTGGATCCCTTCCAACTCTGCAGTTCTATGATTCTGTAGTTCTCACAATACTGTTCAATGAAGCTACCCAATTAAGCTGAATGGTGAAAGACAAGAAAGAGGAAGCCCTTCTATGGAATTCACTGCCACAAGATGTAACAGTGGCTCCCACCAGCTTTAAAAGTACAGATAAATCTATGGAGGATATGTCTATCAATGGCTACAAGTCAGGATGGCTGTGCACTCGCTCCTGTATTGGAGGCAGGCAGCTTCTCTGAGTGCAGCTGCTGGGCATCAGGAGCGAGAAGACTGCTGTGGTGCTGAGGTTCTGCTGCAGGGTTCCCTTTGGGTCATCTGGCTGGCAGAACAGGATGCTAGACCAGAGAGGCCTCTTGTCTGAGCCAGGGAGCCTGTCCAGGGTGTTTGAAATGCAGAATGGCAACCCCACTGGATAGGATTAAGGAAGAATCTCCCTTGTGCTCCATTATATATCTATTCACAGACAGAGTGAGACAATAGGGCATTGTGGCAGTGATCAATGCTGCAACATCCCGCAAGAGGGCTTAGAGGAAAGGAAATGGATTAAAAAGGGGCAGCAGATTGATTTCAAAAAAGAGACAAAGACCAGTAAAATGGGGGCAATTCAAACACATTGATTGCAGCTCACTTGAGGAGTAATTGATACTGTGAGCAAACAATTTCAGAGGCAGGGGGAATATAATAAAGCAACAAAAGGAACTCACCTCCTTTTATTACAGGGAGCTGAATTAGGGGCATTTCACCTGAGCCTGGGCATCTTGTACAGAAGTACTTCTTCACTACTTTGGCACAAGAGCTGCAGCATCCAAAGCCATGGATTCAAATGAAAAGAAAGGAGAGTCCAACAAAACATTGGGAATAACTTTCTGATCTGTTTGACAGTGGAATGGACTCTGCCTCGGAAGTTGGTGGACTCTCCTTGTTGGAGGTTTCTAAACAGAGGTTGGATGGCTTACCTGTCAAGGATTCCTTAGCTGTGATTCCTGCATTGCATTAGATTAGGTGATCCTTTGGGTCCCTTCCAAGCTACAGTTCTGTGATTATATAGTCTATATAGTCTTGTTTCTTGGAGTTTATGAGAGCTGCCACTCTAAGCACCTGAAGGGCACCAGGCTGGGGAAGGCTGACATGCAGGGATAGCTCCTTTCTGTGAACATCCTTCTAGCTCTTCTCCAACTCCAACATTTATGAAATTTTATTAGGGGTGTGTGTACGTGTGTTGGCCAGCCAGCCTTCTCAGTGTCTGGACTGGTTGAAAGTCAGTTAAGAAATTTAATAGCAATAACCCCCCCACACACGGCCGCTTCATGCATAGTGCATCCCTTCCCCCACCCCCTAAAATGAGCTCTGTACAAATTGCATTATGATTGCAGCCTCAGAAATAAACTGCGGTATTTAAGTTAATCATGCATCACATAACTCTACATTCCCGGGGGGAAACTATGTTTATAAACTAAGATGCATTCCTTAGGCAGGAGGCTGGCATTTATGCCTTCAGTTACAATACACTATCATATAACTATCTGCTAGACTGCAGGGGTGGCCAACTCCCAAGAGTCTGCGATCTACTCACAGAGTTAAAAACTGGCAGTGATCTACCCCCTTTGGGGGGTTCAGGTCAAAGTTGCTGAGCTTTTTTTTAGGAAGGAGGAAGACCCATTTTGGGGGGGGGGAGGTTCGGGGCAAAGTTGTTGAATTTTTTCAGGGAGGAGGTAAAATGTTGAGCTTTTTTTAGGGGAGCTTCTTTGGGGGGAGCCAATGATCTACCAGTGATCTACTGCAGACGTCCAGTGATCTACCGGTAGATCACGATCTACCTGTTGGACATACCTGTGCTAGAGCATCGTAACTGAAGGCAAATGAGCAGAGGCACTGATGCTCAAGCCATTTAAAGTTGTGTTTGAGCTCTTGCCCTATGAACATCTTTCTGTTGCCCTGCCTCTTTTTCAATTGCATTGAAACATTAATTAATAAATGAGGGGTTCCGTTTTGCAATAGGTTGACAGTACCTGCATGTTTACTGTATATTCACAGTCATGAAAGAATCAGATAAAACCAGTATGGAATTTCAAAACGAAGTGTTACTGAGTGGTGAGAAAATATAGGGATGCCTGTGCTTGCCCAGGGTTTGTTGTTTGTTTGTTTTGTTTTGTTTTGTTTTGGAATGAAGGCCAGCAGAGATTGTGGCGTCTTTAGGATATATGATTTTATTTACATATCTGCAGCATGAACATAATAAGATGGAGGGTCTTTGGATTCAGCACAGAACAAGCAGGTCTCTGTGTCTGCAGCTTTCCTGCCTGCTTCCAGCTCAACTTGCACCCATCACACTGACTATTGCTCTCCTACCTAGCAGCAAAGTGAGGGCAGGGAGCCCCACCCCCATTTGCCTGGAGGGCACCATCACTTAGCTGTAGCTCTTGCAACCCAGCTCATTTCTTTGGGATGCTGATGAGAACTGTTAAGTCACAACTTCCTCTATGAGGATTCTAACCCTCCCTGGGTGCGGGACCCCAAGAATTGGAATGGACACAAAGCATCATCCAGACTGACTCCCCCCCCAACCCATAACAATATGAAAATGTTTATTTTGCCCTGTCCCCCAAAAAGGTTCTAGATAAAAGGGGGGACAGTGCAGTAGCCATAACAACAGGGAGGGGTTACAAGAGTGCACCCATTTTTAATCAGTGAAATGCTTGCAAGTCTGGAGGTTTTTAATGTTGGCTCTCAGTGGCCCATTTACATGCACAGAAGCTTCTGAGCTGAAAAGGTTGGTCTGCATCTACGAAAAGAATGCTGCAGCCTCGTCCAGTAAAAGGCAACTGTCTGGCCAATTGTGAAAGGCGACTTCTTCCTTTGTGGACAAACAAGGCAATTTAATGAATCCCCCCTCGTCGCACTCTGCAGGCGACGATTGTTCCTGCCCCGTACACCTGCTGCAACTCACTCCAGAAGATCACATTGTGGTTGTGAAAAATAGTTTGCTATTTTGGAACCCCTGGCAGCCAGAGAAAAGCGCTAAAGGCCCAGCTCTCATTTATCTTGTGTCAGAACAGGAGCCAAATGGGTGCCATTTTGCCTGGCGGCTGGTGGAGGGAGAAGGGAAGGGAGGAAGGGAGGAGGCAGTGGCAGCAAAACGTGTGTGTGTGTGTGTGTGTGTGTGTGTGTGTGTGTGTGTGTGTCTTTATTAGGGCACTTATATCTCCACCTTTTTTTCTCCAAGTGGGTTAAGGTGGCCTATATGATTCTCCCCATCCTTATTTGACCCCACAACAACCCTGTGAGGCAGGTTAGGCTGAGAGGCAGTGACTGGCCCAAGGTCACACCCAGTAGGCTTCATGGCCAGCTGGGGATTTGAACCCTGGTCTCCCAGGCCCAACACTCTCACCACTACCCCATACCAGGTCTGTGTAATTAGCATGGATCAAGTGCCAATAAAGAGGACAAGGGAAGATGTTAGGCTTGTGGGGGGATTTTCTTTTTTAAAAATGCTAGGACCCCCCAACTCAATGCCTACCAAGTGGAGCCAGGTTCTTTATCCCCTGACAGAATACCACAATTCTCACTTGGAGGGGGCATTCAGATGTGGGGGATTTTGTGTTACTTTTTCTGATGATAATGCCACCACTCCTGCCCTATCCTCTAATATTCCTTTCACACTGCAGCACCAGTTGTGCCGGCGCACTGTGGATTTTTGACTGACAGGCTGGTATGTCATGCCAAATTTCATTAACACCACTGGGTGTGATGTGACACAACAATGCACGTCATTGGACATTGCACCATTTCCGCACATGCCTGCTTCTGCTGCCCCATGAAAATAGTGCCCCAAATTTCATCCCTGACCTCCCATGATCTTCTATGAATGGATTCCCCCCCCCCCCCCGGAATCAGATAACGTGGAAACATAGGAGCCACCTCCTAGGGTATGAGGGGTCTCCCCAATAAAATATTTGAGGGGGCCGCCCCCTCAAGTTGCCATTCAAATGTGATCAATTATGCAGGGCGGGGTTTATCTCCCCCTCCCCAATATTTTGTTCAAATTGGCACCCATGCATAGAAATGAGCACTAAGTGTGCAGTATATTCCATTATTTTTCCTGAGGCGGCTTTTACATTATGGGAAAGCTCAAATAATGCAGAAATTAACACTTAGGGGAAATGCCAGGGGAATGAAACGAACTGAAGTGTGAATGCAACCTTGGGACACATTCACCACCTGCAGCAGCAGCAGCAGCAAAGGATTCTGGAAAACTGCGGCGCAGGAGCAATAAAAAGTCAAGATGAAGAACTATAAATTAGAGTTTACAAATAAAACAAGCACACCCACACTGGAGATGCCTCCTGCCTGGAGAAATGGAATTCTAAATCCCAGCCAGATACCTCCACACACAGCTTTGATATATTTGCTTAACTAACCAAATGACTGCTTGTGTATGTTTATAAAGTTATCCTCCACAAAACCAAGGTGCAAGTGGGATATTTATGACAGGATGAGCAAAATGCAACTTTATGCCTCATAGCTTCTGAAGTCCCTGATCTGGGCAATTCTCAGTACGGCAACTTTGCTTCAGATGAAATGGGAGCCAATGCTGGTAGAAGCCATGGACGGCAATTGGTGCAGGAGGGATGTAGCTCAGAAGGTCCCAGGTTCAATCCCCGGCATCTTCAGGCAGGGCTAAGAAGAGACGCTGCTATTCATTGTAGACTCTGGAGTCCTCTGGATGTGTCAGACTCCAACTCTCATCACTGGCAGAGGAAGAGGAGTGGGGGGGGGGAGCGCACCACCCCCGGCAGCGCAATCCCGGTGGGGTGCCATCACAGCTGCCCCCGCCCGTGTTGGGCGCCACGCCCTCACAGGCGACGTGCCACGCCCCCAGGAAGTGCACCACGCCCCCAGGAGCGCACACCAGCCACGCCCCTGCCTGCTCTCCGCCCCCCCCCCCCGGTGCCAGAGCATGAAGCTCCACCTCTGACTCCCATCATCACTGATCACTGACCTTGCTCACCAGGACTGATGGGCATTGGAATCCAACAGCATCTTGAGAGTCACAGAGGGTGCTTTTGCTGGGAAAGAAACAGCATCATTCAATTACTGGCATCTCCAAGTAGCTCTGGGAGAGACGCTCTGTCTGAAACCCTGGAGAAGCACTGGGAGTCACTGTAGACCAGACTCTTTTTGAGTCTGCGGCTCCCTTGACCAACTGCATTCTTTCTGTGGCATCACTGTGGAGTTCAGGAACCCAGTTATGTCACCCCTTGCCTGCAGAGCTGGCAGCCCCTCACCCTTTTTCGAACACCCTTCCCTGGAGAGTGATCCCTCAGCCTCCTCTCCTCTTGCCTCTCCTTGGCTGTCCCCCCCCCCCCACAGTCTATGAGCTGCCTCCTCACACTGTCCCACAGCGGCCTGGGAAGAGGATGCCCCCAGTCTTAACAGCCTGACAGAGACTGGCCAAAGATGAACATGAGTCCAGCACCTTACTTTGGGAGGCAGCAGTGGGTGCTGCCAGGCCTGCATGGCGTAAAGGCTCCCCTTCAGCACTGGGCACTCAGCTCCCAGGCAGGCCTTGCACACAGCAAGCACAAGAAAGGCCAACACAGCACCTGCCTGCCTGCCTGCCCGCCCGCCGAACTCCCTCACCCATTTGCTTGCTGGCAAACAGCACCCCCTGGCCAGCCCCAAAGGCACAATTTGACTGGGGAGCCAGGGCTGCTGCAACAAACAGTTGTGCACACAGAGGCAGAGGCAGGGATGCGAGAGGGCATCTGAGGAAGAAGGGAAGAGGGACAGAGGCCAGTGTTGTCCGCAGCACCCCTGACCATCCTTCAAGGTACCCTAGGGTGCCACAGCACACGGGGTTGAAAACAACTGCTGTAAACAATACTGAGCAAGATGAACTAAGTGTCTGACTCAAGATAAAGGCAGCTTCCTATTTTCCACAAATGTTCTTCCCCCCTCTCATATTCCATGTGCTTCATCTGCCCCTCACTCTCTACTTGTGGGTTGTTGTTGTTCAGTCATTCAGTCGTGTCCGACTCTTCGTGACCCCATGGACCAGAGCACGCCAGGCACGCCTATCCTCCACTGCCTCCCGCAGTTTGGCCAAACTCATGTTAGTAGCTTCGAAAACACTGTCCAACCATCTCATCCTCTGTTGTCCCCTTCTCCTTGTGCCCTCCATCTTTCCCAGGGAGTCTTCTCTTCTCATGAGGTGGCCAAAGTACTGGAGCCTCAGCTTCAGGATCTGTCCTTCCAGTGAGCACTCAGGGCTGATTTCCTTCAGAATGGAGAATTTTGATCTCCTTGCAGTCCATGGGACTCTCAAGAGTCTCCTCCAGCACCAGAATTCAAAAGCATCAATTCTTCGGCGATCAGCCTTCTTTATGGTCCAGCTCTCGCTTCCGTACTTGTGGGTACCTTCCCAAAAAGGCAGGATGCATTTCGGGTCCCTCTCTAGTACAAGTGTCAAATCCAGTGTCTGCTAACAAAAATAGTAGTATCCTGCATTGAAAAGAAGAAGGTGAAATCAAGTAGCTGGACCACAAGATAAGCTTGGAAATATGGTTTGTCAGGTGAAAACAGGAGAGAGCTGGAGAAAAAGCCCCATGTCCAGTTTTTTTTATACTGTGCATAACAATTGAATCCTCACATTCCTTGTCTGAAACTTCTTTCTTTTGAACAACACACAAGCAAAGCCCACAATACCACAGAATGAGCCACCAGCTCTGTTTTAGATGAGGAGGACAAAGCCCAGAAGAGTCCCAGACAGGCTGCCTGGTTTGTCCTCTGACTTTTTTTAAAAAGAGAAAGAGAATAAAAGATACCAAGCACCTGTGCAAGCCGAGTGCTTTTGCCAAACGCCCATCAGTTCAGAGGCCCTCCCTTTTGAAACAGTGTTCTAATGATCGGAGACGTTTTTGAAGTTGGTTCCCCCTACCTCCTTCAGATTATTGGCAAACAGCTTTGCTGGAGAAATGCTAAGATGAAGGTTACCTTGAGTATCTCCTTAGAATTTTTGATGGTGCTCAAACTCCCAGAAGTTTAAAGGAGCTCAGTTCTCATTTGTTGAAACTTTGCTTCTCAAGAGGGAGGGCTGGAGCCCAAAGCAGAAAATCTTCCTACTCCTCCCATTAGCTTGCCTGGGTCACAATACAACAAGAAGTCCCTTTGTACAAGGCCCATTGAAATGAACATGAGCTGTGCAAGAGCATTACGGCAGAGGGCAGCAGTCACTAGAGGAAAGCACCAGTTGGCCAGCACCTGTAGCATCACCTGTGCTCTTATCCAGCCCTCCTTCATCTCAACAGGGTTTGCGTTGGATAATTTCCCACTGGATTGTGTTCCCCATGACTCAGAACTGAAAATTTATCACGTTTATGATATGCCTTTCTTTTGATGAGCTTACAATCATGTACCTGCGTTCCTCACAGTGAGCCTGGTGCGGGCCCAGGAGCACTGCCAAGATGTCCCTAATGCGGAGCAGGCAAATCCCCAAAATCTAGGTGGTCACCTTCCCCAGCACCATAAAAAGAAACACATGCATGAAAGATAGATCTCTGCCCCAAAGAGCTTATGGTCTGGATGATACTGTTGGCCGTGCCACCCTTTCTCTCTCTCCTGTCCCACCAGCAGCAAGGCCCAACACCTTTAACAGCTGCAGGAAAAGATTAGACCAGAAAGCCCCGTTACTCCTCCGATTTGTTTTTGTTTTTTAAATAAAGCATGTGCAGTAGAGAAGAGGATAAACGAGAACAAGTCATATATCAAAGAAGTGGGTCAGCGTCTTTCTTGTGGCACTTGGAAATGTTGGGCGCATCAGCATTTTGTGTTAACAGTTGCACCTGGCTGGACCAAAAACAACACACATGAAAGTGACTTAATTTCCACTTCTTGAAAGGCTCACGAATGTGCTCACAGCGATTGTCTAGCAACTCTATTAAGTGGCCTCAGGTTCAGACAGAAATCTTTCAAGGCCCAAGGTTTAAAATACCCCTTGCACCTTCCCCTTTCCGCAAAATGACACGGCCCACATACATGGCTGACCCAAAGTTATGTCGCATGCTCCTCGTTCAAATGAGCTGTCGCCAGGTCTCAGCAAACACTGGGCTCCAGGTTCTGGAACTGGGCTGGAGGAAGCTGGTTGTTTATGCTAGCAGACAAGAAGTGGGTCTGTGGTCCAAGCAGTGGGGCAGGCAGAGTTCCAAAGCGATGGATAAGGATTGGAGGAGCCAAAGGAGGGGTGAGATGTATGTGCAAAGACAAAGCCCAGGCAGCAGGGCCAAGATCCAAGGCATATTCATTTATGCATTTAAACTGTCCTGTTTCAGTAAACAGGGGTGCCAACTTGAATAAAATACTGTATTGGGAGGGAGGTAAGCCCCACCAAACATGATTGATCACAAAACGTGGTGCGCACACATCATTTGAATGGCAATGTCCATCAACTTGGGGGGACAGCCCCCTCTACTATTTTATTGGGGGGAGGCCAAAAGTACCTCAGCCCCTAGGAGCAAGCTCCTATGTCAGCATATTAAACACTATACCTAAGATGTCTTCTTGCCTCTTACATTTTCTCTCACCTAGAAAGCCCCAGTTGTCATAAGCTTTACTGGTTGGGGACTTTATTCCATCCACTTGATCATTTTCTGGTTGTCTTTTCCAGCTGGACACAGAGGCGTATGTAGTGGGGGCCGGAGGGGGTTGGTGCCCCAGGTGCCACTCTGGGGGGAGGGTGACAAGATGGCCCCTGCTTCCCCCCAGCTGTAGAGCCATCCATATGGGCGTCGGTACGGCCTGCCGCACATGTGCACGCTGTATGGAATGCTGCACATACGCAATCCGTACGGACGTCACGTGTGCGCCACCGGATGGTTCGCCCCACCGGTCGGGTGCCGGAGACGGTTCCTCCGCCACTGACTTCACAACATCCTTTTTGAGGTGAGGTGACCAGAACCGTTGATTTGTATTATAATGGCATCGTCATATTGGCAGTTTAGACGTTACATTCAACTGTGCTAACGTACTTACATATTAACACCCATAGACTTATGCTGCAAAAATGAAGTCCTGGCTCTTTTATGCACATATTATATATATATATTTTTCTGTATAATTTTGAAAGACAAAAACCCAGCAATGCATTAGCAACTCAGATGTTCATCCCCATTCAACAGAAGAGACTGTTTGATGTGGGCAAAACCTGAACAGGTCAGAACCACCAGATACCCTGCTCTCTGTTGAGAAGGCTTCCCTCCTCCTTCCCGTGAGGGAGGGAGAGAGGAGGAGGAAGGTTGTTCAAAGCTCAGTTCCAGGATTGCCAGTCTATTGTTCTCTTTCACACAGAGATGCTTTGATGACATTATCTCAAGTCAAGGAATGGGGGTGGGGGGGCAGATATGCCACCTATCAGAAGGCTCCCCAACTATTGCAGCTTCTTTGGCAATACATCACACTTACTTGGCCATCTCTTTAGTTAAGGCCTGGTCTCCCAGTACCTGCAAACTGCTTTGAGAGTTGTTGTTTTACAGTATACATTTTATAAAACAAACAAGCAAGCCAAAGGAAGTCTTGCCAGGCTAAGTTTGTCCACCTAGTCTGGCCTCTTGAGCAGTCTCTTTTTGCAACCAGGGACCTGGAACAACAACAACAACGACAGCAGCAGCAGCAATAACAATAACAATAATTTCAACCACTCTGCATGTGCCCATTGTTTGCCACAACATGGTAAACCCAATTCAGGTAATTAGACACTTTCCATGCCATGCAATGAGGTAGAAATTCTGTCTCACATATGCAAGAATACAGCCTGACCACAAAACTGGTAAGAACCAGGCTGGATCTACACTGTTCTGGAAAACACTAATAATAATAATAATAATAATAATAATAATAATAATAATAATAATAATGTTATTTAAAAATAGCTCCCAATGCAATTTCCCTTTGGCAAAAGATCGTTGCTCTACAGCGCCCTCTGGTGTTACATTTTTAGAACAAGTTTTTAACGTTATTACTCACCAGTGTAGATTAGCCCCCAGTTTAGGAGGAACCTGAGAGATTGCAATACAGCTTCAGATAAGGTACAAGGAGGGCTCTGCACGTACAGTAGAAAAAATGATTAAATCATGTCAAGGACGGTGGTTGGATGAGAGATGGCGGGGTGATCAGGAAGCTTATCAGGGAGAGGATGAAGCAGCCAAGTTAATGTAATGTTTATTATGGGTGTGTGTGTGTGTGTGTGTGTGTGTGTGTGTGTGTGTTAATGGAAAGCTCTCTGGACTCTGTCCTGTAATGCATTACTCAGTAAAGTCCAACCAATTGGAAACTTGGCATGAGCCTCTGTATTGAACCCCAAAGGGAAATTACAACTGCAACAGTCCTCCTCACCAGCCTTTAAAACCCTTTGTTAGAAGCCTTCTGTTTACCACTCACATTAACGAAAGACGCACACAGGAACTTTGCGCAATAATTCCTTACTCCCTTGCTATCCTTCCTTCCTCTTCTTCCTCCCACCCACCCTTTACCCTCCCACACTGACTGCTCAGCTTTTTATATAGTCTACTCATGCAAACTTGAATGTGTTATCTCCATATCAGGAGCTTCCTTGCTGGCACCAAGATTGAAAACCTAATTTTCCTTCCTTCTACTTGAATTGAATTGTTGTTATTATCCAGTTTTCCAGATGTGAAGATCTGTCAGAGACTGTCAGGCCCCACGTATCTAAATTTGTACGCCAAACGGGAGGCTGGGCTGGTGGGTCTGAAATCCCGCTGTGCTGCTAAAATGGGAGGGGGGGATGTAATTTCTTTCTCCCTGACAATCAATGTCCCATTGTTATGACTCCTGTCTTGTCTTCGGAAGGTGCCCCTGTTATTTCTTAATAATGTATGTAATGCATCTAATAGCCCAAGAGGCCTGCCAGCGCCACACTCCTCAATCGCAAAAAAAAACCCTCTTTCTAAAAATTAGGCATTATTTGACATTGCAGGGCTAGGTTTTTGTTCATTTGTTTGTTTGTTTAGTGTAGCAGACTGAATAATCCGGAGTGAATTATTTCTTCAATAAAATATCCCTGCTTCACAACATGAAAGGGAGCCAGGGGAGAAGGGAATCCATCCTCCAATTATATGGCAAATAATGCCACTAAGCGAAGAGGTTGCTTTTTCAAGGAAAACAAAATGCCCTCTCAGGGTGATGCATTTGACTGGCAGTGGGGGGTATCCAGGGGCAGATGCTGAAGGAGGGGCAGCAGGAAGGAGTTTGGGGAGGGCAAAGCTGTGGGGGCCATAAGCTGCGCTCCAGCCCTCAGGGGGAGTGCAGGATGCGGCCCCACTCAGACGCTGCCAGCCGGACTACCTTTTGCCATCTTATTCTTTGCCTCAGGAAAATGACTTGGGCCAGCCCTGAGGTTGGTGCAGCTTCCAAGAGCCAACCTGGTGTAGTGGTTAGAGTGCTAGACTTGGACCTGAGAGACAACGCATGGCACTTTGAGCTCCTTGGAGGAAAGATGGGATATAAATGTAATTATACACACACACACACACACACATTGATAATTGTTATTCATCATTGTGATCACTATGATTAGTATTTGAATGGAAGGCACACATCATTTCACAGTAATCCATAAAACAAACACAAAATGTCATAATGTTGCCAGGGGGTCCTGTTAAGACAGAGAGAAGGCCTCCCTTTTCCATGCAGTCAATGTGTCTAGGTTTATTATTACTACTACTAATAATAATAATAATTATTATTATTTAATTTTATATACCACCCTTCATTCGAAGATCACAGAGCAGTTCACAACACAAAAAAACCAAAATGGGAATACAAAATATACATAACAAAACTAACCTTAACCAATAACCCTGTTCCCATAAACACATTATAAAGGCCATTGAATGTTGAAGAGAAACGTTTTTGCTTGGCGCCTAAAGATATGTGATGAAGGCACCAGGTAAGCCTCACTGGGGAGAGCATTTCACAAATGAGGAGCCACTGCATAAAAGGCTCATTCCAGGAGCGAACTTTGGTCTTTCAAATTCCATTGGGGCCTTGTGCAAGGCTAAATTTGGCACACACACCCTTCTACACTTGCCTTCTATTCTGCTCATTTCACTGTGTCATAGTTGCAATGCCCTATTCCCCCCCCCCCCCGGCTCAGCACCCAGGATAGTGGAACCGGTCAGGCTGCCCTAAATCCGCCTCTGGCTGGCACAATGAGGATGCACAATGAGGAGGGTTGTCAACCTTCAGGGGGTGCATACATTTTAAGATTTTTTTTGTCTCTCAGGCATGGCTGCGGAAGGTTTTTCTGTCTTGCCACAACATCAAGTGATGGCTTGACTGACATCGTGCTGTTTCCAGAGGCTTTTCAGGGTGAGGGAGGACAGAGAATGGATACCACCAGTGGCCAATTAATCCATCCTTTGGCGGTGGCGGTGGCGGGGTGTGTGTGAATATCTTTAGCTCATATACACAGAGCTCTGCTGTGCACACTCACTTGAGAAGAATTGAAGCACAGCAAGAGTACCTTGGACAGCTCCTTGCTTGGCTGAGGCTGGGCTGTCTATAAGAGCTGGGCTCAGATGTTGTTTCAGCAGCAGCAGCAGCAGGCAGAGCCTTAAATAGTAGCTGCTGCTCTGTCTCAGCTGTGAGTTCCACCTTTGCTGGGAGGAGCTTCTTCATTTAAAGGGGCCCAGCCTGCTTTAGTACTTGTTGACTCTGATGGAGCCAGGAAGATGGTTGTTGCATTAAGAATCCTTGGGGGGCAACACCTTGGGCTCTTGGTAGAAGAGCCACCATGTCAGATGCTTATGGTTCCAGCCCTCAGGGCAATCCCCTCTCCCACATTGAATCCCAGGGGGGAGTCTGACTCCAGGGTCATGGCACAGGCCTTCAGCCCACTATTAGCCTGGCTAACTCTGGTTTTTAGAAGTCACAACAATTGTCAGAATGGAACCAAAAGGCCCTGCCCCAAACACAGCTCCATCCACCCCCACCCCCACCCGGCAGGAAGTGTTCTGTATTATTTAGCCACGATAATTCAGAGTGGTGCTTCAGGGTTTTTGTGTTGCTTTGGGCAAAATGCTGTATTATAAATGATACCACATAAAGCTGAGCTTGACCTGCCCGTTGATGCAGAATAATCTGACTTAATTTGGAATATTAACTACATATTGTGGCCTAAAGGAGTTTTTCCTTCTCTCTCTCTCTCCTCTCACCGCTTTCTAGGTGTACCACTGAATTATACAAGAATCTATCTCTCTCTCTCTCTCTGGTAAAACTAAAATATAAATAAATCTCCAGTTTCTATACTAGCATACAAGATACACAAGCAGGAAGAATATATTGAATCTGAACTACACATACTGGGGGAGGGGGGGTTGACTCAGCTGAATGGGATAATGCATGCATTTAAAAAAAAAAAAGTCCCCCCCCCTTGAATTAAGCATTTAAGGTGGTGGGGGGGAAATCTAACATTAATAGTGATTAGTATTATTCTGTCATTTACATAGTTACATAAGCTAAAGAAAAGAATAGAAAACTTACAGTGCACTTGAATGCAGAAGGGCTTAGTCCAAGCAGGTAAGTGCACCCCCAACCTTGAGTCCCCTGGGTGTATTGGACTATTATTTTATTTGTTCATTATTTAGTAAATTTATATACCGCTCTATACCCGAGGTCTCAGGGCAGTTCACAGAACAAGATCAACAGAAAAGGTCATAATATATATAATAAAAATTAAAACAACCACCCAATAACACCCCCCCACAGGTCTCATTATCCTTGAGTAATTTCTGTGCTGGTTGAGGGTAATGGGAGTTGTATTCCAGGACCCAAGTTGGGCCCCAGGTTGGGGAAGGGGACTCCAAAATATGATTTGGAGTATTGTCTGAATGCAACCTCACCTTGTCCTCTAAAGGCTGGGGAGACCTCCCCTTCAGAAGCAATATCTCTGAAAAAAAACTGAATATGAGAAGTAATTGGCTGACATATAGAGAGCTGTTAACCAAAGTAGAACATCAGGTGAAAGTAAAAGACTATGAGAAGGGACTTATTCATGGATTAGTTACAGTTTCACCAACTAAACGACATTTTTAAGACAAATAAAAAGAAAGGTTTTGCTTGTGAGATATCAAGATTTCAAAAAATCTGTTAGAAAACAACACCAAATTATTTTCAAAAATGTACAGTTTGCTCTTAGAATGGCATACAAAAGATGAACAGGTCAAGTTGGTAATGATTTGCTGGACAAAGGATTTGGGATATAATATTCAGATGGCAGATTGGGAAAGGTTATGGAAAACAGACTTGAAATTTACAGCATGTTGTACACTGAAAGAAAATTAAATGAAAATGATGTACCGGTGGTATTTGACTCCTAGTAAGTTAGCAAAAATGTATAGGACAAGTAAAAATACCTGCTGGAAAGGTAAAGAAAAAGAAGGTACCTTTTATTATATGTAGTGGACTTGTAAGGTAATAAAAGCTTTCTTGGAGATGATATATAATGAAATGAAAAAAATATATGTTTCAAATAACCTTTGTTTAAAAAAACAGAAGCTTTTTTATTATGAATTACAGGTACTGACATCCCAAAGGAGCAAAAAAATACTTTTTATGTATGAAACAACAGCTGCTTGGATGTTAATAGCCCAGAGATGGAAAGAAGACAAGGTCCCTACCAGAGGAATGGCAAACCAAGCTGAAGAGAAGAGAGGAATGGCAAACCAAGGTGATGGACTAAGCTGAAATGGCAAAACTGACTGGAAAACTCAAGAACCAAGAGGACAAATATGGTACTTTATAAAAGAATGGGGGGAAATTATAAGTTATTTAGGAGACCACTGTAAGCAGATGGAAACATTGGCAGGATTTTGATTCCACTTGTAGTGTAACAAATACCATGGACAACATGGACTGATATAAAAGTTAGAGTATGGAAGACTATGCAGTTGTAAATGTTTGAAATGGGACCCCATGGGGGGGGGAGTCGTGAGATTCGGAGGGATCTCTGTATATGGATATATACCGCAGTTGAATTTTTATAACTTTGCATTTGTAAAATCAAATAAAAAGGATTTAAAAAAAGGAAGAAGAAGAAGACTGGAGAGACCTGGGTTGAAACCCCATTCAGCCATGATGCTCCCTGGGTGACCTTGGACCAGCCACTGTCTTGCAGCCTACCCTACCTCACTAGGTTGTTGCAAGGATGAAATGAAGTGGGGGAAGGGAGAACCACGTGACACACCTTGAGCCATTTGGAAGAACAGGGGGGACAAATGAAATGTAATAAAACCATGCTAGGAGCTAGATCTGGCACTGATGGGAAAAGCAATGCTAGTTTTTTCCCTTTGGCATCAGAGTTTCCCTGAGGTGTGTGTGCGCACCTACCCCCCACCAGTCTAAAGTCCTGTCACAGTCTGAGGTGATTTTACTGCTTCATTTTGCATACTTAGACTCTTCCTAGTCTCTGTGTAAAACACTTGAAGTTGACTGAAAGACTAGAAAGAAGACGCTCAGGGCTAAGCATTTTCTGAGCAAATATTTCCACTGTTTGCTGAACCACACTCCAGATTTCAAGAAGAGACTGTTTTTACCAGCCAGCCTCGGTCAACTGCTCTCTTATTAAGGACTATCCATTCATTTTGGCCTCCTGCTTCTTGTTCCTTAACTGATCCAAATGAAGACTGATCCATCACTGCTGTGCTCACTCGGGAGTCTTTGGTGAGGTACCGTGTCAAAAACTTTTCAAAGAAAACAATGTTTTGCAAATATCATGCTGGTTCTTCTTCTCAGATGGATGCTATCTAGACCCAAGGATTTGTCCATTTCTAATTCATTAATATGGCCTAGAACTTTGTCTCTTGTTTCTGTTATTGACTCAGCTCATCCTCAGGCTCTGTCCTTCTCCAGGAAAGTTAGTCCAGCTATGGGGATGTGTCCTACATCTTCTGTTGTGAAGACGCGTGTCTTTGAGATCATTGTGAGGAAGGAGAGAGAGATAGGGGAGGGGAAAATATGGCCCCACCCACTTTGCATACGGACCCACCTGCCCCATCACACGGCCCTCAAAATGTTGCCCATGTGGAAATGTGGCTCTGAAGCTAAGATCCCCCACCCCAATTCAGATATCCTTGATATGTTTGTACCTGCCATGAAACTCTTACCTGTGCTCTCTTAAACAAAAAAAGATCAGTGGCTAAAATGGGCCATAAACGAAACCTGGCATATGCTACCTTGAAAACAGAGAAACCAGAGGCCATTTCAATGTTTGCTACTCTCTTCCCTCATACAGTCTCCATTCCAAGGGCTTCATTGCATATCTTTTAAATGCTGCAAAGGCATATAAGTGTGTTTTTAAAGATGTGGTAAGCTCTTCCAAGCGTATCATCATCCCCCACTGGGCACTGGCATGGATCACAGGGAAATTATCTGAAGATTCCACTTTTCAGATCACTAGTGCTCAGTTTTTTGGCTTGACTTATGCTGCAACCTAAAGCCAAGCATGAGAGTCCATCATCATAGCCAGATTAGTTGTGCTCTGGGAAGCACATGAGAGCTCCACAGCCTCCTTTTTTGAGTTGGAAATTCATTGCAGGGAAAGGAATAGGAATAGGAATAGGAATAATTTATTATTGGCCAAGTACATTTTCCAACATACTTGGAATTTGTTTCGGCTACATTGGAATGTAAACATACAGACACTGTTCCTCTCACAATACAAAGAAGCAAAGAAACCCCACCCATATTTTACCTCCCCTTAAGCTATACAACTACGAGTTTAACAATTTAATGGCACAAGGGAAAAAACTATTCTTGTGCCTGGCCGATTTTGTATATGAAGTCCTGTAGCGACGTCCAGATGGAAGTAAATCAAGCAGATGATGACCGGGATGTAAAGGATCTGCTACAATTCTCTCTGCTCTCTTCCTTACTCGGGTAGCATAAATTGTCTCTATTGAAGGCAAGCTAACACCAATTACCCTTTCTGCAATTCTTACAGCTCGTTGGAGCTTTTTCTTGTCTCTCTTAGAGGCTGTACCGTACCAAGCTGTTATAGAATTACAGAGAACAGTTTCAATGATGCCTCTGTAGAATTGAATCAACACTTCCTGGGACAATTTAAATTTCCTTAGTTGACGCAGGAAATACAGCCTCTGGTGGACCTTTTTAATAATACTATTGATGTTGCTTGACCAATTTAAGTTATAAGAAATTATGGAGCCCAGGAACTTAAAGGACTCTACTATTACAACCATGTTACCAAGAATGGAAAGTGGTGGCAGAACAGAAGAGTGCCTTCTGAAATCAATTACCATTTCTACTGTCTTTTGGATATTTAGTACCAAATTATTTTCGGTGCACCACGAAACAAGATGGTCTACTTCCCGCCTATACACAGATTCATCGTCCTCCTGGATAAGCCCAATAACTGTTGTGTCATCAGCAAATTTCAAGATCTTAACCGATGGATCAGTTGAGGTACATTCATTTGTGTATAGAGAGAAAAGAAGTGGGGAAAGGACACACCCCTGGGGAGCACCGATATTGATGGTATTGTTGCTCGATATAATTTTCCCCAACCTCACCTGCTGAAAGGGAGAGCTGATAATAAATTGTGAATGGCTCCCGTTTAGATAAATACGTAATAACAACTGCTACTACTGTCACAACTGATTTGACATGCAAAGAGGCTAAAACTGTCTGATTTTAATATCAATCCCTGCCCGCCTGCTCACAGTCTCACAGTCTCACAATTGCAAGGCCAACACAAAATGAAAAGGGCATGGTGAGGGAAGAGGAAAGGTAAGTAAAGCTCACTAAACCAAGCCTCTATACAAACATATTTGGTATCTTGGTCACAATAAACATGCCCTTGTCATTTAGCATCAAACACTCCATCAGACTACTTGGATTTGTTCCTATTTCAGCTGGATTGTGTAAGAACTATAACTCTAAGAACTGGTGCCTGAGCTTGCATTTTTCCTCTCTCCTCCCCTCTCCCAATCCCTTTTTCCTTGTGTGCAAAGTCTCTTATAGCACAAACCTGAGGGCTGCAATTGTCACAGTACTGCTCCAGCTAACCCTTTTAGCTAAGAATGGGATGGAAGAACAGCTTTAAGAGAAATAAAACAGCTTGCATAAAATTGAGTTTACATAGTGATTTATTTAAAAAAAGTATAGACTATTTTCAAACAAAATGTTTCCCACAGCAGTTTACAAAAATATTCGCAAATAGATTTGCCTTCTGCCAGCCACCTATGTCTGAGCTGTCAAGCAGCAAGACCCCCTTGCCCACCCCCAGATGTGTGAGCCTGCAGTCCTTGGGTCTGTCCTCCTGCGAAAGGAAGAAGGTGACTTAGTCACTCAGAATCCACCCATTGCAAGAAGCTCTGCGCTCTCACCTCCTCACCAAATTTGGATGAAGGATGATCTTCAACCATCTGGTCCCTATTTAAATTTTTAACCACCTCTCACTTGGAATATTTTCCCGTCTTTCTTTATACTCGTTTTGTCTTAACAAATTGGCCATAAGCTAAACGGCACCATCTGTGGCTCCCAGTAAATACAACTGTTGTTAATGAAATTACCCAGCTCCATCATTTTGATTTAAGTGCCTTGCCAGCTCCGCCAGCAACCTTTTCACTGCTTGCCATCAAATCACAGGTTTTGCAAATTTAGAGATATGGCCATGTAGGTCAGGCGTCAGGAAATTGGTCGTGGTGCCAAGTTTGCTCAGCGGGCCGGCAAGCAAGGCGCTGCTAAGAAATCACGGAGCCAGCGGTGACAGCGAAAGACCGGGCCAGGTGCCCCTTGTGCTAGGCTCCAGGGCAGGGGACCCCCCACCTGGCCACCAATTGCTCTCTGTGCCCCCCTCTTCTTACCCTCCATTTGTTAGGGCGAGGATATGAATGACATGATATATCCATCCTCACCCCTTTGGGGCTATGACCACTGATACTTTCAATTATCGAGTTAATTTGACTCAGCTGAAATTTAAATGGGAAGTCGGAGTTAAAGGTTAAGGATACAAAGCCCAGGGAAGGGCAGGAGCCCCATGGGGGAAAGCACAGCTTTTCATTGCTGGTGTTCTCTTGCTTTTCTGTTTTATGGATCACTGTGATGGTTTTATTCAAATAAGTTATGAGTTTGGGAGGGTCAGTCTGGATGATGCCCTGAGCCCCCACAAATTCTTGGGATCCTGTACTTCTTCATGCGGCGCATAGTTGAGCTATGGAACTCCCTGCCACAGGAAGCAGTGATGGCCACCAGCTGGGATGGTTTTCAAAGAGGATTAGACAGATTCATGGAGGGGAGGAGGGCTATCGGGCTTCTAGCCACGATGGCTCTGCTCTGCTGCCACAGTCAGAGGCAGTAAACGCTTTTGAATACCAGTTCCTTTATTAAGGTAATGACTTTGGCTAGATAGTTAAGCACCATGACTGGCATAACCAAATACGTTGTTCTGTGCCATAGAGCCAATGGGTGGGTGAAATATACTCGGAGTCAAGTGTAAATTTCATGCTCTTTATTCAGCTCATAGTAGTGAGGAATGCAGTTCCCCCAAAACGTCTGCTTTATATACACTATTTACACAATGGGCCCCACGTGATTGGCTAATTCCGGGATACTCCTGTATGCCAATCGGGTTGCAGATTCACTTCCACCTGGAGCTGGATTGGGTGGCTTCTTTGGACCAATCAGACTGCTGCATTCTGGATCCTATTGTTCTAGGACCAATCAGACTGCTGCAATATCAATCCTATTGTTCTAGGACCAATCAGACTGCTGCATTTTGGATCCTATTCAACTCAGTACATAACAGTGGGAGAACAATAGCCAGAGTTGTGTGGGCAAAGCTGGAAACAGGATGGAAACTGGAGACACAGAGACATACTTTCTCTACACTGGATTTGGGGGCTGCCCTGGCAACCAAATGGGAAAGCAAGATCTGTTGGAGGGTTAATGCTGTGAGCCCCTCCATCCTATGCTCAGGTTGTACATATGTATATATCCTAAAGACGCCACAGTTTCTTCTGGAAACAGCCCTGGGTAAGTGCTGGAACCCCTAGAGTCTCTCACTGCTCAGAGACTGGCATGGCATCTAACATTATTATTGTGGGCTTTTAAGTTACGACATTGGCCCTTGGTTTTCTCATACTCTTTTGGAGTGAGCAACTAATAAGTCAGAGCAGCATCAAACAATAACAGGAAGGTAAGATAGCACAGGGCAGGGCAGGGCAGGGCAGGATACGATAGGGATTGAGGAAGATGCCTTCTGAGTCAGACCATTGGGCCATCCAGCTAATGTCTGGACTGGCTGGCAGTGGCTCTCCAGGGAGTCTGATACCTTCTGTGTGCAATGCAGATGCTTTACTACTGAGCTACATCCCTTCTCACCAATAATAGATTATTTTAAAAAGCTGAACAAGAGGATTACAGCTGCCTGTGGAAAAAGGTGGGATATAAATAAATACAACTAACAAACACAAACCCTCCAAGTGTCCCATTTTTCCAGGGACAGTCATGGAATTACAAAAGCCACCCCAGCTTCTGATTTGATCCCGTAATGTCTCCATTTCCCCTGCCAGTGCTGCTGTCTCCGAGCTGGAGGAGGAGGCTGAGCCAGCTCTTGTCCTGAGTGGCATCAGGGGAGCATCCTGTTCCCTCTCCATCATGGCCTCTCCATGGCTGCCTCTACCGGCCTCCTCCCTTGGGCAGCTCATAGCGGCTGGAGGAGAGCGAGTGATGAAGAGAGGCTGCTGCCACCAAGGCCCAGCCCCACGTGACACGACAGCTCTGAGGTGCCGAGGGCAGAAAGGGGGAGCAAAGCAAATCTTACTCTTTCCTAAATCTTTTTTTTTGGGGGGTTGCACTTTTCTTTTTGTAAATCTACCAAAGAATAAAATAAAAGCGGGATTAATGGGTTTTCTCCGGAGGGTGAAGGGTGTGTGTTGTGTGTCCTGCTTGTGTGGCAGTGGTGGCACTCTCCCTTCTTCTGATAGGTGATGCTCTTGGGGGACAAACATGGGAGTTTGAGGAGAGTCAGCTGGTGGGGAGTGAGAAATGTCCCTGTTTTCATCTGAGGAATGTTGGAGGGGGTGCAAGCAACACGCCTTCTGTAGCTCCTTAAACCAGCTTCTTGTAAGACAATTCCCAAAACTTCAGATTCCATTCCTCCCATATTCACACAGACACTCTCACAGGCAGAGCAGCACCCCCTAGTGGCAGGTTGGGTTGACTGGCCTTTGAGAGCAAAAGGACAGCCTTAAAAATCCACTAAGCAATACAGTGGAGACAAATTAATCTCCAGCAACCATTTTCAGCTTCAAGGGGGCATAACATTTCCCAAAAGACACTCAAAAGCTTAATATTTCTCCCCACCTGTTTTCTGATTCTCACAACCCTAATAGGCTGATGCCTCAGTGCCATTTTCTTAAAAAAAATCTTACTGGTGACTCTATTGTTATGTAACCAATCGGATTTAGTTATTAGTTGATGAAGCTGTTGCTAGGTGATTCCCAAACAGCCAATTTGTAGACTTTCTTCGCAGATCTATGGAACTACCAACTGAACATCAAGTTTATGGGGGATATCTGGACATAAAAGGAGCCTGCTGGATCAGGCCAATGGCCATTCTGGTCCAGCATGCCCAGGGGTAAACCCTCAAGCAGCACCCAGGCACAACAGCCCTCACCCCTTCCTGTGGCTTCCACCAACAGAAGCACTACTGCCTCCAACTGTGGAAGCAGAGAACAGCCATCATGGCTAGTGGCTACAGCTAGCCTTCTCCTCCATGGATCTGTCCAATCCTCTTTCAAATCCATCCAGGTTGGTCATCTCTGCCTCCTGTGGGAGCAGGTCCATAGCTTTACTGTGCTCTGCATGTGTAAAGATGGGGTTTCTGATATATGTGCCACAAGGGACACCTCTTTGAAACACAGATGAAGCACGCACACACACACTGCCCAAACGTCCCCTTTCCCCCTTAACTGGAAGGGGGAAAGTTTCTATCATGAGAGGGTGTGTGTAAAAAAGTGAAGTCTGTTAAGCAACCGTCTTACACTACCAAGGTATAGAGAATTCTCCTGTAGTTGTTCGTCCTTCCCTTTGCACATTGCAACTGCACGTCCCAGGAGACACCTGTTCATCAACAAGCTGTCTTGTTTTTTTTAAGAAATGAACAAACCCTGAAACAATTGCAGCTAGCAAAGGCAAGGAAAGCTGGCTAGAGGTTATATATTGCTCAAGGCGGGCACAGGTGGATGGAACTGCAAGCCAGGTCAGAAACGGAACAAGAGCAAGAGGGGGGGAGGTTTGTGTTTTGTGGACAGGAAAAGGGCAGAAAAAGAATGACCCATCAGAGGCGACTGCCCCTAAGTGAATGGAGCAGCTGCTCATACTGGGACGAGATGGTCAGTAAGGCAGTCTGGAAAGAATAAGCACAGGGCCATCTGCCGACTTGGGACTTTGCACCTTCTGGGTACAGCAGAGAGTCTGTCCAGTAAAGCTTCTCCAAGTCACGACAAGGGGAGGAAAATGAAATCAAGTTTGCCCAGCAGAAACTCAGCCTCTCGATTCCATGCCAATCAAAACAATGTTCGATTCTGTTGAATCAGCTATAAGGGGCAAATTCTGCAGCCTAGGACTTCCTAATGCTTGGCACCATCAGCAGATGACCCTAACGAGGATGAAACTCACAACACGGGGAAGGAAGGGCTTTAATCCAGCATGCCCCACCATGGTGCGATCCAAGTCCAACATTTTTATCAACTCGACAAAGCCAGCTCTCATTTGCTAAATCCAGTTTAGGAGTCTCAGATGCAAAGTTTAGTTGGCTAAAAGATTCTGAAACATCCGTAGGCTAAACGTCATTAGGCGGACAGTCTCTAGCTAAGGGCAAAGCCAGGGGCACTTGAAAATGCTGATAGCGCTAGGGAGAGAAACGCATGTGGTGCTCCGCTTTGGAGAGGGACATTTGGTGAAAAGGATTGTGCAGCAGATGCTTCCTGGCCTTATTGCATTTTAAGTTATGTTTGCTCACCTGACATCACTTAAATTAGTTATCCCTTCATTGTCTACCCATGTACATCATGTATACAATCACTTTTTTTGGCATCCTGGAGGAAATCCACATTCTCTTGTTATATGTTGAAAGGTGGTATATGATATATATATTATAATCAATCAATCAATTAATTTAAGAATGACATGTTTTCTGATTTTAGATAACACCAAACCACTTTGAATACGAACTATGGCAGCAAGGTGTCAAGTGGTTAAGAGAATAAATTCATCATCAACAAAAACAACTGTCCCCCCCCCAAATATGAGTCCATATTTCTTCCAACTGAGCTCTGATGCTGGAAGAAGGTAGAAGAGGTGGCTGCAGAGCTTCAAATTCTTTGCAGAATAGGGAGACATAGCCTTCTGTCAGGGATGGAGTCAGAAGCAGGTCAGCAATAAAGGAAGCAGATCTCCATTGTCAGTAAAGTTAATTCTTTATTCAAGGAATTGAGCATACAACTCAGCCTAGTGGTCTCAGCAACACTCCCCAGTAGGTCTTGCCCTTATGGAGCAGTTGCCAGGACTGAAGGTCCCAACTATCCTGGATGTTTCCCAAGCAGTCTCAGACTGTGTCTGTGCACCTCTGACCTCTGCTCTGCTAATTACTCTGTGCGTTCTTTGAGACCAGAGGAGAAGGGAATTTGTTGCTGCAGGAGAGGGAGACTCTAGTCTAGGGTTTCTCCAGCAGTCCCTTGGCCCATCTCCTCCACTTCAGCCTCAGAGTCTGAACTGCTCCCTGCCACTGGCTCTTCCTGCTCACTAAACCCTGTTGCTCCTTCAGCACCCAGCACCTCCTCCCAATCTTCTCCCTCTGATTGCTCCTCGGCATCCCACCACTAATCCCCTGGCTCTGAGCCCTCCTCTCCTGAGGTTTCCCAGCTGCTCCCTCCCACCAAGGCCAAATGTGTACTTAACGATTTGCTAATTAACTGTTGTTGTCGTTCAGTTGTGTCTGACTCTTCGTGACCCCATGGACCAGAGCATGCCAGGCACCCCTATCCTCCACTGCCTCCCACAGTTTGGCCAAACTCATGCTAGTCGCACCGAGAACACTGTCCAACCATCTCATCCTCTGTCGTCCCCTTCGCCTTGTACCCTCCATCTTTCCCAACATTAGGGTCTTTTCCAGGGAGTCTTCTCTTCTCATGAGGTGGCTAATTAACTAACGGCCCACAAAAAGATCACTGTCTCCAAGTGGCAGCCAAGGAGTCAATGGCCATTAAGGAGATAGACCGTCACTTAAAGACACAGGCTTTCAAGCTGTCATGGGTAGTTTGGCCCTACAACAGGCTTAACCAATACCAGGGCTGGCCCAAGCCATTTCACTGCCTGAGACAAAGGAGGGGATGGTGCCCTTTGACGCCTCCCAATACAACCAGACTGGTGGTTGAAGCTTCCTTCAACAGTGGGGGAAACACCCTCCACCACCCTGATAGCAGCTGGCTAGTTTTGGGGCCTCAAAGGGAATTGTGGGAAGCTGCTTCCACTCCCGGCATTAGCTCCCTGAAGAAGCTGCATCATTCCAGCTAATATGATGGCTGGCCCTAACCAGTGGCATAGCAGCAGTTGCCCTGGGTGCAAGTTTATTAAGGATGCAACATTTCAACACCTCGTGCTGCCTCAATACAGCTTCCGTTGCTGGGCTTCTCCGGGCAAACCAGAAAGCAACCTCTCCAGACAATGGAACAACTCTTATCTCTGTGGCTGCAATCTCCTGGGTGATGCAGACACTGTTGAATGCACATGCGTACTCCATTTCCCTCCCTCTGCATGACCCTGGGCGATGGCAACCCACACTACACCACTGGCCCTAAGTGATCCCTCACCCCCAGGTGTAAAGCAAACAGAGGAAAGGAGGTAAAAAAAGACACAACACACCTCCCCGAGCTTCTTCCTTCAAGGGAAGCATCGCTGATTACTTAATATCCCAGCAAAGTGTCTTGACCCTCTTCAAGCAAAGGTCACAGAAGTTAATTTGCCAGCCAGGGATGGATGCAGGGATGGCCATGTTTTGATTTGAACCCTTCGGCCTGAAGGAGACCAGGCATTTCAAAGTGGCTATGCCGTTTATTAAACACTCCTCTCTGGATTAAGCAATGGCTTGCAGCTCCAAAACTGCCAAGCCATCACATTTCCCAGGCAATTCACTGTTTGAAGAGAAAATGTAAAAATAAAGTCCGCAGAAAGCAGCCTCTCTCTCTCTCTCTCCTCTGCGAGGGAAATTCACATAAGGAGCTTAGCTGCGTTTCTCAGCTTGGGGAGCTTACACTGGGCACTCCTCTCTCCCCTGACAGCAACACAAAGTATCCAGCTAGAGAGATTTACTGGCGGTGCCAGCAAGAAGTGACACAACAGCTCTCGGAAGTCATTCCCACCATCTCCCCCCCACCCACCCTACCCCGCCCCACAATTTTCCATTGCAAAGAAGGAAAAGGACAAGCTGGCACATCAAGCTGAGAGGGCAAAGAGGTGGCGGCAGGTGCAAACACGCTCAGAGGGGCTGAGCATACAGAGCAATCTTTGCTGAGCTGCTTTCGCCAACCTGGTGCCCTCTGGATGCTTCGGACTGCAACTCCCAGCACCCCCAGCCTGCAAAGCAGAGGCGCTGCCCCATCCGAAGCCCTCCCCCCCAAGATCACTGGCACATTTCAGTCAGTTGAAAGCACTCTAGGAGCCTGCAAAGCAGAACTGGAGAAGGGGCCCCGGGGCCCCGGCAGAGAGGCCTGGAGGGCTGCGTTGGTCCTGGAGCCAGATCCAGATCCCTATCCATACTCTTAACCCAGAACCCTTAACAAACTACGATAATCAGGAAGGTGTGCCATATTCTGGTTGCCATGTGTCTTCTATTCCCAGGACACGTCCTCTTTTTCAGGGGTAAAATTTCTGTCTGGGTGGATTTTTTTAAAAAAAATTGTCAGAATGTCTCTGGCTATACTTTCTGGATGAGACATAGATATAACTGATGGTTGAAGACTTGCTTTCCTCTTCTCCTGCCCATCTCAGCAATATATCACAGCTTCTATAGCCTAAATATAGGTAAAGGTAAAGGGACCCCTGACCATTAGGTCCAGTCATGTCCGACTCTGGGGTTGTGGCGCGCATCTCGTGTTACTGGCCAAGGGAGTTGGCGTACAGCTTCCGGGTCATGTGGCCAGCATGACAAAGCCGCTTCTGGCGAACCAGAGCAGCGCATGGAAACACCATCTACCTTCCTGCCGGAGCGGTACCTATTTATCTACCTGCACTTTGACATGCTTTCGAGCTGCTAGGTGGGCAGGAGCTGAGACCGAGCAACGGGAGCTCACCCCATCACGGGGATTCGAACCACTGACCTTCTGATTGGCAAGCCCTAGGCTCTGTGGTTTAGACCACAGCGCCACCCGCGTCCCGTATATATACATATCGTAGGGGTATTTAAAATGAGAGTCGTCATAGCAGTCTCTTTTTTGCTCTTCAAAACATGGCAACCCAAGACTTTACCTCAGGTAGCAAAATGCATGAACAAAAAGACAGACACCCTTCAAAATTTGCAGTTCTCCAACCAAAAGAATGTGCACCAAAATGCTGTGTGTGTGTATTATTATTATTATTATTATTATTATTATTATTTCGGGAAGTTTTTAATTTGTGACTTTGTATTGTATTTTAGTACTTGTTGGAGGCCGCCCAGAGTGGCCGGGGAGACCCAGCCAGATGGGTGGGGTATAAATAATAAATTATTATTCTTATTCTTATTATATGTATGTGTGTGCATTGGTTAGAACAACATCCAAAATCACATTATAATTGAGGGAAATTGCTTGCAGAAATGAGCATCGCAGCCAAAATTGGCATACAATATTTGCACATTAGCACTAAAAATGAATTTTCTATATGAGGACTTTAAAAAAACAAAAAACAAAATGCAAATGCAGCGAACTGCACTTAAGAGTGGGGAAATGAGAAACGGGAGAAACTGGCAGATTTCTCCACCGCTACTTGAGACACACACCTACAGCGCAGGCATCTATCATGGTTAGGAAAACTGGTGATCTTTAGTGACAGCCTTTGGCAGCAGCCAGGAACGTGGCTGCTTCCTGCCTTTAAAACCCTCCATCCCTTTATTAATAGAAGCATCAGCTCATTAGGCTGTCTCTACAAGTCAGGGAGCATCTGAATCTTATTTAAAACTTTATTAGCTTCCCATTCCCTCCTTCAGCACTTGCTCCTTGGATCTTCCAGGCAGGCCTGATGCGGTGTTACTTTCACGGCACCTGTTTGTGATCCTCACAAGGGGGCCTTTCTGGGTGTTTACAAGAATCAAGCCATGGACAGTTGACACAAACCTGCATAAATTTTGCAGCTGTTAATTTATTTGTATCTACACAAATGTAGGGCAGTTTTCAGAAAGGAAAAATGAGCTCATTCTGCTTGCAGTTGTTGGGGCTTCCTCTGAGCTACAGGGATCAGGCCCCTACTTGCTCTTCCCCCACCTCAAACAAATTAAGATGGTGGGCATGTGAGGAGTGCACTGTGCAATGTGCCCAGCCTCCATGGGAGCAAAGTGAAAATGAAATACCATAAACACATAATTTTTAAAAGGGAGACCAAAAGGAAACACATGTGCGCATGAGCTGCTCTGGTGGTGACTTGGCCACTGGCCTGCAAAGCTGCAAAAGTCCCATGCTGGAAGCAGTCGCAGTCCAGTCACAGACGACTCTGGGGTTGCGCCGCTCATCTCGCTTTACTGGCCGAGGGAGCCGGCGTTTGTCCGCAGACAGCTTCCGGGTCATGACTAAGTGGCCAGCATGACTAAGCCACTTCTGACAAACCAGAGCAGCTCACGTAAACGTCGTTTACCTTCCTGCTGGAGCGGTACCTATTTATCTACTTGCACTTTGACGTGCTTTCGAACTGCTAGGTGGGCAGGAGCTGGGACCGAACAACAGGAGCTCACCCCATTTCAGTGATTCGAACCGCCGACTTTCTCATCGGCAAGCCCTAGGCTTAGTGGTTTAACCCACAGCGCCACCCGTGTCACTTTTTACCACTCCCCAAATAAATGACCATCACCATTCACAGCTCTTATGGGTGGAGCTTCAGAAGCCGACTCACCAAGTCATGCTGCTATTATCATTACTATTGTTATCACACATATATTTTACCTTTCCTCCAAGTAGCTCAAGGTGGCACACACAATTCTCCCTCTTCCCATTTTCTGTTCATGTCTGAGAGACAGTAACTGGCCCAAGGCCACCCACTGAGTTTGCATTTCATCTGGCCCATAGAAAACACCATATAATCTCTTATCATTAGGGAGGACACTATTCCCACCAGGAATACAAACTAGTTCCTCACGCCCAGGCCTGACAAGGAGCCTAAAATCTTCTTCTGAGGGAGGGGCCAAAAGGCTGGAAAGAATGAGCAAAGGAAGAAAGGAATAAACCTGTAGCAATTTAAAGCACTCCCCCCCCCCCCCATGATATGCTGCTCCAGAATACAGATAATGAGACGTGTTCTGCAGACTCTTAAAAATCTGGGGATGCAATTTATCCCCATGAAGTCTTCAATATGACTAATAAAAACACATTGTCCTCTAAGTCATGTATTAAAGCTGAGCTGAGCCCCTGGCAGGATGCTCTGCCTCCCCGCCTCCCCTCCCCTGGTTCTGGCTTTGCTGATCTCCACACACACTGATTGGTAGAACAAACAATAGCAAATGCCATCTGCCATTGATCATCTGCTGCTGGGTGAGAATAGATCTTTAATCACTGTCTCCCTGGGAAGAATACAAAAATCGAGATGGATACGAAGGTGTCACAGTTGGAGAGACAATTGCAACACCTTCATTAAAATTTTTGGGACTCCAGCAGACCAAAGGCTGGCCCACTTTTAAAAAGAAAAAACTATTTTATGCGCTTTCTTCCAGCTGTCGGGAAGGCCCAGAAACTGATTTCAAATCTCAATTGTGATGCATGGGCATAGACAGGCTTTATGTTGGGGGGGGGGCTTTATGTTAGGGGGGAGAACATCATTTAGTTAAATATTTTCATTGATTTACTTGATTTAGGGGGGGGGCATCAGTCCCCTGCCCATGTTGTGATGTACTGATGTATTCATCAGGCCACACACAGATACCCTGACAGAGGTATCAGCATTTTCCAGGTACTTCTGAACTGATGGAAAGTTGAAAATTGGTAGCTCAACAGTGAAATCAAGACACGAGACCTTTTGCCACATGTCCCCTTCCTTTGTGGTCGGGTATATGGCTGCCAAAGAAGAGAGGCCTTTTTGGTGGTGGTGTCCCAATGTCAGCCATTTGTGCACATGTGCCTGTCACCATCTCTCACCTCTAGACACCAGGTAAAGTCCATCCTGTTGCCCAGAGCTTTGGATATCACCCTATTTCCTTTAATCTGCTTTATATGTGCTTGCTTCTTACTAGATGGATTTCTTTTTAATTAAAAAAACCACTTTTATAAATCTGGTACTGATTCCACTGTTAAGTTTTGCCTGGTGCCTTGAGTGTTTTTGAAATAGAAAGGCAAGGCACAATTTTTTAAAAATAAAATATATTCCGTTCCAGAGTTCACATGAAAACATGGACTTGCAAAGTCCCGTCCCCCCCACCTGCAAACATACCCCCTCCATTTGGATGGGAAGGGGGAGCACTGACCTGGAAGACAACACCTCAATTTCATATGCAATAAAGAGCATACACAATTAATTGCGCCACCACTTATCCTTTGCTCTCCACCTGGATATTTATGGATGGCACACACACTCTGTAAGTGGAAGAGGCATGAAGAACAGCTGCTTGGGCTGTTTGTGTGTGTTCTAATGTAACAAAAAGTGTTGTGGCACCTGAAAGGCTCAACCAAATTTATTATAGCATAAGCTTCCACAGAATGTCTTTTGGAATTTTTTTTTTGTTTTAATAAATTTGTTAGTCTTTCATGTGCTATAAGACTCTTTGTTCTAAGGCAGCTTCCCCTCTGGAAAATGTAGGATGTCTGTGTGCAATACAGAAAACAGACCTTGCATTTCAAGGGCTGTCGGGCGGACAGCACTCAGTTTCAAGGGCAACCTGGATCAAGTCCCGTTTCAGATAAAGGGGAGGCAAAGCCAGAGGCTGTGAAGCTGCCCACCCACAGTTCCTGGACAGTACTGTAGCTGAACAGTCACAGATCTTCCTGATCTTCCCCACCGTGGATAGTTGTATTCTAGCTCTATTTAAATGGGTTAGATCTAAATTTGCATGTATACATCTAAATTAGCAGATGCAAGTGTATGCAAATTTCTGTCCTCTTGCACCCTAGAAAGTTGTGTGGTTTGTTTCTTTGCGCCTTTTCCTCTGCTGTTATATGCCTATAGAAATATGTCAGAACTTCAGACAATCATCCCAACTCCACCCTCCCAACTCCACTTGCATGCTGTGCTGCCGTCCTCCTTGTGTTAAGTAGAAATCTGTTTCTGGGTCTGATGGAAATGCAAGTAAAAGTCTCACGGCTGCTGCACAGTTCAGACACCCCCTTTTTTGAGAGAACCGGTCTCTCGTGCCACCTCCTTTGCATATCTATGAACTTAAGCAAGGGCAAAACTAGGCTTTATTTCACCCGGGTCAAAGACTCAGTTTGGCACACACACACACACACACACACACACACACAGAGAGAGAGAGAGAGAGAGGGAGAGGGAGAGGGAGAGGCTGGGAACCTCAATGGCACCCCTCTGGAAGCTTCACCCAGGGCACAAAACCCTGGCTGGTGGGGTCCAAAGGAGAGCAGAGAAATATGTTTGGCACCAGCTTGGCTGCAGGAGTTGCCAGAAGGAGACATACAATGTGCCATCCAACCATCTTAGGGACTCCACTTCGAATCTGTGTAGTTTACTCTTTACTCCTTTCTTCTCCTGCAGATATCCAGCAAAACAGGTAAAAGAGTTTTCACTCTGGACAGTGTTCTCGAAGCTACCAACATGAGTCTGACCAAACTGCGGGAGGCAGCGGAAGACAGGAGTGCCTGGCGTGCTCTGGTCCATGGGGTCACAAAGAGTGGGACACGACTAAACAACAACAACAAAGACATGGGTGGACTTTTGAAAAGAAGGTCCATAAAATAAACTTCTTTTGTCTTTAGCTTTTAAAAAAATGGTTAGACTGCACATTTGGAATCTTCCTCACCAAAGTCCAGCGCTCATCTAGCATTCTTATCAGGCTCATTTTTCACGGAATGGCCCGACTACCTTCCCAGGTTGATGAATCAGCTGAATACCTCTGGGAACTCACAAGCATGGGATGGAGATGATTATCCCATATTCTTTTGTTGTCAGCATCTGGCTTTGACAGGTATATTTCCTTTAACCTATTGACAGATACATTCATGGAGGATAGGTCTATTTTGCATAAACATAATATCCAAATTAGTTTTACGGTTCCCCCCCCCCTCATATCTTTTTAAAGCTATCACTTTTATAAAAGCACTTGTCATCAGGCTGCTCCCAGTTTAAGAAAAAGAAGTCTCTATTTTGTTACACAGAGCTCTTTGTTCTACTTTACAAGGAGTTATTACTCAAAAAGCATGCTTTTTGTTGCAAAAACTCAGGTTGGTCAGTCATGTTATGTACACTATTCTGCAGCCTATGAAAAACTGCCTTTGAGCTTTTGAAATAACAGGCTACCTGGGGTGAAAGTGGATAATGACACAATATTATTGCTAAGTATGCCCTATTGCTTTGACTTTTTCTTCCTTGGGTCTAGTAATATAATCCACAAACCACGCTCTTTAGACAACCAGTTGTTTAAAAAGAAAAGTTTGCAAATTCTTCTCACTGCACTCTGAGTTATGTCCTGTTATGAGGTTTTTTTAAGGGGGGGGGGTCCAGTCTTGATAATACACATGGGTTCCTTTCCCAACCTATGATCATGTTTGTGGGCATTCCTTTGTTGAGGTAATGGTTTTGGCTGGCCAGCAAAGTGCCCTAAGCAGCATCTCCAAGAATGAGCTTGGTTGCAACAGCTACAGCAAAGTGATGCTGCTGTCCAGGGAGGGAGAGGGAAGCATTCACCTGGATAGAGGCCATGTGGTCCTACCAATAGGAACAATAGCCAGAGTTGTGGAAGCTGGCAGGCACAGAGGCATGTCTTGCTCTGTGCTGGATGGTGGGGCTCCCCTGGAAACCAAATGGGAAAGCAAAATCTAGGGGGGTACTTATGCTGTGATGTCCTCTATGCTGCATACTAAGTGGTGTAATGATTAGCATGCCCTTAAAGGCGTATGAACTTCACTAAAATAAAACAATATTGGAGCATGAGACTGTCATAGATAGGGCCTAGTTGGTGATGGCTCCCCCATTCTGTAATTCCGTTTCAATGGAGATACACTCAACCCCTCATTTACATCTTTTGTCACCTACTGAAACACAGCTGTTACATTTGGCTTATGGGGGTTAACAGGATGGTTTTGCTGTTGATTGTTTTGTGACTATATTCTGCTGTCGACTGTTCTTGAGATATTGTGGTTTTATAGTTTTATTGCTGCTGTTTTCTTTTTTAGTTAAGCGTTCCCTGCCCTGAAAACTTGCGTTGAAATGCTGGTCTGTTATTTAGTTGACGGAATGTATAGACTGCTTGACTGCAGTAAAACATCTAAGATGGTTTGCAATATAATAAAGTTATCAATAAATCTGCAAATAGAATGATAATAATAATAATAATAATAATAATAATAATAATAATAATAATAATAATGCCGCAAGCCTGGTTCTAGCTAGTTGATACATACCCAGGGGCTGAATGGAAACCGGGCTTGATTATTCATTTTTATTTTGCTGAAATTTATATGCACCCGTTTGTCAAAAGACCACAGCACCGGTTACAGCACAGAATGTAATAAACATACACAGCTTAACGTAATATTCATACAATACATAACTTAAATAGTCATCCATATAAAGTTAATGATAATAAGCAATGCAAAGTCATTATGTTGTGAACCACTCTGAGATCTACGGATGAAGGGTGGTATATAAATTTAAATCTTCACCATCTATGTTCCAGTTGTATATATGTGTAAATGAAACCACATACAGTCTCTGCTGACCTTCATTCCAAGGAAACTGAGCCCTGGGGAAGCAGAGGCAGCAGCTCTGCAGTCTCTCATCACTCAGAGTTTGGGGTGACATGTAACAGTATGTATACATGTCACCCCACAGTACATAAATCACACACATGGCGGAGCATTTATGCAGATGGCAAAGATCCATATCCTTCCTAACTAGATTTGAAGTTAAAGTGAGGTTTGAGTGGCCATGTTGCCCTTTTCTTCACAGTTTCCTTGCACAGATGAACTTTTACTAGTAATTACAATGTTTGACTTCCTGAAGATGCAGAGATAATGTGCTGCACATTCTGTTCCAACTCTCAGACCTTGTTCTAACAACCTTACAGAAAACCCTGCTGCAATAGTGTGGAAAGACTACCACCTTGTGGAAAGCAACAGGAAAGTTTGTGAGAAAATGGGGAGATGCAGAAGTAAGCTCTTTGTGCGACAGATCATAGAATCTTATAGTCGGAAGGGAACCCAAGGGTCGTCTAGTCCAACCCCTGCAATGCAGGAATCTCAGCTAAAGCATCCATGACAGATGGCCATCCAACCGCTGCTTAACAACCTCCAAAGAAGGAGAGTCCACCACCTTTCGTAGGAGTCTGGTTCACTGCTGAACAGCTCATACTGTCAGAAAGTTTTTCTGAATGTTTTGTCGGAATCTCCTTTCTTGTAACTTGAAGCCATTGGTTCGAGTCCTACCCTCCAGAGCAGGAGAAAACAAGCATGTTCCCTCTTCCATGTGACAGCCCTTAAGATATTTGAAGGTGGCTATCCTATCTCTTTTCAGTCTCCTCTTTTCCAAGCTAAACCCAGCTCCTTCAAGCACTCCTCCTAAGGCTGTTTCCAGGCCCTTCATCATCTTGGTTGCCCTCCCCTGCACACTTTCCAGCTTGTCAACACCCTTCTTAAATTGTGGTGCCCAGAATTGGACACAGTATTCCAGGTGTGGTCTGACTAAGGCAGAATAGAGTGGTACTATTACTTCCCTTGATCTGGACACCATACTTCTGTTGATGCAGCCTAGAATAGCATTAGCTTTTTGTTGTTGTTGTTGCTGCATCACACTGTTGACTCCTGTTAAGCTTGTGGTCCACCAAGACCCCTAGATGCATTTCACATATACTACTAGTAAGCCAAGTGTCCCTCATCCCATATTTGTGCATCTGGTTCTTCCTGCCTAAGTGCAGAACCTTACATTTGTCCCTATTGAAATTAATTCCGTTAAATTGTGCCCAGTTCTCCATCTGTTAAAGTCATTTTGAATTCTGATTCTGTCTTCTGTGGCATTAGCTACCCCTCCCAGTTTGGTGTCATCTGCAAATTGGATGAGCATTCCCTCAATTCCTTCATCCAAGTAATTTATAAAAATGTTAAACGACAATGGGCCTAGGACAGAACCTTGCAGCACCCCACTTGTCACTTTTCCCCGAATGACAAGGAAACATTAGTGAGTGCTCTTTGGGTTTGGTCAGTCAACCAGCTACAAATCCACCCAACAGTCACCTTGTTCAACCCACATTTTATCAGCTTCCTCATGAGAATATCATGTGGGACTTTGTCAAAAGCCTTACTGAAATCAAGATACACTATATCCACAGCATTTCCCCTATCCACCAAGTTTGTAATTCCATCAAAAAAAGAAATGAGGTTCATTTGGCATGACTTATTTTTGAGAAACCCATGCTGGGTCTTAGTCATCACAGCATCCTTTTCTAAGTGCTCACAGACCAACTGTTGAATTATCTGTTCTAGGACCTTCCCTGGTACTGTTGTCAAGCTCACCGGTCAGCAGTTACCTGGGTCTTCCATTCTCCCCTTTTTGAAAATGGGGACATCATTTTCCCGCCTCCAGTCTGCAGGGACCTCACCTGTTCTCCAAGAATTGTCAAAGATAATAGACTAGGCTTCCTCAACCTTGGTCCTCCAGATGTTTTTGGCCTACAACTCCCATGATCCCTAGCTAGCAGGACCAGTGGGCAGGGATGATGGGAATTGTAGTCTCAAAACATCTGGAGGGCTGAGGTTGAGGCAAAGTAGGTGTTGTGTAGTTCCGCCTTTTCTCTGTCACCCAATAGCATTTCTCTGTGTTCCCCACGCAAAGGACCTACCACTTGCTTGTTCTTCCTCTTCAGACATAGCCAAAGAAACCTTTTTAATTATTTTTACCCTCTCTTGCAAGCCTGAGCTCATTCTTAGCTTTAGTCAGCCATAACTGTTGGCTACTCATATATACTCCTCCTTGTGTGATTTCTCCTTTCCTCCATTTCTTATACATGCCCTTCTTAATCTCAGCTCATCTGTAAGCTCCTTATGCAGCCACACCGGTTTCCTTAGATGCCTCCCACTTTTCTTTCTTGTTGGTATTGCCTGCATTTGGGCCTTCAATATTTCTTCTTTTAGGAACTCCCATCCTTCTTGGACTCCCTTCTCATTGAGCATTTCTGACCACGGGATCACACCCAGTAGCTCCTGAAGCTTTTTGAAGCTGGCCTTTTTAAAGTCCAGAGTGCGTGTCCAACTACACTCAGTTTTCCCTTGCCTCTATATCCTGAAACCCAGGAGAACATGATCACTTCCTCCCAAGTTTCCAAGCACTTCCACCTCATCAATCATAGAATCATAGAGTTGGAAGAGACCACAAGGGCCATCCAGTCCAACCCCCTGCCAAGCAGGAAACACCATCAAAGCATTCCTGACAGATTGCTGTCAAGCCTCCGCTTAAAGACGTCCAAAGAAGGAGACTCCACCACACTCCTTGGCAGCAAATTCCACTGTCGAACAGCTCTCACGGTCAGGAAGTTCTTCCTAATGTTTAGGTGGAATCTTCTTTCTAGTAGTTCCTCCCTATTGTTGAGGACCAGGTCCAAGATAGGTGATCCCCTTGTTGGTTCTTCCACCTTCTGGGAAATGAAATTGTCAGTGATGCAGTAGAGGAATTTGTCAGATTGTACATTCTTGGCAGAGTTTGAGTCCTAACAGATATCAGGGAAGTTGAAGTCCCTCATGATTACTATTTCTCTCCTTTTTGAATGTTTGGTCTGCTCTACTAAGGCATCATCTGAGTCTTCAGTATGGCTTGGCGGTCGATAACAGAAACCCACAGTAAGGTTACAATTGTTTCTCTCTCCTACAATTTTTACCCATATACTCTCTATCTGCTCTTCATGCTTCAGGTCATGGATTTCTTCACAAGTGTAACATCCTTTATATCAGGGGTGGCCAACTCCCAAGAGACTGTGATGTACTTACAGAGTTAAAAACTGGCAGTGATCTACCCCCTTTTTTGGGATTCAGGTCAAAGTTGTTGTTGAGCTTTTTTAGGGAGAAGGAAATCCCTGTTCTTTGGGGGTGCAGGGCAAAAAAACTGAGCTTTTTTTTGAGGGGAGCCAAAGTTGTTGAGCTTCTTTGGGGGAGCCAGTGATCTACCACAGACATCCAGTGATCTACAGGTAGATCATGATCTACCTGTAGGACGTGCCTGCTTTATATACAATGAAGCTATTATCCCCATTTCCAGATGCTCTTTTGTCATTCATATTGTTTTCTCCCTCCCCCTCAAGATCTGGTGTAAAGCTGTCCTGATCGGATTCTCAAGACTCTTGGCAAACACATTCTTGCCAACTGCTGTGAGGTGCAACCCATCTCTCACCAGAAGTCCTTCCTCTAGGAAGCACAGGCCATGATCCAAGAAGCCAAATCCTTCCTGACACCACCTGCACAGCCAGTCGTTTACCTCAAGTATTTTCCTCTCTCTTCTTGGGCCACGACCTTCAACAGGAAGGAGTGATGAAAAGATAATCCAAGTGTGTTTCTTAAAGTTCACAGTGCAATTTATTTCAAAATTATTTGGCTGCCTATTGGTTTGGTTATTTAATATCATCAACTGTTTGTCATGAAAGCCACAACAAGCTGCATATAAAATATTTTTATTTGGCAATATTATATACACATAATGACAGAAATAAAGAGCAAACAAACAGTACCGTTTAGATGACCCTTGGCCAAGACACACTTACTGAGCTAAGTAAGGCTTTTATCTGCCAGCAAATGAGCCAGTCATAAAGGGTTGTGTCTCTTCCACTGTTCTAGGTAACTGAGCAATGCTATGTAAGAATTTGCTTAAGGAAGACAATTACCCTCCGCCACAAAAAATGTGTTTTCCACAAAATGCAGTATTTGGCAGTGTACTCCTTTTCCCCATGATATGGATTCACATAAAGCACCTGATTTACGATCAAGGCAGATACACGTTAAATCTGAATTGTTTTGCTTAAAATCCTTAATCATTAATTGCCAGCCTATAATCCCAGAACAATAAATCATAATTCCACATAGTACAAATGTTAGCATTAGTGTTGCCAAAAATGGCCAAGTACATGAATAACTAACCAAAAGTGAAGCAAATGAGCATTAAGAGGGGTACGTAAACCGAAATGCTCACAAAGGCAAAATATGTGACGATGTTACAGAAAAACAAATGGACAGACTTAAAAAGTACTGAATTTTAGATAGCAAAATCCTTCATTTGTAAAAAAAAAGGCAGTAGAAGTACTTGATTTACTATGTAGTCTGCAAACAAGACTTGCTTAACATGAACAGTACCCCAGCTGCAAAAGTGCACACAAGCTCCTGTAAACAGAGAACTCTTAATGCCTTGTTGAAGAGCAGCCCAGAATTCAGCACATGATGTCTCCAACCATTGTATACTTTGCTGTAAGGAAGCTCACCATGTTCCTAAACCCATTTGTTCATTTACACATAATCATTTTGCTGAATGTGTGATAGTCCGAACATACATTAACTTGTGCCAATCATCTCAGCCCAAACAGTGATCTATTTTAAAACCTAAATATATGCAATGTTAAAGGTAATGAGAGGCTGTTCATTAGCTGGCATAAATAAAGGTGTCATTACTAATACAGGTATGATTCCTACAGTGCAACTCACTTAATGGCCAGTCAGAAACGGGTTTGAAATCCTGAATCAAAAGAACTCCTGTATTATACTGCCTACAAAACCAGCTGAACACCAAACGAAATATTCCTGAGTCATTTCTGGATGTTTTCATTACAAACAACATAAATAATTTTTGAATAAACATAGAAAATATACTCTGAATAGAAAACACATTGCCTTCTGTTAAAAGAGAGAGAATCTGTATTACTATCACAAGCATTTCCCAACATTAACAATTTTATCTCAATACACCAAGTAAATTTGAGAAGAGGACGGAGTAGTTAATTTGCTCAAACAAATGTTCATTTAAGATTCATATTAAGCAGACCTTAATAATTTTGATCAACAAAAGTGAAAGGAATGATTGAATATAATTCTATTTATCTTTGGAAAAGAAATTATGACATTTAAATATTGCAATTATGGCTACATTCAAATATGTCAAAATAATAAATTTTTG
This sequence comes from Lacerta agilis, assembly GCF_009819535.1. Taxonomy (NCBI): domain Eukaryota; kingdom Metazoa; phylum Chordata; class Lepidosauria; order Squamata; family Lacertidae; genus Lacerta; species Lacerta agilis. Next base: position 3,712,631 of record NC_046324.1, read on the forward strand.
AGTGGCCAGTCTAGGCAGCTCAACCTCCATCTCCCGCCAAAAACTGAGCATCACCAGGCATGAAAGTATCCACACAGTTTCCATAAAATTCATTCTCTGAAAGGCCACATGAATGAAATATGTTACTGTTATTAAGATGGTTCCTGTGGCCTGCTTAATTTTAAAGATGCTTGTTTCACCAACTTCTGCTGATGTCTTGTTGCTTGAGCTTCATCAATAGCACGACAGATCCTCTGGGAAGCAAACAGATTATTATTAGCCACCAAACCTCACAAAAGACTTCATGGAAAAACTGAACGAATATTTCTTGGAGAGATGCAGAAACCTGAACTTGGCTAAGCTAATAGCAACCAGAAACAAAAATTAAAAGAGCCTGAGAGGCATGGAAACAAGAGTCTGTAAGAGAAACTGCCTAAATCAACTCATTAAGATGCCCTAGCGCAAGGATTCTCAACCTCCAGAGCCCACTTGAAACAGCGGAAAATCACCAAATCCCACCAGTCATGAAATCAGTAGTGAAATGGCAAAGCCAGTCACAAAATAGTGGCAGATGGGAGACAGAACTGGGCACAATCACCTGGCAATTGCTGACATTGCTTTCCAAAGATAACCCATTTTTGGAAATTGCTACATTCTTTGCCACAATGTTTTTCTTGTGGCAAGGCATTCCACAGACCAGATTTCTTCCAGCTTAAGTACAGAAGTTTGCACTGGTGGTATTGTGATTCACTCTCCCTATTTTAGGCAGAATTTGCTGATCCAGAGGTGCAAAGTGCAGAAGGCTTCTTCTTTTACATTTGTTCCTCCCTACCCTGAAAAACAATTTTTACCTGTTTCTTGTAATTTATTCTCCCATTTGCCTTTAACACTCACACTGTAATATTCCAGAAGGAACTGAAGGATGGGGTGGCTTTTTGGCAAGATTAATAATTCCACCACCACTGAAAAGGCAAGTCCAGTAGTTTCAAGGTGTGGTCAAATCGGCACAACTGCTACTGGGACTGAGAACCAAGGAAGAGAGCTTGGCCCTGTTTCTTTAGCATGATACTCCTCAAGTGTCCTCAACCACACAGTGGGTAGGGGAATATGGGATTAAAAAAAAATACTGACAAAAGGAGGCAAGCACTCCATTCTCCAAGACCAGTACTCAAGAATGAGATTGAAAAGGAGCTCATCCATTCTTCCAATTTCTTGAGGAAAGAACTTCGAGGGTGAAGGAACGCTAACCTGAAGACCATTGAAGAAGGCGAAGATATCTTAATCTAGGTGCCAACTGCAGTGATCGTGCCTTGCGGTGAAAAGCACTGCACCAGGACAAACCTGCCCCAGGGCACTGGTGGAAATGCACTGAAGTGCAAAAGAAGAGGACCTGAGTGGTGAAGACCAGCGTTCTGCCGTATGTTTACACTGGAAATGTAGTACTAGTTCCAATATCATAATTACCCTTGCTGAAGCTGAATTCTTGAGCTGGATTCTCTTTACTGATTCTTGTCCTGAGTTCTCTCTCTTGTGAAATGTTAACAGCCCTTGGTCCTGTTAGGAAAAACCAGAACAATTTAAAGTAACTGTGAAAATGTTATTACATTCCACTATTTTTAAAAAAAAGCATAATCAGATCACTTTTGTTACGGCCCAGCTGTGGTCACAATTTTCTTATAAAAGAAAATTAGACATAAAGTTATTCCCTGTTCTATTTTGTGTTTGTGAGATTACACCCAACACCAAAGTATTTGCTTATTGTTTCTGGAACAAGTGTGAATCTGTTCCTCTTACCTTAACAAAGATCTGCAGTGTGTTTTCATCCACAACTGGTGGTCGTGTGAAGTCTTCATATGAATAATCCCAATCTGTTGTTATGTGCCCTAAAATCTCCACCTCCTTTATGAACATGACTCTCCTAGATGAAGACAGAAACATGTCAATATTTTCTCTTTAGTAAAAACTTGAGTGTTCGGCACACTCACAAAACTCAGTACAGAAATAACTACTTTTGCAGAACATGCATGTGACACAAGATAAATTTCTAATATGCTGAAGTTAAAATGTAACATCTTTGGCCACAAAATTGTTCAAATTATGACTGGACTTAAATTGGCAGATTAAATAAGCCCTTTTGCACCAGTGTTACAAAATAGTGTGGAGAGAAGTGTTATCCATTTCAGCAGATATTTCAATGAGAAAAACTTTGCCCAAAAGCAAAGTGATGGGCTCCCTGAGTGGGCTTTCAACAAAAGATAATGAAGGCATGTGACCAAGGAGGGATGCACATGAATATCCAAGTTGGAAAAGAGCTCTGTGGGAAAGCATGCAGGAGGTTCCAGGCTCAATCCTGGATAACATCTCTATTTAAAGGCACAGGTTGCTGGTAACATGAAAGATCCCTGGAAGGACCCTGGACACAAACCAGACAACAGTACTAGTCTTCCTGGACCTTATATGGGCATAAAGGGAGATTTTATTCATCATGAGATAGAAGTCATATGAGACTTGGCCTCAGTACAGCAGAATCTGGATCTCAAGTAGAGATCAGCAACTGGAGGCCCCAGAACCTAATCCAGTCCTTGAATACCACCTCTACGTGATCTCTACGTGCTCGTAGGCAAGCGGGGGCATAGCTGTCAACTTTCCCCCCCTTTTAAAGGGAAATTCCCTTATTCTGAATAGGATTCCTCGCAAGAAAAGGGAAAAGTTGACAGCTATGCCCCCCCCCCCTGGCAGAGGCAAGACCAAGTTTAGAAAAGAGGCAGCCTAGCCCATCACCATCCATGGCCTCAACAGAAAAACCAGAATCCTGGAAAATTCTACCACATATAATTCAATTTAATTTGCAAGCAAAGAGGAAAGAGGAAATTCCCACAGAGGCCTTCAATATAACCCTGGCTCAATATTAACTACATTGGCAGCGTTTGCCTTTTGATTAGGTGAGGATTTGTTTGACTAAATGAATTACCCCCAGAACACTCTGGTTTAGTCAGCACAATAATTACCTGTTGGTTACTACAATGTGCGCCCTTTTGCCCCCTGGAACAGCACAGTGGTACTGGAAGCTTTCTCCAGCCAGCTTCTTGATATGAGAATTCTGGAGCAGGATGAGGGCGAAAAAACAAAAGACACTTTTCTAGTCTCAGTTGGAATTTCAAAACCACACGAGGTAACAATTACAAGGCTTGGACTGAATTCTAGAAAAGGGAGTTCTCCCAGTGGATCATGCCCACCCTTCCCCCCACTCCCCAAGAAAGCATATTTAGTGTTGGGGGGAAATAGTCAATTTGCATAGTGCTTTAGAATCCAGAACTGAATCCTATATTTGTTAACAATGAAGATTTCCCACCCACCCCCCTTAAATTTAGCAATCTGTGTAATAATCCATTTGCCAAATTGCTGGCATTCTTTCCTGAGCTAGACATGAGTGCATAAAATATCCAAAGTGACAAAAAGAAAAATACATTAATCTATGTTGTTGTTGTTGTTGTTTTTTTTAAAGAGAAGTGCACAGGGCACAGCCTGCTACCCCAAAGTAGAAGGGGGGGGTCACTTTAAGAGGAAGAATGCAGTAATTCTGTATTTTGCAACATCAATTCAGACAGGCTTCAGTTTTCGTTTTCTCCATGTCATAATTTTATTTCCACCAGTCTAGAAGTACTTCTTTCAATCATAGAAAAAAGATTATATCATTATAACATACAGGTTATAAAATCTCTGAAAAGTTTCATAAGGAAAATGCAATAAGGAAAACTGGGGGGGGGGGGGAGAGTTAACACATTCAAGTGCAAATCTAAAATGGGGAACAGCAGCACTTGTTTGATCAAAACCAGAAGTCCCAGCTGACCAAACATTATGTTATATAGAGTTGTTTTTTTATGAACTCCAGATGCCAGCGTGGCATGCGGAGGCATACTTGTGCCTACAGAGGCCTTCCCTGGCACTGGCAGGGTCCCCTTCTCTCAATGAAACTAGGCTTGGAAGAAGCCCTGGGATCAAAAAAAAGGTCAGCAATCCTTGAATTAACTGATAAGCAATTTTTAACTACATTTTACAATTCTTAAAAACTAAAGAAGGCAAAGATACAAGATAATAAGAACGCACACTAAGATAATATAAAGGCAAAGTACAGATTTATGAATAAACGCCTGATTCTGTAACAGAATCTGCTATCATTCAAACATCAAAGAAACCGATAATTTTCCTTAAAGCAATTCTTTCTCTTCCTTTTGTAATCTAATATTCATCTTGCGACATGCAGCCCTATGAGTTGCTTAAAACTCTTTGCCTTCCACCACTCAGCTCCATTTGTCCCCCCTCCTTCCATAAGAAGGATCAGGCCTGCTGGATCAGGCCAAGGGCCTATCAGTCCAGCATCCTGTTCTCACTGTGGCTATAAGATGCCTCAGTAGGAAACCCAAAAGCAGGACCAGAACCCAGGATCACTCTCCCCTCCTGTGGCTTGTAGCAACTGGAATTCAGAACCATTACTGCCATCATGGCTGGTAACCATCAAAAGCCATCTCCTCCATGAATCTGCCCAATATTCTTTTAAAGCCATCCCCTGGGAGCGAGTGCCAGTGTTTTCTATGTCCTGCATGAAGACATCCTTCCCACCTTATACCGCAATTCATTTGTCAACCCAATTCAGGCTTGCAAGGGACTTCAGGACTAAACTGATCTCTTCCCCAACCCTTTAAAAAGAGGTATTGAGTAGTAGATTATGCGCTATGGAAATTTTAGCTACATCTAAAACAAGTATCCACTAACTCAGGGATGGGGTAAGAAGCAGCTACCTACCAATACAGGGCTAGCAAGAGAAAAGGGGGGGGGGAGACCATAGTGAAGCTCAGAATGCTAACAGCAGAGAATGGTCAAGGATGCTGCTTGTTTTGGGACTCCTTCCCTCCCAAGCAAGGAAGCACCCTGACTAGGTGTCCTCCAAATGGTTTGGACTACAACTCCCATCGGTCCAACCCAGCACAGAAGGGGAGGGGTAAGGCTGCTCTAAAGCAACAGGACGGACGGACACACACACACAGGCGAATACACTTAAAGAAATGTTCTCTGAAGTTAAGCCCAAAATCCTTGCAAAAAAGGTGTGCATGGCATTATATTTACACAAATATTCTGTGATAATTTCAAAATACATTTGAGAAAATAAATTATTCAAAACATTTGAGCACCAATATTAAATCTCACATTTAATACTGTACTGCTTTTTATTTTTTATTGAAAATATTTCTCAGAAAAGAGAAGGCTCTCTCATGAGTTGCCACATGAGAGCAACTCAGAAGTACACGAACAGGCTTTTTTTTTTTAAGGAGCACAATTATTTTCATGTTGCTAAAACATATGGGACATTTCTTAATCAAATTAAACAAAATCTAGCAGGCACCTATTGTTCAAGAAGAAAATGCATGCCTATAATATTTTTTTTTCCACAGCATGTTTCAATACACTATAGTTACACTGTCTCCAAACATATCTTACCACCTCTAATCAATAAAGTCATGGAAATATTTATATTGAACAGCATCACCCCAAAAAATCCTAAAAGAAAATACAGATAAACAAAAACAAATGGCTGCTTTTGAGCATCAAGGCATCAACATCACTTTTCAACAATCTGAGTAGAATTTTTAAAAAACGGTTGTTTCTATACAACTTCCACACAGGGTTCTGATTTAGAGATTGCTGGAATATGTCACTCTTAGCTTGACCCTCACTCCTCTCCTGCTATCAGAGTTGCTGATGCTGGAAGAGAAAGGTGTGCTTTTTTCAGGCTGGTTGTAGGAGAGCAGTGATGGCTGCCATCAGACCAATGGGATTGCCTTAACATCCTACATCCAGCCTCTTTTGTATGAATAAGGAAACATGAAAGACTAGCCCATATTCATGAATTTGCAACGGCTAGCTATACATGAACAAAATTATTTTACTATTATATATATGCCAATATACAACGCTGACACTTCAACTGGCCAATGCTACACTGTCACTGATCTTTAATTATAGAAAAGCATCAAGCAATAATTGGCACATTAAAAAAATATAGATGTAAACTCTTTCCCACTTCTGTTAGCCATCACCACCAACTGAAGGACAATTTTCATGGTGTGTGGCTAACCTCAGGGATAAAAATGAATACATTCCTATCATTTGAAGTAGCAGTGAAAGAGGCTCTGTGGGAAGATACAGAAAGCAATGGATTCTTGTTGAATCATGCCCTAAATTTTAAGGTAGATCAAAGCAGACAAAGATGATTAAATATAGAAAAAGATAATGGAAACCGTAGACTCCATTATTCCAGTTGTTGCTGCGTAAGCATAGTGGGAGAGAAGAGGAAAGAAGAAATACATTAGAAACTGATCAGATGCTGGAAGTAATGAACAGGAAGGCAACAGACAAAAAGGAAAAGAACAGAACTTTCAGTTTATGGGTACCTATTTTGAATGGAATTTCACTTTTGGCTTAGAAGAGATTGCAAATAAATAATTCAAGATAAATGCCCCTTAAGTAATAGGTTTCTGCGTTGTTGTTCTCAATGTATATCCCACCTCCCCCAATATAAGCAAGATATATGTTTCCTCTCAAATTGCATGTATGTAAAGGAAATAAAACCATCACCCTATAATAATACTTAATACTCAAAGCTGAGCAAAAGCAACATGCAAATTAATAAAATGAAATATGCTTCTACATCATTTCTGAATTCCAATGTTCTTTCTCCAAGCCCAGAAGGGCAAATGTAAAGTTATCTAGTGCTTTTTTCTGGGGGTACGCAGGAGTACACATACCCCTAAACATTTTGTGAATCTTTGTACTTTTGTCCATTTACTGTATTTATTTTCCCTGCTTTGAACTATAAAATGGTGATTATCTTGAGTCAAAATGAGAGTATGCCTAAACATTTTTTAAAGAAAAAAAGCACTGTCATTATCCCATAAATCTCATAATCAGACTAGGATGAGAAAGAAGGGCTTGCCCAAAGCCACCCCAATTTTTTTGTGGATGAGCAAGAACTTGAGCCCAAGTCTCCCCACTCCAAATCCAACACATCTATTGACTATGCCACATTGGTGACTAAACACCTTCCAATAAACCAACAGTGTGTGAGAAATGAAGTTTCAGGTTAGGCTGGGCTGCAGTTTGCATATGTTTGTTTCCCAGGCACTAATATGTGCCAGTTATCATGTTCTTAGGTGTCATGATGCAGATAGCAAGTCAGCTCCCAACAATAAACTAAGCAAGAGAAAGTCTAGCCTAAATGTAGCTACATTCTGAATCCTTTGTGGGATGCAAGGTTTTAACTCTCAAGACAATGGTGCAGAATTTGGAAATGTATTCTCCCACACATATAGACCCCTTCATGAATAGTCAAGCTCTAAAGTAAAGAACCATCAGAAATTGATCACACCTGGGAACATTATACTGTATACAAAATCCACAGACAGAAGCAACGATTCAGATGTGGAGTATTTGTCACATAAAAACTTTTGAAAACAAATATTTTCTTGAAGTCGGTGATGATTCAATGGGCAAAAGATTTGGGTTATAACATTATGATGGATGACTGGGAAAAACTGTGGAAAGAAGGAATGAAATTTACTGCATGTAATGCACTTAAAGAAAATATTCTGAAGATGATGTATAGATGGTACATTGCCACAGTTAAATTGGCAAAAATGTATAAAGTGGATAATAAGTGTTGGAAATGTAAAGAAAAAGATGGTACCTTTTATCATATGTGGTGGGAGTGTAAGAAGGTGAGAAGCTTCTGGGGCATGTTATATAATGAAATGAGGAAAATGTTGAAATATACATTCGTTTAAAAAACCAGAAGCTTTTCTATTGGGTATTATAGGTACAGTCATTAAAAAAACAAGACATTAAACTTTTCGAATATGCAGTGACTGCGGCGAGAATCTTAATAACACAAAAACGGAAACAAGAAGAAACACCGACAAAAGAAGAATGGACAGTGAAACTAATGGAGTATGCGGAATTGGACAAAATGACGGGAAGAATCTGAGAACAGCGGGACCAGAATAAATTTACAAATTATTTGAAGGATGATGGTATTCAATCGGACACGTTAATAGGACTGCAAGAAGCTTTGTAGACGGAGGAAGAAATATTGTTGTAAATATGAATTATATAGTGATTAAGTTGAATATGATGGTTTAAAGCAATGATAGATTTAAGAAGTATAGACTAAAAAGATAGAGGTTTGAAAACCATATGAAGGTTTTGAGGGAAGTCATGGCCTTAAAAAGCCAAAATGTTAAAAGAATGGAATTGAATGTGGAATTTTTTTTCTATTCTGTATATGTATAAAACTAATAAAAAAATGATTATATATATAAAAAGAAAACAAATATTTTCTGGCATTTGTGGGTGAAATTACCGCCACTAATATTTGGACACTTTAAATACATTTATTATGATTTTTTTTACTGTTAAAGCTGGGATATATGACAAAGCATACCTCAAATAAGTCATACCCCTCAGCTTCACCCCTGTCATAGGGCCGAATGATGCCATCTTCACGAATGAGACGTGGAGGACGGAGATTTGATACTTCTTCAGTTGATTCCGCTACCCTGTCAAATATCATTGTGAACAATGCAGATTTCCATTTTCTATGTCGGAAATTCATTTTTTTATCATTTCAGGATTAAACAGAGTATTTGCATACTGTTTCCCATGCAAGTTGACTATTACAAGAATCAGTTCAAGCTTTCAAGACAATGAAAATACTAATCAAGAAGTTGTTATTCTGAAACTGAATTACCGTAAGCAACTGAGTTTTCAGCAACAACAACAAAAGGTGGCACACATAGTGCAATAATAATAATGCAATTCAAAGTGCTGGTTAAGTCCTGAAACCAGACTTGGAACCAGATTATCTAAAATATCACATTCTCTTATAAAAGTCAGTCCTGGTTTAAAAATCTTTAGCAGATGCTCTTCTTTCTGTCCCACGAACACCTGAACCACATTTGGTGGAAACTGGAAAGATGGCTTCTCAATGGTTGCTCCCTGTCCAACCCCTGTCCCTCTTACCTCTGGATCCCCTGGAAAGTGCTGCTTGCCATGTCTATGACACCTCCTGTTGGACGGGCCACAACACCAACAAGACCCTTCCCGATCCCTTTGAAGAAGCCAGCGGCACCTTCCTTTTTGGCACCTTCCAGCATAAGAATATAAAAAAAGAATTGCATCTTCTTGCAAAAGGCTAGGTTTCAATTCTGCTAGTTACATAATTCCTCCACAAGGAGTGTTGGTTCTCTACTTAAAATATCACTTTTAATAGAGTAGTAGAATTACAGAGTTGGAAGGGACCCTGAGGGTCATTAGTCCAACTATTTATAATACTGTTAGAACTATAGTAGGTTTTATTTGAATAAAATGGCATTAAAAATTTTTACTTAGCAATTTTGAAACTATGAAATTCCTCAACATCCCAAGTCAGGATATCAGAGCTCACCTTCTACAGGTTTCGTGACTACCCCAGTCACTCCATCGAAAACCCCCTTAAAGGAAACAGAGAGAGCAGTAAGTCAAAATCAAAAAGCTACAAATTAATTTCATCCACCGTCCTCTAAGTTTTCTACTTTCAGTTTTGGACCTCAATATTCAAAACAGTCTCTCTTGGGGCCAGTTCACAAACTTGCCCAACCAGGGGTATCACGGTGATGAAATGGGAACATGCAGCCCAACATGCACAATTTAGTGTTATATATTTTAAGACATTGTCCATTATTCACACAGAAATTAATAAACACTGAAACAATATCTTCAAAGGTCACTTGATATAGTTGACAAAGACCTATTGATGTATAAACGCAAGTCACAAAAGGGCTCAGATGGCCACTTATGATGTTCTAACCTTGCTGCAAGGAGGGTACTCAAAAGTTAGCTCACCCCAGACCAACTCAGGCACCCCAGGTAACAGATGCACTAAAACATGGGTGCCCAAACTTTTTTCAGAGAGGGCCAGATATGATGAAGGGAACATGTGTGATGGCCGACCACAGTTGTTGAGCTTCTTTATGACTGAAGTTATTGGGCTTTTTTTTAAAAAAAAAAACCCAACAACAAACAAACAATTTTACCCCAAAGTTGTTGAGCCTTTTTAGGGCTTTGGACATGCCTGCACTAAAACAAGAAGCCAAACACAGCACTAAATAGCAGATGATCATGCAACTGTGCAGCAGAAGAGTACTCCATGTCAGACCACCTACAGTAGCCTAGTTTTCTAGTCTCTGTTGTAAGCAGCTGTCTAGCTCAGCAAGAGGGGCTACACAAGTGCTTGCTCATACATTTACCAAACCTTTACTACTACTACTACTGGGTCCAAGAACAAGAATTTGTGCCATCAAATAGCATCTAAAAGGTAAAGGGACCCCTGACTGTTAGGTCCAGTCGCAGACGACTCTGGGGTTGTGGTGCTCATTTCGCTTTACTGGCTGAGGGAGCCAGTGTACAGCTTCCAGGTCATGTGGCCGGCATGACTAAGCCGCTTCTGGCAAACCAGAACTGCGCACGGAAACGCTGTTTACCTTCCCGCCGGAGCGGTACCTGTTTATCTACTTGCACTTTGATGTGCTTTCAAACTGCTAGGTTGGCAGGAGGTCTGGCTAAGTTTTCAAGAGCATTGATGTCCACCATGTCTGATTTCTTGGTGAAAAATAACCCAAAGCTTCCAATTCTTCCACACAGAGTATTATCAAAATTGTTTTCACTCAGAGGTTCCTGTTCCTCGTCCCCAGTGCAAAACAAGATGCACAGTATGCCTCTGATCAATAAGGCAGTTGTATTTACCCCAGTCGAAGAAGTGGAGAGGAAACTGCACAAATGCCTACAGTATGCCTCCTTGGAAAGCCTAACCAAAAATTATGAGGAAGACAGAACTACTGCTGCTCTCTCTCTTTTCCTTGACACATATTGCTGAACAAAATGTGTCACATGATGCTATCCCTCATGATGCCCAGCTCTCCCCTCACTGACTGATGGAAGCAAAATCACTTCATGTAGGAACATGGATCAGCAACAGCTCTGCCTCTCAAACTTCCACTTGGAGCCTTAGTCCCTAGTATGGCTTCACACATACCCAAGCACTGGCATGTTTAGGAACTTTTTGTCGCACAATATGAAGCCTGGCCAATAGATCAGTACCCTTGAGAGTTCAAAGCAAAATGCAACTGCATAAAATTAATACTTCAATTTTTGCTGCTAGGGTTGGCTGCCAAAAAAAATTCCAATAACTAGCGTTAGAAACACAAACAACTTGGGGGAGGGGAGCCCAATGTGCATATTTCACATGGATTAGGCTCAATTTAATAGACAGGGGGGGGACTGTATTTCAGATTAATCTATCCATTTTTACTCTCACACAGAAGTCCAGAAAATATCTAAGCATCATACTCGTAGAAAGCCTTTCCCTCCTTTGGCAAGACTGTCTCCAAAATCTTTAGGCTGACGACCCATTTCCTCTCTTCTCTTCTGCTGGTACTCTTTATCCATAGTGATAGCAGCCAGACCCTTTCCAACAGAACCAGTTATTCGAGACACCATGCCTGCTGCTCCGCCTATCAGACAAGTAGAAGAAAGTTATGGGGTGCCAAGACCATTCCAGAAAAAGATTGAGAACAAGACAGGTGCACTGTTATGGTTATCCATTGCAATTTAAATACTGGCTGAGTGTCAAGACCAAATCTTGAACAGGCCAGTAATTTTTTTTACACAGTCACCTCTTGCATGAACATTTAGGTTGTGCATGTATAATATACTGAATATTGTGAAGTGTTCAACATACCCACGGTGTGGCCAAGCAGACTTCTTACACCAATCACAAAACCTTCAGCAAACTCTTCAGGTCCTTGAACAGCTCCCTAATGAAGGATGAAAAAGACATTTGAGGGTTTTTTTGTTTTGTTTTACAAACCCACACCACTTCCACACTCCCATCATTTGTGGCTTTATGCAGCTCCAAAAAGATCTTATGACAAATACTGAACTTTTGAAAGAAGTCATTTCTGACAAAAACCATGATCACTTAAATTAGCTGCATGCATCCTAGCTGGAATATGTGTACAGAAGCTAGATGAGGAAACATGCATAAAGATGGATGCTGTGTTCATGATTTCTGCCTTGTCAAGCTCTACTGACACAACCCTTCCAAAAAATTTTTGACAGTGGCCCTTGTCTGCTGGTCAGGAACAGCAGCAAAGGACTGGATTCAGTTTTACCAGGCTACACACAGAGAGAGAGACACAAAATATAGTTACTGGAGCCAGTATACATATTGTTCTTTTTTCCTAAAATAGTTATATTCAACACACAGGTTTCTGAAGTCGTCAGTTTACAAATCCTTTGCTACTGATCAAAATAATAGATCAGATGTTTCAGAAAGAAATCCAGTGAAACCAACAACCTGTGACCCCAGTGGCACAATGACATCATACCTGGAAAGGCTCATAGAAGAAAGCTTCCACACCTTCTGACAGACCTCTGATTAAGCCAAAGGGATTACCCAGGACATCTAAACCCAGCACAAGAACATACACCTGCTTCAAGAACTAAGGTAAAAAATAAACAAACACAGAAACACAAAATAGAAATAATTAGTATTCAATTATTGAGAATCTATGCACATCAAAAACAAACAATATTTAATGGTAGCTTAACAGCAGCACTATAGTGTTTGTGTGTGGGGGTGGGGTGTGCACACGTGCATGCTTGTGTGTGTACACACACACACACACACACACAATGCAAAGAGTATGTCATTGCTTAGGAACTAGAATTTCACACTGCAATATTAATGCCTCCTGGGCAAAGAGAGTTGAGCTTCAGGCCTTATGAATGCATGTGGAAATGATGTGCTAAATCCAAAGAAGTGCAGTTGGAAATACAGCGGAGAAAATGATGCAGAGGGCAAAGAACTTACTTGATCTCTGTAATGCCCGATGACTTTCCACATTAATTCATCTCTTTTGTAAAACTGATACTTGATTTCAAAGAAGGCAAGCCTGAAAAGAAGCATCAAATCAGCATCTGAAGAATGATGTTTTCCCATTGCCGAGAATGTCTGAAACTTCTAAATACTTACAGTGTATTTGCTTCGCGTACATCATTTCATCTATAGAATAACCTTGTAAAGCGGACTGGCATTATCCTCGTGTAAAAATGCAGAGCTGAAGTTAAGAGAATGCAAGCTGCCTATGGCAGCAAATTCAAGCCTGAGATGTGATTGAGCAGGTAACATCACAGCAGGTTCTCTTAGCCAGTTTTATGAGTATCCATTCTCCATTCATACAGCCCTCTTTCCGTGGTTACCCAATACTGTTCTAATAAGTTTCCAGAAGCATGAGCATGTGTAGTGACAGGGTGGTTAAAAATAATTAGTACTGCAAATGCCTAACAAGAACCCAGAAAGAGAACTTTAAGAGACAAACGCTTGCTTCATCCACTTACTTGAATATTAGATCATCTACATCTGTAAGTGTGGCCCCAATGCTCTTCAATAGTAGATTCACAGAATGGATCGCTATCATTTCTCCTCTGCCCTTATCAGATGCTTCCCCACCAGAGCCCAAAGAAAGGCTCAAATGCAACTAACAAGATAGAAATGGATATGAATTAACATTTTGGGTACCTGCTTATCAAGTTTTACTAAATATATTGACATATGGAAGTGGCAAACATGTAGAAGTTTGAATAATGCTTCGGGGGAAAAGATACTTACTAGATCTGTGACGATGTTTGTGACAACATTTTTAAGTGCTCAGTTATACTGCTAATCATTCTGTCAATCATGTTTTCTTTTCAGAAAAGAGTGTTCATAGTTACACAGTATACAAGAAATGTTTTATATTAACTTAGACCCACAGTTAATTTTCAGTTTGAATCACTGCCTTCTTCTAGATACGCCAAGATAAAAAGGAGGCTTTTCTATGTAAATTTAGAACATTTTGAATACTCTAAATAGTCTTTATATACATAATTGACAGACGGAAAATTGGAAATCCTCTTTATTTCTTTTGCTTATCTCTCTCTTCCTTTTTATGATTTCTAGCTTTTGTCCTCTATTCTGGGTTAATGAGGATACAGGAAGGTGATGAATGGCTCATAGATTAATGTGGCAAGGCATCCTCCCTCCTCTTCAGTTCTTCCAAATACCAAGAGTAGGAAGCACTGCATTTTTGGGTGAAATCAGGCCGCAACTTTAATGCCAGCAGATATAAGAGGTTTGGCATAGGCATTGGGTAGATCCCATCCCTTCCGGTCCACGTGCTGGAAGAGCTTGCATTTTGGGATCAACTGGAAAGGAGGGAGCCCGTGACCTACATCAAAGGGCAACTCCCCCACTGGATTGCACCGGGGGGCTGCTGTGGCCCCCCACCCCCACCTGGGCGTCCGGACAGAAGCATCTCCCCTGGGTCCCTTTAACGGGAAAGCCCATTTCAGGGGAGGGTATCAGGCAGAGGCTACAACCTCTCATCCAACCAAAACTAGACCTATCCAATGCTTAAACCACCAAAGGTGTGGCAATTGCTATGAGGATGGCAAAAACCAGAGGGCTGGAGCCAATTTGCCAACTGGAAAAATTCCAACCTGGCACCAAATATGGCAACCAGCTACGCCATAGCAAGGTTAAGCAGAACAATGTGGAATAGCAATATATAAAGAGTGGGAGGGTGGGAGATCCAAAAAATATGGCTGGAGAACAAACCACGTAATATACTGGAGCCCGCCCCCTGGTGGGTCCCATGCCTGGTTGTGATTTGCCGATTAGGCAAATGGGTGGGACCAACTACCCAGGCAGCAAGCTCAGCCCAGAGACTTCCTTTGCTGCCTGGGAAACAGTCCCTAGAACTTCTCACATCAGGTCCTGGGGCGAGGGGGAATGCCAGCACGCAATGGCGCCCACCAGAGAAGGTGAGCGGACATTTCATTTTCACCTGACAAAAATAAACTACTCTAGTCTGACTTGGAACTATCTACCCTGCTTTGACCTATCAGTTGTGGGCACTTCATTTTTGTTGGGGGAGGGGGGCTGAGCCAAGTGGAGCAGAATGGAGCAATGCACACTGGAAAGGCGAATGGAAGACAAGATTGTGCTATGCACCAGTGCCTATAGTCACATACTCCAGCTACAGTACTGTATCAACTTCCTGACAAGAAAGCCCCATCGACTTTTGAGTAAACAGGATTCTGCTTAGCGTCATGGGTGCTGGTCATAAGAAAGACCCTATGCAGGAACATTTTAAAGATATTCCCTCTACAGGTAAAGCATGCAAAGTATTTGCAGGGTGACTAAAGAGATGCACGGCTTTGTTATAAGAATGAGTCAAAAGTATAAATAATATTGTAGTCCTAAATTAATATGGTTTAGTGGGCAAGTCTGCACCGTAGGTTAAGAAACAGCATCAGTGCAAAACCTGATTTAGGCCAGCTTTTTCTCTTTGCTGATTTAAGTCACTGATTGTATCAGGCGATATATATATATATATAAATAAATAAATAAATAAATAAATAAATAATAAAATCACTATCACTTAAGGCAGGTTCCACATATTACTTTGAAGGAACCCAAGAGAATTTTTCTTCCATCTACTTAGCTAGTTAATGAAGAGAGAAATTAAAATTTGTCACAGATGGAAACACAGCAAGAATGCACCCAAGATGCTGTGCCATCCTCTCCCTACTGAGCAAGCTGTGAGCCTGCAAATCTGTGAAATGAGAATGGCGGTAATAATCACAAGCTTTAATGAGGACTGCTCTGTCAGGCGCTGCCCATTGAACAGAATATTTTCACTACTGTTAGTCAGCAAATGTACAAAATAACAAATATCATGGTCACGAGGCTTGAGTAAATATTGCAATATCATTTTATCCAATACCATTTTATTCTTAACCTTACCCTAATATTTATTACATAATTAAATATAACAAGCTTGATTTTTGTGTTGCCAAGCCACAGTCCTTTCAAACATACCTTCAGAGGAGAAATATGGAAGTGCTCAAAGAAGCTGAGGGTGGATATATCAGTCAAGGATGACTCCATCAACTGTGTGTTAAGAGCATCGATATCCTTTTGTATCAACTTTGTCTGTTAAAATAGCAATAATTTTAATTGAAACCCTCAATTAGGTTCAGACTTGAATAGTAGGCACCACACAAACTGATGAAACATTTCTATATTTGGGGTGCAGGTGTGGGGGATTCCCTGGTCCTGAATGGGGTAACCATGCCCCTAAAGGACCAGGTGCACAGCCTGGGAGTCATTTTGGACTCACAACAGTCCATGGAGGCACAGGTCACTTCTGTGTCCAGGGCAACTGTCTACCAGCTCCATCTGGTACACAAGCTGAGACCCTACCTGCCCACGGATTGTCTCGCAAGAGTGGTATATGCTCTGGTTATCTCCTGCTTGGAATACTGCAATGTGCTCTACGTGGGACTACCTTTGAAGGTGACTAATCCAGAACGGTGACTGGGAGTCAGACCGCCGAGACCATATAACACCAGTCCTGAAAGACCTACATTGGCTCTCAGTATGTTTCCAAGCACAATTCAAAGTGTTGGTGTTGACCTTTAAAGCCCTAAATGGCCTAGGCCCTGTATACCTGAAGGAGCGTCTCCACCCCCATCGTCCAGCCCAGACACTGAGATCTAGCTCCAAGGGCCTTCTGGCAGTTCCCTCAGTGAGAGAAGTGAGGTTACAAGGAACCAAGGAGAGGCCCTTCGCAGTAGTCATGCCCGCCCATCAGATGTCAAGGAAATAATCAACTATCTTACTTTTAGAAGGCATCGGAAGGCAGCCCTGTTCAGGGAAGTTTTTAATGTTTGATGTTGTATTGTGTTTTAATTTGCTAGAAGCTTCCCAGAGTGGCTGTGGTAACCCAGTCAGATGGGCAGCCTATTATTATATTTATTATATTATACAATTTGATCTCATTTCAAATAATATTACCTATCACAGGAAATTACAGTATTTGTTCCAATTACCTCCTTTAAAAACTGCCTTCTAGGCATTTTTCAATATACTGGTTTGAAAACATTACAGTATTTTGATGGTAATTCACAGCAAGTGGAAGCTCAACTCTCTGCAATAATTGAAAAATTGCAGCCCTGTTCGAATATCATTATTACTATTAATATTTATTAAACTTATGGCCTGCCCTTCTGCTGTACAGCTCAGTTGGTTAGAGCATGGTGCTGATAACGCCAAGGTTGCAGGTTCAATCCCCGTAGGGGACAGCTGCATAGTCCTGCATTGCAGGGGGTTGGAGTAGATGATCCTCAGAATCCCTTCCAACTCTATGATTCTATGCAAGCATTCTCTATACCCTAAGGATCCCAGGATGGCATCATGGTAAAGAACAGTTAATCGTTTACTGTGACCAGAACTTTCAGGACTGTGTCACATTATCATAGCAACAGGCCACCCATATGCCAAATCCATGACACACCAAGATCAGCTTGTAAGAACATTTTTCTGGGACAGCACTTAAAAGCCACAGTCAACTTTTGGAAATCTGATGGCTAGTAAACTCATCCCAAACTTGTTTTGTGTACTAACACTATACACAAAACAGAGTTTCCAGAAATTGCTAAAAATATTACACACTTGTCCAGATCATGTTTAGTTATGTTCTCCCCATGATGCTAATTATCGTCTTGAAAATAAATAATTTTCTCTAGTTCAAATCTATGGACAGGTCTAGCATTAGTATTCTTCTGTGCTTTCATAGACTGGCATGTTTCAAAAAAACAGACTTTCACCTCAACACATGAGATGTCCCAAGTAGACCTTACCCTTTGTTTTTCAGCTTCTGGGTCTGTAGATGGAGTGAAGAGTCCAATAACAGCTCCTAAGAATCCCTGATCTATTTTCAAAGCCATTTCCTGGATTAGAACCATGAAATACCTGAGGAAAAGGAAAATACAAGTAACTGACAACACAGCTTCCATGAGGCCAACTGCCCAATTCGTGGTTAATATTTAATTTTAAAGCAAGTGAAATACTGGACCTTTTCTGCTTATGCAGCTACCTGTGATGCACCTGCAATGCCAGAGTTGCTTGAAGACCAAACAATACAGTGGTGGAAAACTTGTGGGTAATTCCACAGGCTTGTGGTTAGCTCCTCTCAACAGATTTGGCCAAACCCACAATGGTCCATGCCATGCCATGCCACGCCATATACCATTTCATTCAAAGTACTTTTATTGGAACCCTTTCACAGTCCCAATAAAGATGGACAAACTAAAATATTTTATTAAGCAATTCCAGTTTAAATGATCTGTGGGTTTGACTGTATATGCAGAAAGCTTCCACCCTCAATTAAAGCTAAATGCTTTGGGCCGTTCTAGTCTTCTAGAGGAAATTTTGCATGTGGGAAATATATTTTTTTGAAACATGAAATCACTTTAGTTCAGAGGTGGGGAATTAGCTGTGGCCAGCTGACCTAATCCTGGGCTCCTCCTATCCTCGTGGGTCTGTCAATCACCTGGCATCACAGATGATCCATTTTCCCTTTATAGTGCAGCCAATCCAAGCCATGTGGGGCTTGAATTTACTGCTCATCAGCTGATAGGCAGTGACTTGGAACCCAGCTTTGAGTTCCCCATTGATAATTTTGTAGCACAGAGGATCCCAACAGGCTTGCTCTCACCGCCAATCAGCTGACCAGTAGTGACAGCAAACCTCTACTGCCAATGAACAACAGGAAGCACGCTTTCAGGCTCCCAGTTTTGCATGGGCAGTTGCATCTCTTCCTGCCCCACACCTGACCCTCAGATGTGACATCAGGTGAGAAGCAGGCGGGCACAGTTTGGGGGAAAGGGTCTTGCAGGCCAAGCTGGACCTAATTAAGACTGTGGGCCAGAAGTTTCCAACCCCTGCTCTAGTTTAATTTGGATGTTTCAGCTGAAACACATGGTCCTTTCTCTGATCCTTAAGAATGAAGAATTTATTTAGGAGTAAGATTCACATGGCTTATGTTTCAAAAACCTTTAAGTATATTTTACTTACTTGAACTGCAACACTTTACTGTACTCATTAAATCTAATGATGATACTAACATCAATGAATGGCCGTGGTTCTAAGGAAAAATGAGAGGTGAAATGAATACCTGTTTATTAATTGGCTGATTCTTGCTGCATCTAGAATGTTAAAAATATTATTACCTGAATCCAATGCGATGGATTTTGGAGGAGCTACAGGATGAAATACAACAGGGAACATTGAACCAGGCAACTGGTTATCGACCTTCAAGGGAGTAACAAACCAATATATAAGAAGCCAATATATGATAAACATTAATAAAGACTATTATTTTAGCAGAGTATAGGCAGATTTAATATTATGTGGGGGTCATGTTCCAGGCTACTGCACGTCTAAGCAAAACCATGTAAAGCCAGAGCACCCCCTAGAAAACTGGAAAAAAACACACACAAAAACCAGCAAATCCTTCCAACTTCCTCCACAACTCTCTCCAGCCTCCTTTGATCTCTCTCCAACCTCCTGGAAATCCCTTATGGGTTTTTGTGCAAAAAGGAAAAGGAGGTTGTGATATCTGAGTTTGAAGACAGAAAAAAGTTTGGTTTGCGGAAAGTCGAAAAGTTGTGTGTTTTTGTGGAATGAAATTTGGCATACCGGTAATTTTTAAAAAACTAATAGAAAAAAGGAAGTCTTTTCTTTTTCTTAATTTACTTTTCGTTTTTATATTAAAAATGCTTGATATTTGATGTTGACTTATGTATATATATTTTTCTTTGTTTTTCAAGCTTTTGGAAATATAGCTTAAAAAAAAACCTCTCTGTAACCTCCTCCACTCTCTACCAACTCTCCAAACACACTCTAATACTCTTCCAATGGCTGATGTGATTGCCTGTCATCCTTTCCTGCTCTCCCAACCCTATTTTTTTCTCCACACTCTGCATTTATTTATTTATTTTCTGACAATCTGCATGACGCTGCAATTGTGTATGTCAAATCAATGTAAAATGCAATATACCTGTAATCATACAATGTCCACTCAGAAATATGCCCCATTAAGTTCAATGGGGCTTACTCCCAGGTAAGTGGGCATAGGATTTCACTTTCAAGCTCCTTTAGCTTAGCTCCACAAAATAAAGCAAAGTCAGCACCTACAAAATCCTATCTTTGCTAAATAAAAAACAATTAAGAAGAAAGATTCTTTTTGCAGGGTTTGGCTCTTAATTTTTACAAAAGGTACAGAATGTTTTGTGCTTAAACAAAGTATAGTTTTAAAATTCTCGTGAATAATTAACTACATGACAAATCAATTAGTGACCCACAGTCTTTCTAAGAACAAATGTGGTTCCAGAGAACTGTTATACAGTCCATGACTACCATCTTTAAGATTCCAGTTTCCTTGACCAGAGTTACTGCTATCCCTCATAACACCAAGGTTTTCTAAAAAAATAAAATAATCAAAGATTTGTACCTGAAGCCAGTATAACTGGGCCCGTAAGCTTTGTTGGTGAGGTGACTGTTTGAATTCAATCTGTATGCCAGATAAGAAATCTCGCTTTATGCTACATTTGACTGGAAGGCGCATTTCCATTGGCATCTTGTTAAAGTTAACCTGAAAAACATGCATATACATTTAACCCCCGTTCTTTACAACCCCCTCAATTTCACGCAGTTGGGATGTAGAGATATTTTGTCTAGGATCCTAGATGCCTTTTTGGCATGGGTTTGGCCCAGTAAGAGCCCCCACCCCTTTGAGCAGCAGAGTGTTTCCATACCCTTGTGCAGGGAAGGGCAGAACATTATTTCAGTGACCTTACAGACCACCCAATTGTTTGGGATAGGCAAGGACTGTTGTCACATTCAAGGTGCTTGGCAGCTTTCAAAACTGTCATCAGCACGTTAGTTGCCAACATGCTAGTTCCTAAGTTGTTTCTCATTCCCCTCCCCAAGCCCAACTGTGCAGCTTTCACCCAGGCCTGG
Organism: Lacerta agilis; assembly: GCF_009819535.1. Lineage (NCBI taxonomy): Eukaryota > Metazoa > Chordata > Lepidosauria > Squamata > Lacertidae > Lacerta > Lacerta agilis. Next base: position 3,733,608 of record NC_046324.1, read on the forward strand.
GGCTTACACGTTCAAACTTAATAGCCTGCAATGGCAGCAGCTGCTATTAATCTCATCCCTCTCTATCTCCTCTCCTTGGCAGTAAACCCAGCTCAAGCAAAGAAATATCATGTAGCTGGACCACTAAAAACTGTTGTCAGTTGCTGCCATTTTTGCCTAGGGAGGCTAGTCAAGTGGAAGCATGGACGACTTCCAGACTTGGCTGAGAACCAAACTCCACTCCTCTAAGTTGCTCCTGGCAAACCTATTCAGGCAAGAACAGCAAAGGGGGGGAGCAGCCATTAGGGGCTGCCCTGAGGAATGCAGACCACTGAGGTGACAGAGGAAATATCCCTGGATCTCCCCTGCAATCTTTCCCAGCTTCATGATCTACTTATCCCAAGCCAACATGAGGGAAGACCTGGGTGGCAGAGGAGCACGGAGGGCAGCAGCTCCCAGAAGACACTGCAGATCTTCCATCAGAAGTTTCTGGAATGCCTTCTGGGTGATAAAAAAAACAGATATTTGTGGTAAGAAACTTTTATTACACACTTGACTCACCAGATGGGAAAGTGACAGTGGATGGAGCAAGACACTGGTTCAGCTACCAAGGAGCTGGGTAACAGTGACAGGACAGTGACAGCTGCCTTTCTACCTCAATAGGAGGCTCTCAAGGAGACGCCCCTTGTTTTGCCCACTAAGTCTGTTTGTCTCATGCTTTTCCTATAACTAGTGTCACTTAGCTATGCCATGCTGGCATGTTACATTTGCCTTTGCTTGCTTGTCCATACTGTATCCAGTGGCGGAGGAAGCTGTTACAGCACCTGGAGCAGTGGACTGATTGGTGTGATCCTCGGGGGGGGGGGATGTCCAATTGCGTTGCAGTGGCACGATCCTCCCGGCGGGGTCCGATTGTGGCGTGGCGGTGCAATCCTTCCGGTGGGGGCCGATCGCGGCACGGCGGCGTGATCCACCCTGGGGTTTTTTTTGTCCCCCCCCTCTTGGATGGCACCCGGAGCATACCGCTCCTCCCGCACCCCCCTTCCTATGCCCCTGACTGTATCTCCTCTATTTTGCCGTGCTCAGATACCTTGTGTTTCTCTGCAGCTTTGTTTAGGGAAGTTTTTAATGTGTGACGTTTTAATGAATTTTTAATCTTTGTTGGAAACCGCCCAGAGTGGCTGGGGAAACCCAGCCAGATGGGCGGGGTACAAATAAATTATTATTATTATTATTATTATTATTATTATTATTATTATTATTATTATTGTTATTATTACTACTACTACTACTACTACTACTACTACTATACACATGCAGGATAGTTCTTAGGCATTATGGCTTCCTAGGTTTATATACAAGAAAGTAAGGAGCGATGGTGACAGTTTACATTCTCAAAATTATCTGACAGGGATTCAGAGATCAGCTTTTCGTTGAGTTGTTCAAAGCCTCGATATTCTCCACCCATATAAGGCAACTAACATTTATGAACAGAAGACTTTTGCAAAATGTCTGATTGTGCTCAGTAGCATAAATGCAACATATACGTGATACCTCAGCATACCTCAAAATTGTTGTCTATTTTAATCCAATCAGAAGCCTCCACACCTCGCACAGAAATATGTTTCTGATATGCCTGTTCCAAGAGGCGTATTTGCTTTTGGTTAAATGGCTTCCACCTCTGCTTTGGTTTTAATTCCCAGACAATGCCTGAACTGAAAAATAAATACATTAGTGATTAAGTTAAACCTTTATTTTTTTTAAAAAAAAGTAAAAACAACCCACAGCACTGTATTTTAACTAATCCAAACTTCTTTAAGCTTTACATGGTTGAAGGAGCAGTTGGAGGTGCTTAGACAAATATTTGTTTTAGGAAAATGAGAGCCAATTTTGCTCTGATTTTTAAAACAAGACTTCTGTGAATTAACAGGCAGCCAGCTATTGTTTATGAACAGTACCTGGTGATTCCTATGTAAGAAATTTCCTGTTTGTTTTCATTGTTGACTAGTGAAAGCCCAACACTGTGAAGAGCAACATTTATTTCTTGATCCGGTTGCTCCATCTCCTCTGCTTGCCGTGCTTTAGAAACCAATGCAACATCATCTGTGAAAAGCAGCACCCTTTGGCGTCCATCCAAGAAAGAGACCCAATGTATCTGGGTGTTGGAGTTGTAAGGAAACTGACCACACTCATCCTGTATTGGCAGGAAGGAAAAGAATTGGCTGTTTAACACAAAATTAACATACTAATACCACACTGGGCACACTTTTGTCATTTTTAAAGCAAAATTAAATTTGTTTTAGCTTGTAGCAAGTGTAAGCAACGCAAACAAAATGAACACTGCTGTGTTGTGTTATGAATGGTATGTGAAATGCAAGCCTTCTACAAGCTGGGGTTGTCTACATAATTACATTTGACTTTAAAATGTCAAAGTTAAAAAAGAAACAGAATTGTTGTAATATATTGAAAGGTACCAATGATGCATAGAAGGGCAGAAACAGTTTTGAGTTGAGGGGCATTACTAATCGTTATAGAAATGGTTTCCCATGAAGTTCAGACTTGACCAATTTTTCTTTCGACACCAAATACCTTAAGAAGATCGTGTTCTCCGGAGTTTTGTGCGTACACCCAAGTTAGTTTTCTTATTCCAGTGGGATCTGCCCAGGCAAACAGCCTTATTCCCCTTGGTTTCAGTTCCATCTCTTCCTGTAAACCACTGCATGGAAAAAATAGAAACACAACGTTAGTTATGGATGAACAAAAGTGCAATTGAATCCAGGTCAAAAAAAAATTACACCCTATACAGCAAAGTACCTCTCTCAAAAGATGGAAGAAAGCTCTTTCACATACCTCTGCTTGTATTTAAGAGAAGCCCATGGAGTATGATTTATGATCAAAGCAGGTGCTGCTCCCTCATGATAATCTGAGAAGTTAATAACTGTAGAATGTTCAGACACGTTCACATCTACTAGGATCCCTGTGCTCTGTTGAAAATAAAATAAATGGATACAGTACTAAAAGCTATGGCTTGATATCCACAGAGCCTAATTCAAGCTTCACTGTACCTTTTAGAGTTTATACTTCTAGCAAGCAGTTCACAGTAGCAACAAACAGCTGCTGGTCAACCAGACAGCTCTGGCTCTTACAATGGGGCTCACACGAGAGTCCAGATGAGGTTACCCAAAATTAATGGAGTGTGAGAATTCTGTCTCTTCCTTTCTCTTCCCTGATAGCAGCTTCTTGCCAGTAGTTCAAGCTGGAAGCTACACTTCTAATGCATCCAATTTTAGCTTTACTACATTTGATCCAGCAACCAATATTATTCCTGCTCCTGGGACTAACCAGAAACAACACAGCAGCAATGGCTGCTCCCTCCCTTTTTACTAGCGAACCATAACATCATGGCTGCTTTACCCAAAGGAACCTGAGATTTACAGAGCAGGCCCTGAACATGGATCTTGTAGCTTCAGGAAATTAGACTGTGTGGATATGAGGAGTGAGGTCTTCTCAGTAATAGCATTATAGCTTCAAACAAGTTATGCAGGAAAGCCTTCAAGGTACCAATTTTAAGTTGCTTGTGAAAACATTTCTGTTCTTGTAAACATTTAGATGGCACCAGGTGGGAGGATCTACTGCTTTTGCAATATTTAAGCATTTAGATCAGCCTTGCATTTAAAAACTTCCCATGGTAGCCATTGTTGGAGATTCATTCCCTGTGTCTGCAGTCATGGGATTATTATCTATCACATGACAGTGTATGTTTTCATTCCACAGATTGGAAACAGGATGTTTGTGTTACTGTGTTCCATGAGGTGGGACTATTGTCCTTTGTTCTTTCTCTTTGCTGTCTGATGCAAGAGAGAGAGGGAGCCATGGTGCAGTGCTTCATGTGTGTTTATATGTAAATAAAGTAGATTAGCCAAAATGCTGAGTTGCTGAGTTCTGTTACACAACTCCCAAACTTTGCGGATCTGAGTGTGCTGGTGCCTTTTGGCATTAGTCGCTGTGATGTTCAGGCAGAAGAAAGCTTTTGAAGCTCCCGAATGATCGACCAGGAGGGGGGAGGGAACATGCCAGTCGGGCATGTGTCTCTTCCAGGGTTCTACTCATGTGTAGGACATCTCCTAACAGCCATGTGATAAGGAATTTTATGCAGGCGAGTGGCCAGGCAGAAGAGGGATAAAGTGCTTCAACCCATCTCTGCTCACAGCATAGAAATGCAGTGGGCTGCTAGAGGAGAGACAAAGCTCTCTGTGCCTCCTCTCCAGCAGACTAGTAAAAATAGGTGCAAGCTAGTAACTTTTATGAGTTTATTTGCAAGTCTGGTTTATGTGTCTTTTTAAAAACAAATATTGTTCATGACCATGTTTTAAAATAAGCACAACAGGGAATAAAAATGCCATATTCTCACCAGTTCTTCTAGACTCAACAGAGTCCCATTGTCCTGTTTGCTGAAAAAGAATGGTTTGGTCACACGGTCACAGCCAATCACTCTGATGCACAGTTTTCCAGACAAATTTTCTGGCCAGAATGGAAGACACTAGTGGGCAAAATAAAGAGTTTCTGCTTAAAATTGGCAGTATGTCCAACAAAAGACATCTAAAGCAGAAGTACACCAACCAACCATTTTAAAGGAACCATTACTGAAGAGATATGCAACTAGTGTTAGAAACTGAGATATGAAAGCTAGGAGCTAAATGGCACCTTAAACCTAGGTTATGGGCAAAACAATGGAATGTCTAGGCGCACTTTTTTATAACAAAAATACAAATGAATGAATGAAAATGAATGAACTGCTTCTAAAATATTATGTTCATTTTTCACATGCTCTACTCCTTCCCCTGCCCACTGCCCTAATATTCTTCCTTTTGTTTTATTATAACAAAGCAATAATAATAATAATAAATATGTGCACCCCACCCCCGAGACCATTCCATTGTAACTATCCAGCCTCCCAAAATTTCAACACCTCTTGCAATGGTTTGACCCCTTTCTATTCTAACAGCAGAAATTCTACAAATACCTTCCATTATCTGTTCAAAATCATTTTTCTTACCTTAACAACACGTTAATTTATCATTAATAGCTATATCCCACACCTCTTTATATCATTCTTCTATTTTATATTCACCTTGCCCCTTCCACTTCCTAGCTAGAATAATTCATGTAGCTATCAATAAATCTGTGAGCAAGTCCTTCATAGCCTGCAAACCTTCCACACCATCATAAATTGATAAGAATGCTACCTCTGGACTTTCAGTCAGCTTTAACCCAGTGATTTCTGTTATCTCCTTAAACACCTTTTGCCAAAAAAATTGTACATATTTACACACACACACACCACATGTGAACGTAAGTCCTGGTTTCCTGGCATCCCCTCCAACATAACACCAAATATTCCTTGTTCATTTGATTTAATAGATGAGGATCTATTGCTCATTTATCTGTTCCCACTTTCTTATGATCCCAGCAAAACTCCTTTTAGATCTAGAGGCTCTAGAATTCAGATCAAATAAAAACAAAATGTGCTTCGGAAATTGTCAGTGATGTGAAAGAGAGAAACATTGTTTTAAAAATTACCTCTGAAGTTGAGAAATAACTCCATTTATTAGTAGGAAGTGAACCATCAGCTCCCACTTCTCCCACTTCCAACTCGAAAGATGATTTATTTGCTATGGTGTAGAATGGAGTCAAAGTAACTATCCGAGTGAGATTGAAACTGCTCATTTTAATGCTAACGCCAACCTGCAAAAATGATATCATAAAAATACTGATTAAGCACCATACACTGTTTAAAAAACCTTTTCCTGGTACTTTTCCCCTTCCCTGACTGCTCAGTTCTTCAGGTTTAAGTGGGAGGCAAGGAACAAATGTAGATTACTTAACTAAGAAGTGAAGAAGTCATCTAGTTGCTCATTTGCGTTTGAGAACAATCTGATGATGGTGCTCGAGGGCTCAAGAGTTTAACTGCAAGGAATATCTCTCTAGCTCATTTACAGCACACACACACACACAAATACTCCTTTGTTCCTCACAAGCACACTGTGGATGTGTAAACTGAAATTATAAGGATCAAAAAAAAATTCTTTCCAGTAGCACCTTAGAGACCAACTGAGTTTGTTCTTGGTATGAGCTTTCGTGTGCATGCACACTTCTTCAGATACAGAATGTGATGGCTTTTGCCTGCATTTCCTAGCACATAAGTAATATAAACCAGCCTAGAGTAGGAAAGTTCCCTATTGTGGTGGTCTTCTACTGCCACATGGTCTATAAAGGCTTGGTTTGGGTGGTCTTTTAATCCCTGTCAACTTCCATTCAAAGATATAGCATCACTCTCTACTTTTGGACAGGCATCATAGCATCCATATATCAAACCGCACAGAGGACACCAAGGTGAGCAAGAGAAGTATCAGAAAGATGGCCTCGTGCACCCTAAAGTACTATTGAAATTCAAGAAGGATTTTGTTCTATGCACCTAGTATGAACAGTAATACGTATAAGAAGGCAGCAAGTACAGAACCCAGATATTACCAGAAAATCCATAAGGTTAGCTGGGCACTTTACACATCCGTAGCTTCCTACTGTATCCAGAGAGAAACTATTAGACCATGTGCTAGTGGAGATGCTTAACTGGATCTACATCAGGAGGAGAGAGAAAAAACAGCTTATTAGATGCCAAAATCAGAGGACACTCATCTGCTTCACAGGCTGTGTGACAATTTAATGAAAGGATTATTTATCTGTGTTTCAGTTCATGTTGAACTCTAGAGAAGACAATTAAAGTAGAACTTCAAGAGTAGAAAACCAGATTTATGGCTATTCCAGGGATCAAAGGAAAACAAACATGCTTCATGCGCAGAGGCAACTCACTTGGGAAGCCTTTCATTTCTGGCTTCCTTGTCCCCACTTGCCCCAGTCCTCTCTCTCAACTGTAACATGTATATATCCCGCCCCCTTCTAGATTACTCGGGACTTTGCCTCATACAGGTATCACACACAGAGACAACTTTCACCTTCTGCCTTCAAGGAACCCCTTTTAATCCTCACTACCCTTCCAATTCAAGCAGTGCTCTCTCTCCCTCTCATGCATAGGGGGCCACCCACTTCCTTCATAGATGTGACATATATACATCTCATAGAAATTCCAATTCTCTTGCCACCGCCCCACCCCACCCGCTGAAGAAGCCCCCTCACTCCCACTCCCTTCCAGCAGTCCCAGATCGGGTACCACACAGATCATCACTCTTGCCTGTCCTAGATTAACTGTCCTCCCTACCCTCATTCCTCCAAATGCCCCCTTTAAGCCCAGTCACTTTCACACACCCAGACCATAATTCCTCCAAATCAGGCCGCAGAGCGTGTCTGGGTTGCAGGCCCTCACCACCTGAATGAAGCTGTCCCTGGGGTCATCACCCAGCAGTAGGCAATGGCCCCATGGCAGGACCTCAGATGCCGCCTCCTCACTGCTACCATCTAATGCTGGGCTCTGCACCTACTCCAGTAGCTTATGCAGCTCCTCGACAGCCTCACTTTCCTTGGCACTGCTGATACTAAGGGCCACTTTCAGGGTGTGCTGCTGTAGCCCACTTCTCCTGGGCACTCACCCCAGCTCCCGCCATGACAGCAACCTGCAACCTCCCCCAGCAAGAGCAGCTGCTGCGGGTAGTAGAATTTACCAGCTCTTGCTAAGCACCTCTCTTCACCCTCTTGGCTCCATTTCCTCTTGTAGCAGCAACTCTTGCAATAGCCAGGAAAGCCAGCACTCAAGTTAAGAAGCCTACCCCTTAAAGGCCAGTAAATGTGAACTTGGCATCATACCTTATTTTTACTGAAAATGTTCCTTTTCTTGAAGGAGAACAAGATAATGTCCCTAAAATCCGCTGGGTGTTTTACATGCACATCTTCAGCACGGTACTGTAGAACACGGGAAGTTTTATTGATGATCCAGTAAGGACTGTACACAGACAGAACCATCCGGCTGCCAACTTTCCTAATGTGAATGTATATATCAACTGTTGTCATGTCTGCAGAATTTGATGTGAAGCACACAGGGAAGAACTCTGGCAGCGAGTCACTGAGTCGAAAGTGTCCGTTCCAGTTTTTACCTTGATATTTTATCAGGACTAGTTCTATGATTTCACCACTGATTCTCGAATGAAGAACATCAGCAGTGCTCCCTTCTGGCAGTTCATGGGCCTCTGCTGTTCCCTAAAAGTAACCAGCAAAAATAAGAGAATGTTTTTTTTTGGAAAGAAGAATATCTACACTCAAGGACATTCACACATCTTTCTTATTATAAAGAAAGAAATATAAGCAATATCGATCAGAAAACTGGCACAAGGACATGATAAGCCACAACCCATTTTTAACACAACTGAAAATGATGTAGAAAAGAAACAGATTTAGGAATATTGCAATAAACACACAGTATTCAAATCATCTCAGCCTAAGACCTCAGGAGTCTATGACAACCTTCCCCAATCTGGTGCCCTCCAGCTGTTTTGGGCAATTCTCATCTGCTTCTACTGGCACAGCTGCGATGGCTGGCACTAACAGAAGTTGTAGTCCAAAACATGTGGAGGGCAGCAGGTGGGCAAACACTGGTCTATGACATAGTTGCAAGTCGTGCAGGAACCTTCTTCCTCCTTCTGTTCACCCACCCAGGTCCTGCTAGAAGAAACAGTGGCAAAATTGAGAATTTTTTAAAAATGAGCCAGTTATACCTCCAAGTCTTCAGAACCGCAATACATCCAACCGTATGTAAAAATCTCACAAAGACACACTTAATGAAAAGTGGTTTTAAAATTACAACAGGCAATTGAAATTAAGATTTATGAGCAAATATTTTCAAGGCATACCAAACTTAAAATATGTTAAAGAAGAAGGAAGCAACTCTATGAAGGATCAAATCATCCCTGGCATTTTCAAGTTATGTTATATCCAGTCCTGAGATGCTATACCTCAAGCAGATATCGTAAAGAGTAGGGCAGAAGATTCCGCAAAGTGAGTGTTGGATAGAGATGAATAATGTAGGCTGGATCCCAGTTCTCCCCATGGGCTGCAATGAAGTTTAACTCATCAGGCACAGCAGCAGTATTCACTATTAGAGGCAGAAAATTGACTTCCGTTGATGGACACTGTAGCATACACTTGACTTCATTGCTCCTATGAAGCTCTTCTCTCCAGGATATGTAGGTTGTGGAAGGATTATACTGACCATCTAAGATCCCAGCTGGCTGAACAAATAGCTGACACCTAAGCTCAAGCACAGGAAGGGAAGGAGGGAGAAATCAAGTCCTTGTTAAATTTTGGGGTTCTTTATTTAAAAAGTAAAGCTGCTTAAGAAATCTGAAGCAAATGAAAAAAAAATACCTGTACGAATCTAATGGAACATGGAATTCCTCTTCAGGCTTAGACACACCTATAGGCTCCAACAGTTTAACATTCTTAACAAATTTGTAAATTGTAAATGGGACAGAGAAGTGGTTCTTAATCTGAAATTAAAACACAGCAGCATATTTTACCAGTACGTGTAAAAAAAGTGGTAAGCAGGATTTGATAGCATTGTTTATATGTAAACAATAAAGGAGCCAGCAAACAATGTTGATGTACCCCTCCTAGAAGTTGAGATACTGTTTGACAATACTCTACCCAAACTTTGACCGAAGTTTAGCCTTGCAATTAAATGCAGTGATCTGCCATTTATATTTCTTTGGGGCAACTTCTCCCCCTACCCACCCAAATCAAAAGCAGCCCTCAAATCAACCACAGTAATTTAACACAAGCATTTTAGAACACAATAATCATGCTTTTAACATACAACATGATCATTTACCTGAAGCGGAGAGCGTATGGTAATAACTTTGTTTCCTTCTGCTGCATCTATCTGCACTACAACAGAATCTGAGTGATCACTCTGAGGATCTCTTACATTGTGCAGCCTTCTTCCTGGTTTTGCTATGGGAATATTTGCCACCTCTGTGTATCCTTCAGGTCCTGTTTTTACAACAACAAAACAACAACTAAATAAAAAAACATACCCCTTTTGTTTAAATATATACAAGCAGTAATATCTCAGTCTCAAAGACTTACAAGTTACACGACATATTTAAAAAGGATCAACAAGTGTCAATCTACTCTTCCTGTGATTGCATCTCTTCACACAACGATGATATCAGAAAACACAGTCAAATGTCTCCTTCCATTGCAAAGCAAAGTTTTCCAGGAGGAATGCAGAAGACTGAGGTGGAACGGGAGTTGCTTCTTTTCTAGCAGCAGAGGGGTTTTGTTTTGTTTTTTGGCTTTTGTGTGCAAAAGCATCTAATTGCTTGTACTTCTGAAGTAGTCCATTAAAAGAAGAGATGCATCTTGTGCTTTTCTGAATGCATGGGAAACACTGAACTTGAAAACCAATCCAATATTGCTCATTACAACTATTCTTACTCTGAATTGATTCTAACTTAAGCACAGGCATTTCTAGAATTATGAAGAGTTCATGTACTTAGTCTTGAGTAACTTACTCCCTACCAGAGTTGTTTGCCTTGTCCCCCTCCCTCCCCAGATTAACCCTCCTAAACACACACAGCATTCTCTACATCTTACCAATGCTCAAAGTGAATAGAGAACTTTCCTGGCGATACATTGCAGATAACTTTCCTCTGTGTGGGGTCTCCACTGTAGAGTATTCAAATTCCAAGTTCTGATCAACTGCTATATCATGAATATCTTCTTTTGTAGCTAATCCAACAACCTGGAGATTTCTGCATGCATGAACTTTGAGGGGAACACCCAAAGCATTTCTCACAGTAAAGGGAGCCTTGTCTTTTAATGCATAGTCATACGTAGAAGCAGTTCCTTCTGAAAATCCCTAAGATGAAGCAAGCATTTTAAAAGTATACATGGACTATAAATGTTCTTGGGCTACTCAATATTCTTAGTAAAGCTATCAGAGATTAAAGTTGACCATTAACAGAAGAACGAAAATGAAGTATAAGAAAGAAATAAGCTGAAAAAGATGGGGGAATGGTAACACAGAACTAGCTTGAGAAGTATTACGGGAGCTCAAGCGCTCATAGATTGAATGTGATGAAGGCAAGAAGCAACCAGGAGCATTAAGGGAGTACCATCCTACTACCAAAGCATTTGTTCCTGCCTGTAACCTTTAATGCTTTTCTTCCCCAACTATTCCATATTATTTCATTTATTTAAATATTTCCTAGACCATTGAACTTTAAAATTCAACCAGGTGGTGCACAATATACAACAAAACATAAAAGCAGCATAGTATAAATAATTATACACATCATAAAAATATAAACAGCAAAATATAGCAAAAGAAGTTATAAGTAGTAAAATAGAGCAAAAGAAATCCAGGAAAGGCCTGGGCAAAAAATATGTTTTTCGGGAGCTGCTTAAAAAAATATTGTTTTCCCTGTTATGCTGATAAAGGGAAATAGCTCTCCTTGACATGATTAACCAAGGATCTGAATCAATGCCTTCTCTTCCACCCCCACCTCCACCCCACCCCCCGCAATGAGATCAATTTGCAGCATGTTCAGTATAAAGGAAAACATTGCTCCCTTAAACAGTCAGTAGCTAAACTGAAACAGAGAGAGAAAAATGCCACCCCATAATATGTAATCAATAATTATCTTCTCCCTTAAGTTAATCAAATTACCACTTGTAAGGGCTTGATTACAAATAACCTCACCACAATGCATAGGAAATTACCTTAGCTAGATTGCTAAAGACAGTAAGACAGCATTTGGATATTGTTACATTCATGGTATCCTTTGAAGATATATTGATGACACTTTGAGGTTCTGGTAGAACTATGAAGTCATCTCCTGGCAACAAACTTTTATCTTGTAAGGGGTTAGTCTTCATCTAAAAGAAATAGCAGCATTATTAATTATTGCCCATTTGAAACTTTGGAAATTGAACTGCGAAGGCACAATTTTAAATTAAGCTAACATTTAGCTTTGCAATTTTGCTTTGGACCAATAATTATCTTTCTGGTTGGTCAATGGAAATATACAATAATACAAGTATTCCACAAAAGATACTGACAGCTTTTAAGTATGTATAACTTAGAAGATTAAATCGTGAATTTAATGAACGCAAATGAAGATTAACATTAACTTCAAACATGTAAGGCACAGGAAGACTTGGCAAACATGGAATTAATTTTCAAATTAAATTTTAGAAACTTTTAATTCAATAGTTGCTTATAAACAGTCCATGTTTCAGAATCTAAACATGGAGTACAGAAGGGTATATATTCAACAGAGCATTTGAATAATCAGAGAAAGTTGAACTTTAAGCAGAGGCTTGACAGCCATCTGTCAGGAATGCTTTGATGGTGTTTCCTGCTTGGCAGAGGGTTGGACTGGATGGCCATGGTGGTCTCTTCCAACTCTATGATTCTATGATTGAACTAAATATTTTTTTTAACTTGAAATATGATAGTTTAATAATTTGTGCAGTGTAAGATTTTAATTATCGTTTGGTGTGTGCTACTGCCATTTATGCTGTAAGCACCCCTGAAAGCCTGTTGAGTTGTGTGGCTGGTTAGAATTTGAAGCAAAGACAGAATGAGACTATGCCACTACAAAACAAAGTCCAGGATAAGCAACTGCTAGCATCGTAAATGAAGCCTTCCGCCAACCTACCAGGGACTGATGGGAGTTGTAGTCCAAAACATCTGAAGGCCCCCTAATTGGAGGAAGGCTGCCTAAAATTCATGGCAAAATACACTTTGCTTTTCAGCTGGCAAAAACATTGTAATATCCAGACAGGAATAACAGTTTGAATTTTCATCAATTAATGGTGTTTATATTAATATATCTATATTTATAAAAGGTTGCTTACTTCTAACTTTAAGTCCCATTGACGTCTTTCATTATCAACTCGCTCAATAAGCGGTTCCCAAACTGAATTTGTTTCATTGTAATAGTGAACCTGGGATACAATATTGAGAACATAAGAGCTAAAATTATTTAACATCAGGCTTCATTTCAGCCTACCACACCTAAGTCAAGCAGAATAAAAACTTAAGAAACAAAATTCTACATGCACATGGAACAAGTACTAAAAATAATTTACAGGTGTAACTCAAATGATCATTAGGCCTAGCAACAGCAGACTATGCCTCAAATATAAAGCATCAATCACTTCTTATATTTACATACCTCCAGTGTCATGTCAGCTGTGGCCGCCATGAGAGAAGACCAGTTTTTCACTGATCCTGAAAATGTTGATTCCGCTAACAGTAAGGGAACAGTGGAATGCCCCAAACCACATTCCAGAGTGATCTGAACAGATTTCACCTCAACCACCAGGTTTTCCTTCTTCTCACACTGCTCGTTAGCACTGAATGTTTCGGTTGCTTCCGTGGCCATGTCAACACCAAGAAACCAATAGTGACACTGGTCAACAGACTTGATACCCCAGAGGTCCACCATATTGCAAGCAGTCTCACCAGATCCTTCATCCTTCAGGTTTGATTTCATGGCAGCCATGATGGTAATTACAGTATTGAGAATTATTGGTGAAATCTTTAAAAGGGGGAAAAAAGCTGAATTAACAAGTTTCGGTGTTTTATATGCACAACATGTAACAATGTGTGTTTTATGGCTCCACAGTGGCATTCGGTAAAGCATCTACCAACTGCCTTGTGCAAGGAAAGGAATTTTAAATGGAACACTGGCCATTTTCCCTAAAGGGGCCTTCTCTGGCAAACTATGTGAGGCACACGGTGGGTTTGTCACTTCTCAAGTTTAGTCCATGCAGGAAACTTACAATTTACTTTGCAGGCACCTCCTCTCTTGCCAGTCTTTAGTCTTCATTCATAGCAGAGGACCCAGCTCCTTAAGAAGTCCAGAGGGTGTCCTCGCTTTTATAGCCACTGAACTCTGCTGCCCTTCTTCCCTATCCTGATCTATTCCAGGGTTATTTTCTTGAATAAGAACAGGCACCACAGGCACAGTCTCTGGTGGTGGTGAATATGACTGACAAGAGGAAGAGAGTCTTGGTATACACTGTACAATGCTCTCTTAGGAGCACTAACCAGATCAGGAGTCTGAAATTTTAAAAGTGCTGCTGTTCTGGTCTACATTTGGCGTTTTTGCTTTTCTTATTTTTGTCTTTTTGGTTTTCTTGTTGGAGGGGACTCCAAGGAGGTGGTGGAATAAGCCCTGTTGCATTCTTTCTTACTTTTGTGCTTTGTACTTCCATCCCGATTCCTTGGCTAAATAGTAATAATGCATTTTTCCAGTTGTTCCTGTGGAAAATTGTGGGGCAAACTGATGGTCTAGGTAGAAGCACATATTTAGGAATGGACTATAAAGATGCACACTCATGCTGTCCTGCGAGGACCTCTGGCAGCTGGTCTCAGCAATGCTGCCCATGTCCCACAATGAGAAACACGGGAGTAGAGTCAGGGGGGAGAGAACAACTCTGGGTGAGGCGTCCCCTTTCATTTGGGCCTCCTGAGGATGAACCACTTGGCTGGCTTCCTTCTCAGGACTACCTCCTGGGTGGGCCTTTGTGGTCTGTGCTGGGGAGTTTGTGCGATTTTACATAGAAGCTGGCTGAGCACCCATTGCTGCCTTTGCTTTCCCCTTCTGCCCTCACTGGGACGATAATGACAATAGTGTAGGAGTCTGTTAGGCTTATTTATGACAGAAAAGCTGGAAGAGACTTCAGAGTGAAAGAACAAAGGAATCAGTAAAGAAAACAAGAGTAATAGGATCAAGCTTAGCACAGTAATGATGGAGTAGGAGAGAGACGTCTGCTATGGGCTATGCAGCAAATTAAACTGAAGGAGACCAGCAAAGGAGGGGAGTGCATGCCAATGAAACCATGAGTTTCCTGCTTGGGCTAAAGGAAGGGACGGCAAACCCAATACAGCTGGCTGTCTCACATGTCCACCAGCAAAATCAAGGCTTCCCGTCTATGAGATTCATACAAATAGTATGTATTATGTACGCTGGTCATTCTCTAAAAGAGAGAAGTGATATTACTGTTGACTAAAAACTGTCTCCATCAACCAAATCAGACCAGGACTGCACAACTGAAAATCTCTAATAGCTACAAACATTTGTTGAGATGGAATGAAGTAGAGTTGATAGGAGTTTGAAGCTGCATTGCTACCAGCAAGGCAAATTCTTTCATTGCTTGAGCTGGCTGCAGCTCTCACTGTGATACACAATGCCTTGGGTTAGCTGCCGCCAGCCCATTTAGATTTGTCTTCACTGGATGGTCTGGAAAAATATTTATAATGTCTAGGGCGGGGGGCGGGGGTATGCATGTATTTATTTTAGAACATTTTAAACCATTTAATTTTTTTAAAAAAATCTAAGTGGTGTACTAACTCAGCATACAATAATAATAATAAAAATTACAGTTACAGATAAAATAGAGGATCAGAATAGCAAAATATATGGTGTAACTTCAGTAACCTAGTTCAGTGGAAAGGGTGACATCTAAAATAAATAATAAAGGGACCGTCCCATATTAATGAAGGAAGGGCTGTTGTAAAGTGCAATGGGGGCGTCAGAAAAAGGCACACTTCAGAGTCACCACAAAACAGTAGTCTATAAGGCAACATGTACAGTATTTTAAAACCAGTGTTAGGCCTTTCTGGAAATACAGGGGGAAATTGTCATTACAATACCATTTACTAACCTTTACAATAAATTCTTCTACTATCACTGTCACACTCTGCATTTCTGAAGTATGCATCACAGCTTCCATAGTCAGACAGCAAGGTTGTACAATCTTAGAGAATACAAGCATACTGTTAGAAATGCCCTCAAACTTAAAACAGCATTGGAAGTTATTTGATTTCATTCTAATTAAGATAAATCCTTTGCTGAAGTATCCTATTTTGCAAAAGGGGGGAGGGAGTACTGAGAGGAAATCAGTAACTAAAAAGTATACTCATTAGTATATCCACAACTGTGCTGAACAGGGAGCAATAAGGAGCAAGCATATTTACTGAACGGAACTAACTGCAGGAAAACCTTACATAAAGGTCTCAGCCATCCAGAACGGTATTCCCAGATAACATAGCACTATGTTAAATTGTGTAGAACCACCTTTTTCATTCCAGAACCAGCCAGTTGCAGAAATGCAGTGCCTCAGAAGTGCTACATGGCTTGTTAGTGAAAGGAGTTATTCTCTCCAACTATAAAAGATAAACTACGGCACAGAACTTACTGTTGTAATATTCTTCTCTTCTTTCTTTCGGAGGAAAGGGCAGGCCAGCACTTTCAAGTCATGCACTTGAGCATTCATACATTGATCAAGAGGACTAGTTGACAAGCTGAAATCACATTGGAATGAAGCTACTAAGGCAGGAGCATCAGCCTTTGTTAAGTTGGCAACGAACACAATTTCTGGTTCTATGATCCGTGTCAATACTGTCATGTTGGGCTGCAGCGATCCATCTAGAAAAGTTTAAAATTTAGTTCAATGTTGATTTAGCAGCCAGTCACCACAACAGAATGAAAAATATACCTCCATGACACCACCAGAAAATACAATTTTTACAATAGTGTAGTTCAGAAAATTTGCCCTAGTAGTTGCATCCAAGATGCATAAATGTGACTGTACTGTAAGCAATATTGTGGCCCTTGCTACTAATAACTGCTTCAAATTTTACTTCACAATTTAAACATCCTGATGTCACTTTTCTCTGATTTCATAATAGAAAAGTCTAGTGTTTCTGCTGTATGTGACATGTGCATTTTCAGTTGATAGGGAATCCACTTATACAGGTCTACTGATGAAGTAAAGCATAACAGAAATATTTGCATGATCCACCCATCTACTTTTAAAAAAGTTGTCTGATTATTTTGGTTAGGTTGAACTAAACCAGTCACTGATTCACCACCCAAAGAAAAAAAATGCAAGCAATGTTATCTCCAAACAATGGAAAACAAAATAAATGGTTTGTTCACTGCAGTGCTCAAAAAAGATACCTAAGACCAAAGGACATTAGGAGGTGAACAGGGACACAGTTGACAAGGAACTCTTTTTTGCATGCTTGCTTCAGAAAGTTAGGAATATACTTCTCTAAATTTAAACTATATATAACGGGTGCATAAAAGGCAAAGGTAAAGGACCCCTAGACAGTTAAGTCCAATCAAACTTGACTATGGGGTGTGGTGCTCATCTCACTTCAGGCCAAGGGAGCTGGCGCTTGTCCACAGACAGCTTTCCAGGTCATGTGGCCAGTAGGACTAAACCGTTTCTGGGGCACCATGATGGAAACAAGAACACATGGAAACACAGTTTCCTTTCCCGCCGCAGCGGTACCTATTTATCTACTCACAATGGTATGCTTTCAAACTGCTAGGTTGGCAGGAGCCGGGACAAAGCAACGGAAGCTCACCCTGTTGCATGGATTCGAACCACCGACCTTCCAGTTAGCAAGCCCAAGAAGCTCAGTGTTTTAGACCACAGCGCCACCCGCTCAATAATGGGTAGGATACAAAAGCTGCGAGACCAGAAGACTGCCCAGACAAAGCTATTCCTCTCCACTGTAGCCCACTGAAAATAACCCTGTCACACAAACTGTTTAGTTGCCCAGAAACATTGCTGAAAAGTGTCAATATTTCAGATTAGCTTTTACTACCTAAATACACATTCACACCCTGGTTAAAATTTTAACTGACGTCAGTGGATTTAAGCAGGCTCAACTCTGCACTGAGTATTCATTGTTATGGTTTTATTATTTCAGATGTGGAACTATGTCGACTGAGAGAGTTCTTTTGCTGACCTTTTTCTGGCTTAGGTTTGCCATGAGTGGTATATTTTAACTGAATCTGGGTAGATCCTTCCATCGATGCAGTTGGCATTGATTTAACAAAGAAATCTGCTACTGTCAATAGAAACTCCACACTGGCACACAAATACAGTTTGTCCAAGACAGATACGATTTCACTCCCATTTTTATCTTGCTTGTAGTTGAGGTCAATCATGACACTATCATCTGTGCCATCTTTCTTATCTATCATTCTGAAAAATAAACAAACAATAAAGCCAGAAAACAAGCTGAAGAACTGCTTTCCTGAAAGGATTTATAATTTAGTAGGCTTTATTGGGAGGAAGGGCGGGGTATGAATTCAACCAATAATAGTATTTTTCATCCAATTGCAACAAAAGATGATGTTACTTACTTATAAATAAGTGGTTCTGAAAAATTGCATTACAGTACAGTGGTACCCCGCAAGACGAATGCCTCGCTAGACGAAAAACTCGCAAAACGAAAGGGTTTTGCGAGTTTTTAGTTGACTCGCAAGACGAATTCGTCTATGCCTGTTTTTCGCAAGACGAATTCGTCTGGCGAGGTACCACTGTAAGCTGGCTTACCTTTTCGCTCTGGTCGGGAGGGGTGATGTCCGCGCCCGCCATTTTGGATCGACGGTGCATGCGCAGTCGATCCAAAATGGCAGAGGCGGACAACATCCCTCCCGACCGCAGCGAAAAGGTAAGCTCCGCTGCCGGTCGGGAGGGGGCCGTGGGATCGTGCCCAATGTCGGGCATCATCCCACGGCCCTCTCCCTCCTTCCCGGAGCCCCGCCGCTGCGTTTTAAGACTGCAACGATCGTTGCAGTCTTAAAACTCGGCGGCGCGGAGCTCCGGTGCCGGTCGGGAGGGGGCCGTGGGATCGTGCCCAATGTCGGGCATCATCCCACGGCCCTCTCCCTCCTTCCCGGAGCCCCGCCGCTGCGTTTTAAGACTGCAACGATCGTTGCAGTCTTAAAACTCGGCGGCGCGGAGCTCCGGTGCCGGTCGGGAGGGGGCCGTGGGATCGTGCCCAATGTCGGGCATCATCCCACGGCCCTCTCCCTCCTTCCCGGAGCCCTGCCGCTGCGTTTTAAGACTGCAACGATCGTTGCAGTCTTAAAACTCGGCGGCGCGGAGCTCCGGTGCCGGTCGGGAGGGGGCCGTGGGATCGTGCCCAATGTCGGGCATCATCCCACGGCCCTCTCCCTCCTTCCCGGAGCCCTGCCGCTGCGTTTTAAGACTGCAACGATCGTTGCAGTCTTAAAACTCGGCGGCGCGGAGCTCCGGTGCCGGTCGGGAGGGGGCCGTGGGATCGTGCCCAATGTCGGGCATCATCCCACGGCCCTCTCCCTCCTTCCCGGAGCCCTGCCGCTGCGTTTTAAGACTGCAACGATTGTTGCAGTCTTAAAACTCGGCGGCGCGGAGCTCCGGTGCCGGTCGGGAGGGGGCCGTGGGATCGTGCCCAATGTCGGGCATCATCCCACGGCCCTCTCCCTCCCTCCCGGAGCCGCGGAGCTGCGTTTTAAGACTGCAGCGATCGCTGCAGTCTTAAAACACAGCACCGCGGAGCTCCGGTGCCGGTCGGGAGGGGGCCGTGGCATCATGCCCGATGTCGGGCATGATGCCACGGCCCCCTCCCTCCCTCCCGGAGCCGCGGAGCTGCGTTTTAAGACTGCAGCGATCGCTGCAGTCTTAAAACACAGCACCGCGGAGCTCCGGTGCCGGTCGGGAGGGGGCCGTGGCATCATGCCCGATGTCGGGCATGATGCCGCGGCCCCCTCCCTCCCTCCCGGAGCCGCGGAGCTGCGTTTTAAGACTGCAGCGATCGCTGCAGTCTTAAAACACAGCACCGCGGAGCTCCGGTGCCGGTCGGGAGGGGGCCGTGGGATCGTGCCCGATGTCGGGCATCATCCCACGGCCCTCTCCCTCCCTCCCGGAGCCGCGGAGCTGCGTTTTAAGACTGCAGCGATTGCTGCAGTCTTAAAACACAGCACCGCGGAGCTCCGGTGCCGGTCGGGAGGGGGCCGTGGGATCGTGCCCGATGTCGGGCATGATGCCACGGCCCCCTCCCTCCCTCCCGGAGCCGCGGAGCTGCGTTTTAAGACTGCAGCGATTGCTGCAGTCTTAAAACACAGCACCGCGGAGCTCCGGTGCCGGTCGGGAGGGGGCCGTGGGATCGTGCCCGATGTCGGGCATCATCCCACGGCCCTCTCCCTCCCTCCCGGAGCCGCGGAGCTGCGTTTTAAGACTGCAGCGATTGCTGCAGTCTTAAAACACAGCACCGCGGAGCTCCGGTGCCGGTCGGGAGGGGGCCGTGGGATCGTGCCCGATGTCGGGCATGATGCAACGGCCCCCTCCCTCCCTCCCGGAGCCGCGGAGCTGCGTTTTAAGACTGCAGCGATTGCTGCAGTCTTAAAACACAGCACCGCGGAGCTCCGGTGCCGGTCGGGAGGGGGCCGTGGGATCGTGCCCGATGTCGGGCATCATCCCACGGCCCTCTCCCTCCCTCCCGGAGCCGCGGAGCTGCGTTTTAAGACTGCAGCGATCGCTGCAGTCTTAAAACACAGCACCGCGGAGCTCCGGTGCCGGTCGGGAGGGGGCCGTGGCATCATGCCCGATGTCGGGCATCATCCCACGGCCCCCTCCCTCCCTCCCGGAGCCGCGGAGCTGCGTTTTAAGACTGAAGCGAGCGAACAGCAGCGCTGCTGTTCGCTCACTGCAGTCTTAAAACGCGGCTTGGCTTGGCTCCGGTGCCGGTCGGGAGGGGCCCCCGGACTTTTTCCCCCATAGGAACGCATTAATTAAATTTTAATGCGTTCCTATGGGAAAAGGTGCCTCGCAAGACGAAATTTCCGCAAGACGAAGAGTCTTGCGGAACGAATTAATTTCGTCTTGCGAGGCACCACTGTACTAAAAATGTACATCTTTGAACAGTGACAAGTGACCACATCTGCATTTGGGGAGGAGTTAAAAGAAACAAAAGGAGAAAGTGCCATTCTGATCTTGCGACTGCATTGTAACTGAAGCCAGTTGTCAGTTTTCAGCATTTGCCTAGTTTGAATACAGCTTTCTTTGTTCACCCAGGGCCACCTAGCCCAGTCATTAGCCAAAAGGAACACTACACTAAAGGGAGTTTTCTTTCTCCACCCACCCACCAACATTCCCAGAGAGAACTCAGCTACCACTTCCCTGCCCTTGCATTGTGGCTCTTAAATAAGCTATAAAGCCTAACGCAGAGTTTGCACCTTATTTCATGTGCAACACCAAGTTACTTACTACATGAGCTCTAGAAATATTAATAATGACATCAGAGTCTAACCTTGAGGTTGCTTTCTGAATCCCTTCTCTGAGATCATCCAATGTACATGTTTTCAACTTTGTATTAATATCCATAGAACCATTTGAAAATATCTGTCCTGATGATGTCATAAGATGCAGTCTGAGTTCTCCAAGACACAAGCTGTTATCGTGAAGTGAAGGCTGAGATTTCTACAATATATATAAATAACCAAGGTAAAAGAATTATATGCAGAACATAAAGACTGGAAGTGCATACAGCCTGGGCTTTTACAATCTACTTGAGCACAGAAGCACATGAGGACACAATTGCTATTAGTGCTTTAATAATTTAAATGTTGGCAAAGGAGAAAAAATCTCTATGAAGCACAAATCCCCTAAGATTTTAATATTTCAAAGCTTGCCACAAATGGAGGACACTAAAATGAGATAGGCAAACTAGATTCAGTGCGCTGGGTATATCATTCCCTCTACTGCTGATATTCAGGATGAGTAGTGTAGCCAAAACACCACCACCTGCTCACAAGAGAAGTATAATCAGGCTTGGTGGAGCCCAGAGGCTTGCGGAAGTACAAAAAGGTGGGGAGAACACAAAAGAAGGCCAACTTCTCCCCTGCCTCCGAAGGCTAACAAAATGTGCATGCTTACAACACATGCCTGCCTCACCCAGGTATGATGTTATGAAAAAGTGGGGTTAGAACCAGGGTTTCTGTGGCAGACTTTGTAAAGCCATTGTGCAAGATCTTAGTTGAGAGTGCTGGAAGAAGGACTCAAAGTGAAGAATGGTGTTGTCAGGAGGTAAAGAAACAGTCCAAGGCTCGTCTAGACTTCCTTTTGCACTGCACTTTCCAGGTATAGATCTTCACTTTAAAGCTCAGTGTCTGAGCGGTTGTTTTGTTGGGGCAAACTGCAATCCGCAGAAACCCCAATTGCCATTTGCTCCAATTTAGCAGCAAAATGTGGGTATTCCCAGGAAAAGCAGCAGGACCAAAAAAGAACCACTTGGACACAGAGATTTAAAGTCTGAACCTGTGCCTAGAAACGTGGCACAAAAGGAAGTCTGGATGAGCCTACGGAGGCTGAAGATGGAGGAGACTGGAGCAAGAAATGTCAGTGAAAGCTGAAAATGCAGCAGAGGAAAGGGGCAGACAAATGAGTGGAATTAAGAGACAATGAGGAAGAAAGGAGAACAATCTGTGAACCTGGGCAGGGAATGGAGCTGGAGAGGAGCAGAACTGACAGCAAAGAGGTGGCAAATGGAAGGGAAAGTGGGCAGAGAGGAAGAAGGGGGGCACTGTGGGAAGGGAAGTAAGAGGCATCAAAACATGGGATTGTGTTTAACACAGAGCTCAATAATTAAGGCACACAATGTATTAACTTATAATGTTCTTTTTCTTCAAACGATATGATTTTATCCAACATTATCTTTTCTTAATTCATATTTACTCCAAAGGAAAATGTTTTTCCTGTTGAGGTGAAACAAACCTGCTCATCATCAGAATTGTAGAGAACAATGGAAAGAGATTCAAAGTTGAATTCAAACTTAAGGGTCACACTCTCCTTAGGCTGTGTTTCATGAAGATCTCTTTCTCCCGAAGCGATGAGACTACCTGAAACATTTTAGAGATAAAAAGTAACACTTGAATCTGCAGCATTTTGAAGATCAACGCACATCAACTGTGCTAAGATTTAAAAATTAGCTGCCAACTCTTCTTTGATCCCATAAACAAAATACCTTGCTTAAGTCCAAATACAGTATCTTATCATAATTACCTTCATGGAGATCAGCATCAGTTGGGATTTTGCTTTGTTTGAGCATCTGAGTTTCTGGTAATGTTGACTGTATAACCCTGCTAGGCGCAGCAGCTTCACCAAGATTTTCCAGCAAAATTTTCATGAGCAGGGTCAAATCATCTTGTCTGAGTGAGATCTGTAAATAAATCAATCCATTTTTCCCCTCAAGAAAGCTGTTTTTTAAAAAGCCTTGTATTTAAAAAATACCTTGCAACTCCCATTTTCAATCAAACCCTGTCTTGGACTCAGGATTGCATGGCAGTTTCTTGAAGTTGAGCATTACACTCTCCAACTGTCGGGTAACAGAATTGGGGGACTTGACTCATGCATAGTGCCCCCACAGCCTATTATGATAAAAACACAAGCAGTCCTTGCTCTCCCTGTAATGTTAGTCACATGAACAATGTTATGAAAGTAAAAACCAAAGTAATGCCCAGTAGCAAATCCTGGAATCCCAGCAACCATGAAAATTCTGTTTGGTTGAATCAGTTATCACCTACTTCATATTGTAAATATTTGCCCATGCAAAAACATGTCAAAGAACAGTCAGGAATGTAGAGCAAACAGTATTATGTCAAACAACCTTCACTGTTACTGGTAAGTAGAGATAAACCTAGCTGCCAGAACAAATTATTGGGCTCAGTAAACTCTTTTCATGGCAAAAGCAGCAAGTGATTAGGTCAATGACTATTAAGCCCCGCGTTATAATTATTACAGTGGTATCTCTGGTTATGTACTTAATTTGTTCTAGAGGTCCATTCTTAACCTGAAACTGTTCTTAACCTGAAGCACCACTTTAGCTAATGGGGCCTCCTGCTGCCGCTGCGCTGCCAGAGCACGATTTCTGTTCTCATCCTGGAGCGTTATTTCTGGGTTAGAGGAGTCTGTAACCTGAAGCGTATGTAACCCGAGGTACCACTGTATCTCAAAATATTTGCAATAGGTTTATTTCCATCTAGAACATGGAATTATCAAGACTTCCCAAGGCCTTACCTGCATAGGCTTCAAGTCTCCTTTAACTGTAATCCCTGGGATTTGTAGGTACCAAGCTGCTGCTAAATTCCTCTGGACTGACAACAACAGATTTACTGGCTGCAAAATTTCAATATCTGGCTGAGACCCACTGCCTATTGTGGTCCTACAAAACAAAGGTTGAAACATTAGGGCACACAAGATATCTGCAGTCTCTCCATCCATTGCTGAAACCAAATACATGGATTATTTGGTCAGCTCTATGAACTATCACCTTGCGTGCTAAAAGCATCCCTTGCCCTGTGACTATTTCTAGTCAAGAACAAGAACCACCTGGCCATCTGTCAGGGTTTCTTTAGTTGTGATTCCTGCATTGCAGGGGGTTGGACTAGATGAGCGTTAGAGTCCCTTCCAATTCTACAATTATCAGAAATGAAGATTCCGTTATACTGAATGAAGCATTCGCCCCATCAAGTGTAGTACCATGTACTCTTGACTGGCAGCAATTATCCAAGTTTAACTCAGGCAGTATTTCTCCAGCCCTGAAACAACATTTCAAATGGAGAAGCCAGAACACTCCTTCATCCCTGACCATTAGAAGAGGCTACTGGAAGTTGGAGTCTAATAGTATCTGGAAGGCCACATGTTCCCAACTCTTGATGGGAAATATATCTCCACAGTGGAGCATGTTTCCTCTTCAAGGTCTGTTAATGTGCAACTGTGCCAGCTTTACATTACAGTGGGGCCTTGCAAGACGAAATTAATTCGTTCCGCAAGTCTTTTCGTTTTGCGGAAATTTCGTCTTGCGAAGCACGGTTTCCCATAGGAATGCATTGAAATTTAATTAATGCGTTACTATGGGGAAAAAATTCGGGGAGAGCTTGTTGCCGGCAGCAGCAGGGGGGATTGGGCCTGGCTGGGCCCAGCCGGAGCCCAGCACCGAGCAAGCGGGGAGAGCGGGGAGTGAGTGGTGGTGGCTTGCCGCTCGCCGCTTACTCTCCCCCTCGGTGCAGGCGGCAGGAGTCGGGCTCGGGCTTCCGCTGGGCCCGCAGGGAGGGGGAGCTCTCGCCGCTCGCTCTCCCCACACCCGGCTTCCTCCCGCCGCCGCCGCTCACTCACCGCTTTGGGCTGGGTTGCCCTCCTCCTGTAGGGACAGGCTTGCAGTGTGAGGGTGCTCTTAGATCTAGCACTATGGCTCAGGTGGCCTTGGTGGTAAAGAGTGCCTTTTATCAGTTTAACTGATCTACCAACTATGACCCTATCTGGACAAAGATAGCCTTGTGGCATGTTATCCATGCTCTAGTAATTGTATTATTGGATTGCTGCAATGCATTACACTTGGGGCTGTACTTGAAATCTCTGTGGATACTACAACTGGTCCAGAACGGTGGTCAGGTTATTAAGGTAGATAGATAAATTATGAGAGCGATTTGTCATCTTCGATGGCTTCTGATCCATTTTCAGGCCCAATTTAAAGGGTTACTTTTTATCTTTAAAACCCTAAATGTAGCAATCTTCGCTTCTGACCCATTGTCAAAGTGAGCAAACACTGCTCTCTAGTCACCTTGAGCTGCAACCTTCTTTAGGTAAGGGGATGAAGGAAGCTCTACCTCTTACAGCACAGTAGTGACATTTGCTTGGGGCGGGGGGAAGCTTCCCCAGTTCTACATATCCACAACAGCTGGCTCACTGCCCAAGATCCCTACTGACTTTATCCTTGAAAACCTTATCATATGGAAACATTTTCTCATTAGATGTAGGGGTCCCTTTACCTTTACAACTCACAGCCCACCAGGAGAAACTATTTTGGCATTTACATAATTGATACCCTAAGATCAAGAGTTAATCTTGAGTTAAATGGGGGGCGGGGGCAGAATGTTCATACCTTGATATCTTTAAATGTGTAAGTTGTATATCCATTTTGTCAATCACTGGAGGATTAGAAGACTCTGCTCCAGGAACCAGGCTAAATTCATTCTCAACTCTGATTAAGCCAAGATCTGCTACCAATACATTGTGAGAGATGGATGACTGAGGAATTACTATAACTGGAGCTTTGAGATTGATGTCCATTGAAAGTCGGAAGCTCTTTTTAGCAAAATCCTTCACACTCAAAGCAGCCATTTCAGCAGCTTGAACTGTGGCAGCACTCAGGGCATCTTTTGCAGTTTGGAAGTGATTTAGGAAGTTCTGTGAAAAGGTATAATTATGCAGCACAACAGCTAGTTTATAATGCTAACAGCATCCGAATAAACAAAGATAAGAATAGACACATCAACTCAGGCTGTGGAAAGCACAATCAATAGGGTGTTGCAAATAGAACTGTGGTGAAAATTGTTGAAAATAATAACCTGTTCCCTATTTTCTCTTTTTATGGCCAAGGATTAATGTGACTTGAATCAAAACAGCAAGTCTGAATTCAGACTCCAGATCACAGTCATGACATCATCATCACTGTGATCCAATGGAAAAAGCAGGACTGGGGACTATCATGCTAGGATACAAAAGAATGGTGCAAATTCTGCACAGCTGGGAGTTCGTTTCTGAAGAGTCTTTAAAAATACTTTAAAATTAAAATGCAATAATGAAAAGTAAGTTCATCTCTTACCAGTAGTGACATGAAGAATTTATGCAGATAAACGATTTGAATGCAGCCCACCTTCAGTGACATTTTACCATCTACCTTGGACATATCTGTATAGGCTGCTTCTTCTGTAGCATCTGGATAAAGTGACATTGCAAACCGAAAGACTTCATCTCCCACTATTGAGACAGTCTGCAAAGATAATATTCATTCAGCACAATCATGTTCTGGTAGATTTCTACAGGAACATTTTACACCTTTCTCAGTGTTTATTTTTAAAGAAATTTTTCCATCCAATTAGCACAACAGCTACGTCTTTTTAAAATACACATTTATCCCCTATGGAGTTTCAAGCAACATTATGAAAGATAAATAGCAAGTCCCTAAATCCGTGGGTATAATAAGGACTCTGTCTGATCAAGCCAAATTTATTAATGTACCTATTTTCTCTGCACTTGCTGCATTCAAACTGTGTTCACAACAGATATAATAATAACCACTACATTATTCATAATGTACACCACACATGGATTTTTGAATGAAAGCAATCATAGGCATATTACAACTATTTGAATATAAAAATCAGCACACTGCAGAGCACATATTCCTAGTTTAAGCAAGGTATGTCATGCTAAAAGCATAATTTTCTGTCACTAAAGTTCACATTTAAAAGCAAACTGTGCTGCTCTTCAGTTTGTCAGAGATTGGAGAAAACTCCCATCATCTTCTGTTTCTTCCATGCTCAATGCTTGGCTTCCTCACCACCCAGCAAAACAACTATTCCATACTGCCTCAAAATGCATAGCCTTTGGCAAGACCAAGTCTGAAAATCTGTTCATATCAATTTTCTTGAACCTTCCTGTGAAGTACACATGGCTCCCGGCTTAACAACCTCACTTCTCATATTCACCTTTTTATGAACTGTATTAGGATCAACGTTTGTTATTATGAAGTCACGAAGCCTGGCAAACACTTCTGTCTGTTTCGTCATTGTAAAAATGGAGGCTTCCATACCTGGCAGAAAAAAACAAACAAAGGAAAATGTTCAGCTTTCAATTCAAAACAGTAGTGTGATAAAAGAGGATTTCTTAAAGAGTGGTTAGCTATTCATATCAGTATTATGGAATAACTAAATCCTAAGGCAGTGATGAAGCTATAGCAGTGTGGATCTGCTCAGAGGCTGGATAGGAAGATGATGGAAGCCACTCTGCACTTGCTACAGAAGACCATGATCTAAATACAAGAAAGAGTGTCCATAGCTTGCTTCCATGCTATGGGCACAAGAACATAGTAAGAGTTCTGATGGACCTGGCCAATGGCCCATCTAGTCCAGCATCTTGTTCTCACAGTGGACAATCAGATGCCTGTGGAAAACCTTCCAATAGGACCTGAGCACAACAGCACTCCTGCCCCCTCCTTGTGGCTTCCAGCAGCTGGTATTCAGAAGCATATACATATTGAACTCAACAGGTAAAAAAAAAAAACATATTAAGCAAATTGTTAGTTGCCCTACATTTAATTAAGTATATATTTATATGATTCACACACATCTTCATATGCTCAAAATGGATAATATTTTACAAAAAAATGAATAAAATGTCTATGCAATTTCAAATTACAGAAATTCATTTACCTTGTATTCGGATATCAGCAATGTCACCTTTCTGATCACAGACTAAAATGTTGAAGGCCCTCAATTTGGCAGTTAGCTTCAGGTCAAACCATCATCATGGGTCACAAGAGTAGAGACTGCGCCACAGAAAGACCACATTAACAACAACTATTAAACAACAGTTTTCCAGTTTGGATGTTATTGGGAAACTGGTTTTAAGGAATGCCTCCCTGCATATGAACTGACCTGGACTGTGCAATCATCATCTGAAGCCCTTCTTCATGTATCCCCCCTCCCATGAGAGGTCTGGAGGGTGGGAATACAAGAATGGGCCTTTTCTGCACTGGCTCCTCATTTGTGAAATGCTCTCCCTATGGAGGCTTGATTGGCACCATCTTTAGGCAACAGGCAACTTTTCTGTATCACCATAACTATCTGTGTCCTTTTAGGAGTGGGTGGGGTGTTCTTAATGCATTTCTTTTCCCCTTTGGTTGTAATGCATCAATAGGGGGTGTTGGGTTAGCTGGTTGTAAGTCAATTTGGGTTGCTCTGGGCAAGATAAGGCAACAAACAAATCCAATAAATCATAATTTAAAAGATAGGGATAGAAGTACCAAAGGTGGTATGTAAAGTGAGGAAGGTAACAGCAAGTACACAGGTTGCTTCATTAAGGTGTTAGTTATGTATGAACTAGCTGAACCAGTGTTGACTATAGCATTGTTGTTGGCACTACACATCAGGGAACACACAGGATTCCAAAAGGATGCACCAAGGTGCAATCTGAGGCTGGCAAGCCATTTTCATGGGAGAAGTGACAGGTAGTATTTGGCATGCTTAACCAGGGCCGTCTTCAGCATATGCGGCGCTGGGGTGCAAAGATCTGCCCAGCGCCCCCAAATTACACAATTAGGCACCGGGGAGCCCCGAACCCCTTGTACCCTTGGGTAAAGATGGCCCTGTGCTTAACCCTTTTCATTACTGCTTCCCTCCTACAACCCCAATTTTGAACCATTCTCCACCTACACACACTTATCAATGAAGTCTCAGGAGCCCCAGCAAGGTGAAATTTATTTATTTATTTATTTATTTATTTATTTATTAAATGTCTAGACTGTCCTTCATCTGAGGATCAGAGGGCTGTTTACAATATAAAAACACAAAAATGTGTAACATAGTAACAAACAAAAAACAACGAACTCCTCCACACACAGTTTAAAAGGCCATAGATTGTTTAATTAACCAAAGGTCAGGAAGAAGAGAAATGTTTGTGCCTGGCACTTAAAAGATATGTAATGAAGGTGCCATGTGAGCCTCCCTGGCATAAAGGTAGCCGGGGGAACAGCTGCAGAGGAAGAGTTCTGCCTACCGTTTCCCTCTCCCTACAATCTCTCACACACTTAGCTTTCTTCCTCATGCAATGCTGTGGCTTGTTCTTTTGTTCTCCTTCATAGCATTAATGCTCATTTTTACTCTTCTTTTGTCCCCTCCTCATATTATGTCGTATGCTAAATCAAATAAAGCACTTGGCAAAATGTAAAGTAGTATATAAATTAACACACCGCTACCATTCTTGGTTATCAAGAAGGATATAGCAATATCCTACATCACAATACCTGGTTTTGCAAGAACAGTTTTGGGCTCCTCTGAAAGCAGCTTTCGATCAGTTCTCATATCAGCAGGTGTAAGTGCACTTGTGGCATATGTGAAAAAATTCATGATTGACAGCAAGGCTTCGGTGTGTAGCATCATGTCCAATGAAGAAAAGGAGACCTAAGAAAGAGAAGATATGTCACAGAGGATCACTGGCATGTTGCCTAACAGCAAGGTCTTGGATGTCTGATTATTTTTAAAAAACCTGCCCTTTAGCTTATGTGTAATCAATTGAACTCATACCATTTTAATTTGTATTGTTAATTTAACAATTGTTATAAAAAATACACCAAAACACACCATACTATATAGCAGCTCACTTGCCAACACATTTCAGTACTTACATTTAGTGCTTGCTTTGTACTTTTGTAAATTGTTTCAAAATGTGTTCCATCTGCATCAGCCTAAGAAAAGAACTGAAGCTTCAGATCATTATATAAACGGAAGCAACATCCAGAAGGTTCCTCTGACCTAACATCTACCCTAAAGCAACCTGAATGCACACAGCATAAAGCCCCACCCTGTCCCAAAGTGTCACTCATATGACTGAGTTGTGTATCACAACTTCCTAGACCACAGGGCAAGAAGGGTTAAGGAAGAAAGAGTTCTTTCATCTCAGATGAGGGCAATTAATTGCCTTCAGGGGAAATCAGATCCTTGCATCTTTATTCGAACTTCATCACCTAAAGTCATTTCCCACTCTCTGCCATCCCTCAATCTCCCCTACTCCTCACCTGTCACTCATACACAAATTACACCTTACTGAATGAGACCAGACCAGCACTGACCAAGCAGATGATCAGCTAAGGGACTTAGCCTTACTACAATGTTCAATTAAGGTAACCGTAACATTTAATTCCCAGTTATTTCACTTTGCTGTTCCACATCACTGAGCATAAAAAGCCTTCGTTTCACTTCTTCAACACTGACTC
The DNA here is from genome assembly GCF_009819535.1 of Lacerta agilis. Lineage (NCBI taxonomy): Eukaryota > Metazoa > Chordata > Lepidosauria > Squamata > Lacertidae > Lacerta > Lacerta agilis. The sequence goes on from NC_046324.1 coordinate 3,764,224, forward strand.
ATAAGATCCCACAATGATCTTTAGTTAAAAAAAAATAATTAAACCTTTATATATTCCATTTTTAAAAGATGCTCGCCAGATTCATCTGAAGAACTAATGATGTTCAAAGGATCTCCTTTGGAATCTGTGGGTAAAGTAAGAAGCACGTTTACAGAGCTCTGATTCATTTTATATCATTCATTTTGCACAGTAAAGTAATCAATGCAGTAAATGCGGTAATGTTTCAATGACACAATGCTTCTTGAAGAAATGGTGTATAGCAGCAGAGGGGAACCCCTGGCCTGTGGGCCTAATTAAACCCACCAGGCAGTTCTGGCGAAGCCAAGTCCACCCGCCCTACAACAGACATCATTTCTGACAACGGTGGTAGGGCAAGCAAATATTAGGCTGGGCCAAAAGGGGGGTTGTGCCTGCAAAGCCCCAACAACCAGCTGAATGTCAGGACTTTCATAGCACCACAAATGTCTCTTTGCAAGCCCCTCGGATGCCTCAACTATCTGCTGAACATTGGGGCTTGCACTTGGCATGCCCTGACAATCAGCTCGTCATGAGTGTAGGTGATAGGCAAGTGGGTGGACCTGTGGGTGGACCTGCCCACCTGTCAAACTTGGCTCACAAACTTGGGTGAGATAGGGATCTGGTCTGCCAGCTGGAATTTAAGCAACTCAGAACAAGACAAAGGATGGGTAAAGAGGCTTATTAAGTGACATGAGCTACTCTTCTACAAGCAAATGTAAAAGTGCTTGTTTCCAGCATTAGAGATTCATTTCTTGGAAGAAATCCTTTCAGCAACTATCAATTTTTCATCATAGAAACTCATTCCTTTTTCTCCTCCTTAAAACCAGAAAGCTGCTTTGGAAAAGAATGTGTGTATGTGTGTGTGTGTGTGTGAGAGAGAGAGAGAGAGAGAGAGAGAGACTCCTCCATAAATTAGTTGTAGCAAGTGCCACGTTCAGTCCTTAAATTAAATTTGGGACTGCAAATGAGAGGGAAGACTGGCCACGTTAGGGGGGGGGGGATTTAAATGTGAAAGTTCTATGAGAAACCTCCACCCACCAACTACAATCTTACAAGTGTAAGAACTACACTATTTATACATTTTCTATTTTTCATCACAGGTTTTCTCAAAAACCTATAAACACACATAATAAACACTCGACTGCAATAAACAAAAGGTTGAGTAAAGTTTATGGCACAGAGGCAGCCAAGAAAGGTCCTGAAAAACTATCTTTAACATTCAAAAGCAGAGGGTTGGACTAGATGACCCTTGGGATGCCTTCCAACTCTACAGCTCTATGATTCTATGTAAATCATAGATGGACACAGAATCAGACATTACAGAACACAAACTGAACATTTAGGAAAACAATCTGCCAATTTAATATTGTCACATGAAGAACTGTTTCCACCACCTGAATTACGTTATTTTGTCAAATTCTAAGTTAACCTTGACTTACCAGTGAATTCAAGGCACTTCATGTGGATTTTTTTAAGATATGCTGTAGCAGTCATGGCATGTGTTTTAATTCTGCTTTCAGTTCCAAGCTGCAACACTGTTAATGTGTGCAAAGGGCAGCTTTCCTTGTCTATCTGTTTCATTAATGTTACTACAACCTAAAAGAAAAATACAGGACATTTCAAAAATTGCAACAGAATGCATTTAAAGACTCAAAAGTCAACCCTATATAGTTGAAATCAACACCACCTACCTGGTTTCTGCCAACACTAGTTTCCAACTCCCAAGTGAAAAAAACCAATCATCATGAATACTGTTCAGCATTTACTATAGATTCCTGCTCATTACCCATTACTTTTGAACTCATTGGGCTATGTTTTGTTGAAACTATGGTTTGAGAAGTAGCCTTGATCAAAACTTCTTTTGTTCTCAGTAACCACAGGTTAATCAACCCAAATTTTCCTGAGTTCAGACAGACAAGGAACTGTGGTTTGTTTAAAAGCAAAAATTTAAAGCTTTTCCTTGGAGAGGGACATGATAGCAGCAAGAGAAGCCAAGACTCATCACAGCTCATTCATGCAATGGGAAGCCAGGCCTTAGTCTGTACCAGAAAATGAGAGAAGTGGCATATTTTACACTGCTAACAACACAGATTTGTGGGCCTATCTTAGAGGCTTTCATGTGTCAAGTAACTTCTCTAGCACAGATAAATAAAACAAACTTCAACATTTAGGCTTAAAGAGACAAACAAGTTGTCATACCTCTTTGATTTCAAAGTTTAGCAGCATATTGGTAATATCCTCCTGCAGGACTTCTTTTGATGTGCCCAGTAAGTTATCTTCTAACATAATTTCTTTCTCAGCTACCAGTGTTTTTGTCTTTTGTTTTCCATTTCCTGCTTATATTAAAGACAGGTTAGTTCCACTAGCAAAACAGCATTTTTATGGTTATTCCTCCCAAAAAAGGAACAATGGTTCTCACCTGGAGACTGTTTCTCAGAGATATTGAACACGTGGCATTGTGAGTTTTGCTGCCCTCTTATGCTTCAAGACGGGAAACCCGAATAGGTCTTTGCCCGCTATGCCATGCATTCATCACCTCTGAAGAAACAGAACCCTATACTAATTCCAAAAGCTGCACTGACTGGCATGGATTGATCCAGACAAAATTTACAAAAGGAGAACAAAGGGGATGGGAGACCAAAACATGCAACCTCAAAGACCAAACTATTTACGTTACAGGGTTTTAAAAAAATAACCAGCTAAGATAGGAAAAGGCCACTCACTGTTCAATATACTGTATTTTTTCCGTCTATAAGACACCCCCGTGTATAAGACGCCCTCTATTTTTGGGGACTCCAAATTAAGAAAACATCCCTCTGCACTACCCGTGTATAAGACAAGCCCCAATTTTAAACCTAGTTTTTTTGTTAAAAAACCTAGTCTTATACATGGAAAAATACGGTAATCCATTTGAATATCGTTTTCTTAAGGGACATCAACTACTTTCTGCATTAATCTTCAGGGCTGCTTTGATTACACAGATCCCAAAAATAATAACTAAGCAGGAAGCCGTTTTCACCATCAGCTAGTTACCAAGGAAAAGGAAAAACCAAAAATTCCTGCTCAATAAGCTTAGGCAGTCCTTGTTTCTCATTTATTTATTTGGCACTGCATAAATAAATCAGGCTCAAGCCCACACCTAAGAAGAAAATTACTTCCAGTCCTCTTTTCATGATATTTTATTCAAGAGACAAGAGTATGTCTGGTGAACCTGAGAAATGCTTCTTCTCCTATGATCCTAACTTTTAAAACTAATCCAAGCCTCAGCAATAAGAAGCATCCCAAAGGAAAATCTACAAAGGAATGGGAAAACACATACACATTTCACAATGAAGACTGACTTACCTTCAGTTTTTGCTATTGGCTTTGTGGTCTGATCTGCTTCAGCAAGGTTCTCTGTCACTACTTTAAGCAGAACATTCAAATCCTCTTGACTTAGAATGATCTAAACAGTGGCATATGAAGTCAAATTATCTGTCTCTGAATTTGAGAGCTTCTATCAAATGTTCAACTGCTGGTAAATGCCAGGGATCATTCTTATATCGACCAATTACAGGCAGATACTTGCTGCCTATTACCCATCATATTGTGGGCAATAGGCAGCAAGTATCTGACAAGCCAAAGAGACCTGCAGTATTGGATTCATTCTTGCATCCACCACAGTTTAATCATGGGGTTCCAATTCCCCAGCAGAACCTGCTTTCCAGTAATGCTTCAAAGCAAATGTCACCACAGCTATAATGCTTTCTTTCTTGCCCCCACTCTAACCATAACCTGATTAGTTACCTTTTTTGAGTGGCTAACTGAAAACTTCTACTTATGATCTCTACATAAAAGTTTTCTTATGCTCTTGCTATTGTCTGTTGTATAATAAAATAATTATCCATTTAAAAAGTACCTTTATGACCAATTCAATATTTTCCTGCTCTCCAGTTCTTTCTCCATACAACTCTCTCTTCAACTAGAGTTGAAACTCTGGGACCGGCTGGAGGCAGGACAGAATAGTGGATGCTGCTGCTGTACTACCATGCATGTCAGATGCTAAGCCATTTCCTGGTTTGACTCTATTTATTTATTTATTTATTTATTCATTCATTCATTCATTCATTTCCTAGCAGTGAGCATATACACAGTTATGTGGGAGTTGATCACACGTAATTGGGGAGACACCTATAACAAAAACTGATTTTTAATAATGTGGTGGTAGTACGTGGCTAAGAAAAGCAGGAGACAGATCACCTATTTGAAGTCTTGCCACATTTTAAATGTTTTTGCATGTTTCTCTGCCTCTTTGTGTTAGTCTTAACGTTCTCTGAAGATATCTGTCATAATAAAAAGAACTATTCAAGCATGCCTTTGAAAACAAAAATTAACTTACATTCATTGCATCTAGATGCCCTTTGATTTCCACCATTGGTATTTTGTGATACCATTCTCCAGCCAGGTTGCGATTCACAGAAAGGTTCAGATTAATAGGATGTAGAATTTGGATGTCAGGTTGAGAGAAACCTGGTTGCAGGATTGTCCTAAGTAACAACAAACAACATGACTTTTTGGAATGACATGATGGACCAGCCCTAAACAGCTTTCTTACTATCCTGATTCAACAGCACATGGAGAAGAAAAGTATAATTCACCTTGACAACTTAAGTTGTGTCAATAATACATCCATTTTATCCATGACCGGGGGAAGTGAACAGTTCTCAGCCAGCACCAAATTGAATTTGTTTTGTATCTTGATCAATCCCAGGTCTATCACTATAGCATTAGATGAAACCGAAGACTGAGGAATGAGTATAACTGGAGCCTTTAGATTAATATCCATGGAAAGACGAAAGCTCCTCTGAGCCAAACCCCTCACACTTGTGGCAGCCTTCTCTGCAGCCTGCACCGTAGCAGCACTCAAGGCTTCTTTGGCAATTTGGAAGTTGTTCAGAAAATTCTGCAAGAGGAAAAAAGCAGTGATGATTTCTTCAGTGCAATATTGAATATCCCTTGTATTAAGACATCATAAACTTTTCTCTGTAACAGTTGCAGCTGTTCAGGAAAGATTTCAGATTCTCAGACCCAGATCTTTACTTAACATGTAGGTCCAATCCTTCGTCATGAAAGATGGCATAGCGATGACTTTAACAAGACAAGATCATGTCAAAGTAGGAGCAGTAACTGATGGCAAAGCAACAAATTAATCCAAATCAAAGTCTGACTTCCTTTCATGCCCAGCAAGAGGCAACGAGTCTGGTAAAATGGAACTAAGAGCTTCAAATCTGTAAGAAGTTTATATAATTTCATATGGAACTTTGCTTCTCTAGGGGACTGAATCAGGCCGAATTCAATTAATATGAGAGCCTATTTTATTTAGAAGAGGAAAGAAAACCTAAATAAATTCCCAAAAGTATATTTCCAAAACACCCTCATACAATTACCAAATTGTATCATCTTGCATGGTAATGTAAAAGCTTCCTATTAATTCCATATGTGACATAATACGTAATGCAAATTCACTTGATTGCTGGTCTTACCAGGAGAGACATGAGGAATTTATGTAGGTATATAATCTGAATGCAGCCCACTTTGAGAGACATTATCCCATCCACTTTGGACATATCTCTGTAGGCTTCTCCCTCAGTAGCTTCTGGATACAATGCCAAATTGAAACTGAAGACTTCATCACCAACTATAGAAACAGCCTAAAACAGGAGGGGGGGCAGAAAGTACATATAGTTTTCAGTTTCTAGATCAGTGTAAACACACACAGATATCTGAGCAGTTCAAATTATCTTAGGGGCATGTGAGTTTTATCTCCATTTCTAGGAATGAGGTTCTGAAGATTAACATTATCTCAATGAGTAGATTTATCAGCTCAAATTGGATTTACAGGTCAGTCTATTCAGCCTGCCTCAGAGACAGAATTCCCTGTATGTGATCGTCCCATAAAATATTTTCAAAGCAAGGAAGCTTTTTAGCTAACCCAATGAAGATGTCATATCCCACCAGCCAGGGTTATTATTTATTCATTCCCCATCTCTTGCACTAGACGGTGGTTATCCCTGTCTTCCCAAAATAAAAAGTAAACATTTGAGATGCTTCAGGATATACAAAACATCCATGATGCCTCTTGCCTTATCGATCCCACAAAGACAATTCGTAAAACTGGCTTCCATAGGAAGTAGAAAATCTTGCTCCAGTCTCCCCCTGCCCAACAGCTTTCAGTCACAATGCAGGGCATGCAATGCTTCCTCCTCTGCAGCCAGCCTCACAAACCACATTTGCATCCATCATGTGAGCCACTAAGAAGTCAAAAGAAGTGCTCAGTTCCTCCAAAACAGCTCCCATGGGTGGACACTGATTCCTAACCAAGTAGCCATTTATTCTGCAAACCTGTCCACTGGAACCTAATCATTTTTTTTTCTATCCAGTTTTGCAGCTTGTAATTCAGCACACTGATTTTTTTTAAATAGTCCTAGTGAAACACCAGTATATGAATTATATAACATCATTCAATTTTAGTATACTATACCTTTTTGTGAATCGTCCTTGAATCAACATCAGTAACAATTATATCTTTCAGCCGTGCAAAGAGAATGGTTTGACTGGACTGAAGAAACAAAGATGAATCAAGACCTGAGAGAGAAGAATTGGTACATGCAATTTCAAACTCCATAGTAAGCACAATGGTCCTGAGCAAATGAAGGCCAAGGTTTTGTCTTTTGTTTTTGTTTTTTTAATGTATGGCTGATAAATGCAAGTCATGACACAACAATCTCAGATAACAGTGGCTCTCAAAGTGAACCATTCACAGTGGGATCAGGTGTTAAACAGGGATGTGTTATTGTCCCAACTCTATTATCTTCATTGCCATGATCCTACACATTGTCAAAGGGAAACTCCCCACCATGGAAGAAATCATATATCGAACAGATGGAAAGCTCTTTAATCTGAGTAGGCTGAAAGCAAAAAGGTTACCGTAACTTCCATCTTAGAGCTTCAGTATGCTGATGACAACGTAGTGTGTGCGCACTCAGAGGATGACCTCCAAACCATCCTAAATATCTTCACAGATGCTTATGGAAAACTTGGCCTATCACTCAATATCCAAAAAAAACAAAGCGCTGCACAAAACAACCCCTCTGCAGTGCCACAAATCCAACTTAATGGTGTATCGTTGAAAAGTGTCAATCACTTTTCCTACCTGGGCAGTGATCTTTCCACAAGGGCCAACACTGATGCCAAAATCCAGCATCACCTGAGATTTGCAAGTCCAGCTTTCTCCTGATTGAAGCGCAGTGTTTGAGGACCAGGACATTCGCAAGGAAACCAAAATGCTTGTTTACAAAGCGATTGTACTACTAACTTTACTGTATGCTTGTGAAACATATAAATGCCATCTCCAACTCCTCGAAAGATTCCATCAACTATGTCTCCGAAAATTTTTACACACCCCCCCCCAAGTAAGACAGGTGAACTAATGTCCGTGCACTGGAAAAAGCAAAGATTACCAGTGTCGAAGCAATGCTTCCTTAGCATCAACTTCATTGGACTGGTCATGTTGTTCGGATGCCTGATTATTGTCTTCCAAAGCAACTACTCTATTCCCAACTCAAGAATGGAAAGCGAAATACCGGTGGACAACAAAATAAGTTTAAAGACGCTCTCAAGGCAAATCTTAAGAAATGTAATATAAGCACTGATAACTGGGAAACACTGGCCTGCAGGCACTCCAATTAGAGAACACCCTTTATCAATGGTGTTATGGACTTTGAAAAAGCATAAACTGAGATTGAAAAGGAGAAACAACCTAAGAGGATGGTACATTTGGCAAACCCTCAATGTAATCAACTCCCGCCTGGAAACCTATGTCCCCACTGTGGAAGGACGCGTGGATCCAGAACTGGCCTCCACAGTCACTTACAGGCTCACTGTTAAGACCGTGTTCATGGAAGACAATCTTACTTGGCCACGAGTGATCGCCAAAGAAGAGATCATTTGAAGACTGTGATACAAAAAAGCCTGGACTCCTTTGAACTATACAGCAAAAAATTGGTCACAAGACAGCCATGTTCTTAATGATAATACCTATGCATGAGATTCAGAAAGGGCATACACAAAAAGCCTTCTTGCCATCTGCCTCACAACTAGGGAACTGCCTCTTCAAAGCCTAAGTATCTCTGGAAACCATTAACACTTACATTTCAACTAGTTTTTAATATATATAATTAGACAGTGGGGTCTTTCTCACAATTTCAAACCTTTCAAAGTTATATTTCTTTCCAACTTTTTCAAGTTGTGCATTTATTTATTACACATTGTGAACCTTGATGATGCAGTGAACCAAAAATATGAACATAAGAAATCGGCCATGAATCCTCAAAGAAATTAAATCAAAGACTTCAGCTATATTACAAGTTTTGGATACAAGTTTTGGATACAAGTTTTGGATACAAGTTCTTAAAAGGTTCCCCCCCCCCAACACACACCCACACACACCTCACCTTGAATTTTGATTTCAGCAATATTGTTCTTCGCATCACAAATGTTTAAACAGAAGGCATCCAACTTGGCAAACACTTTGAAATCAAACACATCCTTTTCTTTGTATGGTTTTGTCACTGTGAGGAAGAGAATTTTCGCTGAGATGTGAGCCAATTCATGCAGTATTTTCAGATAAGCTACTCTGAAATGATAAATTCACCATACCTTTCTTCAAACTAGCCTCTTTGCTCTGTTTGCCTTCCTGTATCTGCAATGACCCTGTACTCTGACCCCTTGACGGGACAACAGCCATGAGATAATTGAGAGATGAGAGAAGGGCCTGCGTGTGCAGCAGCAGGTTTAATGATGAGAAAGACACCTAGTTGGGGAGTGAGAAGAGTCACAGATAGTGGAAGTTTCTTATTTACATAGTATGTGTTTACTGTAATATATTACATTCTGCCACTTGGGGGGAAATATGGAAGCCTTATATGAATGAAGAAATCATTAATATGTTTAGGGTGTTTTTTCCAGTTAACTAGTTGGAAATATTTGGGGGAAATGCAAGCCAAACAGTAACAGCAGTGCCATGAAGTACACCTTGGTTAGTGATGGGCATATGAATTACCTGTGCTAATCTCCAGTCCAGAACCCTGATAGGCGGGAAAGGGTAAACCGTGGACTTCTAAAAATTAGCAGCCTTTATATGTGGAAAAATGTGTAGAAAAAGAAAGAAAGCCATTTGGCCTTCAGTCTCATTACTTTAATTTCTTATTTGGGCGCAATGTTTTGGAAAGACACACCACACATGAGACAGGGCAGCCTCGTCTTCAGATGCAGACGTATCTGGGGCATCAACAACCATGGGTCCCATCATAATTTCAAAGTTAGCTCTTGGCAGACAGTTCATCTTAGCAAGCTAATGAAACTGTAACAAGATTTATTTTTTAAAAATATATCATAAAGCTAGGAGGAAGCAACCCAGAGGGGAGAATGAGACAAAAGTGACAATATTACAAATTTAAGAAATGCAACAATCGAACTTCCTATCCATACCATTTCCCTCACACACACACCTGCCCCCGCTACCCGCAAAGTGATATGCTACAGAGCAACCTAAAGAATCATGTTTCAGGCCAATACTAGATTTTGTCCTAGAAGTTGCTTACCCGAACTGTTTGTTCAGTGTTATCAAAAACTGTCTGAAATCTTGGACCATTTTGATTGGCCTAAAGGAAATATCAAATGTGATAGTTAAGAGACTACACTAAACGCCATCCACATACATGCAGGTTCCAATTTTATATTTACTCAGCTTTAAAAAAATAGTTACTAAAAAACAAAACAAAAATCTTACCTTGATGTATTCTACTTTCAGGAGATCTAACCCGGGTTTATCTGAAGAGCTAATTAAATGAAGTTGCTGTTTTTTACCTGCAAACACAACATAGAACTTCATTTAAGAAGTTATTCAGAAAAATTGAAATCAGCTTTAAAATCTACAACAGGTATCAGACACAGCATTTTCTAGAACTATGGTCCAAACACCTTTAAATAGGAGTCACAAAAGACAAAAGTCACTTCCAAAGAAATTCAAATTGCAAGTAGAAAGTACGATTGGCACTTACTTGGAGTGTAGATTTATAAGGGTGTCATGCAGGAATAACCTGCCTGCATGACACCAGGAATAAATTGCTAATCAGCCAAAGGACTGGTTATGGAGAAACGTTTTCGCCTGGCACCTCAAGATATGTAAGATAAGGTGCTAGGCAAACCTCCCTGGGGAGAGCATTCCACAAGCAGGGAGCCACAGAAAAGGCTCATTCTCATGTTGCCACCTTCCATACCTCTTGTGCATGAGGCACGCAAAGAGCCTCAGATGATGATTACAGGGTCCAGGTCGGTTCATATGGTGGGGGGAAGATATGGTCCTTGAGGTATCGCGGTCCTGAGCCATTTAAGGCTTTATAGGTCAAAACCAGCACTTTGAATAGGGCCTGGAAACTAATTAGTAGCCACTGCAGTCGGGCCAGGATTGGTGTAGTATGCTCAAACTGGCTTGCCCCAGTGAACTACCTAGCCACCAAAGTTTCCGAACCATCTTCAGAGGCAGCCCTATGTATAACAGACCTTAGACTATCCCCGTCCAGATAAGGGAGCAGCTGGGCCACCAGCCAAAGCTGATGGAAGGCACTCTGCACCACCAAGGCCAACAGTGCCTCAAGCAACACAGCAAAGGATCCAAAAGTACCCCCAATTTATGTACATGCTAGACTGAGCTTCTTTTGTTGGCTCTCTTGCAGTCCATTACTGAGGCACGACAACAGTCCAGCACATCCACTGCCAAACTTGCAGATGTAAAGCAGAAGTAAAGCTGTCATTGGCATACTGTGGACAACATACTCTGAAACTCTGGATAATCTCACTCAGTGGTTTCATGTATATGTTAGGTAGGGAGCCGCACACTGGAGGTTCTACAGGGCTGAAGAAGGTTCCTCAAGTAACACCCTCTGGAAACGTCCATCCAAGTAGTACTGGAACCACTGGAAAAGCAGTGCCACCCACCCCCAACTCAGATAGCTGCTCCAGAAGGATTCTATTGTTCATGGTATCGAAAGCTACTGAGAGGCTAAGGAGAATTAAAAGGGGCATATTTCCCTTGTCTCTCTCCTGACAGGGTGGCCAAAGCAGTTTCTGTGCCAACACCACTGCTGAAATGGATCTGAAATGAAATGGGTTGAAATGGATCTGGAAAATCAGTTTATTCTAAAAAGTGCCTGGATCTGGTCTGCAACTACCTGCTCAAGAACCTTGTCTTAGAAGGGGTGCAATTGGAGCCACCCCTATTCTCCCCAACTCTTCTCATCCCAGGCACATCTTACATCCCTTAAATTAAAAAATAACAAAAACCGCAAGTTTTAAAAAAAACACCAGTTAAAAAGCAGTTAAAAACAATTTAAAGCATTATAAGCAATCAGGACAATAGCAATAAATCAGTATGTTCTATCACACAAATACACACGCCCTTATTTTATCTATTAAGCTACCTTGAATTTCATGATAATCCAGGCTAATTTTCCTCAAATAAGATACAGCTCTCAAGTGATAAGTTTTTACAGTTGCTTCCACTCCAAGCTGCTTCACATTAAATACAAGGATTGTTTCTTCTCTCTGTAGTTGCTTGGTGAGTTCCAAAACCACCTAAGTAAAGCATCAGGATCAGTATTATATAACTTCTTTCAAACCCAGTGTTGGCCCTACCTACATTTCTTCAATACCATACAAGGGCAGAAAACAACTACTTACAAAGACAAGTGACTGGTGCCATCCTAGAAGAGGATGTACACGAGAGTAGGAAGAATGCCTCTTCTAACATGGTGGTGCGTGTAAACACCTCATTTTATATAAAAAAAGTAAATTCGGGGGGAATGTTTTTATTCATCTGCCAAGCTGATATAATAAATTCACCAAGGCTAGAATTCTGACCCTACTTTACCTGTGAGCAAGTCCCACTGAATTCAATAGGACTTTGAGGAGGCATGTTCAGTATTATGCTGAGTCATAGGAACATAGGAAGCTGCCTTATACCAATTCAGATCACCAGTCGATCTTGCTCAGTATTGTCTACACTGACTGGCAGCAGCTCTCCAAGGCTTCAGGCAAGGGTTTCTCTCAGCCCTATCTGGAGATGCTAGGGATTGCATTTAGGACCTTTCACATTCAAGACAGATGCTCTACCACTGAGCTATGGCCCTTCATCTTTAACTGAGCAACAATTACAGAGTTGAAGAGCGTCTTTGATACTAGTCCAACAGATCAGGTTATTACAGCACAGTAAGAGACTATTCATACATTCAATGAACTAAAAAAACTATTTTATTTATTTAGGAAATTTACCAATTGCCCATCATGCTACATATTCCAGGGCAGTTTAAAATAAAAAATAGAAAAACACCACCACCACCACAACAAAACTAAGATACCTAGTGGAATTGTGCTGCTTTTAGACCCACCCGGCACACTCACTATACATTTGATGTCAACATTAAATTGTTCAAATGCATTCAGAACCCATGATCGAACACTTGATAAAGTGCAGCTGATAGCTATTGATTGGGTATATGAGCAGAGGAGACTGTGTATGTGCCAATCAGGTTTAAATGCTACATCAAAATAGGAGTGGGGAGGAAACAACTTTACTACCTGCTTCCCAGTTTAACTTTTTCAGTTGAAAAGGAACACTAAGGAGAGCTATGCCCTGCAGGGAAGCCTGCAGTTGATGCAGTAATTCTGCTTTAATTGATCAGGCTGTGTACCACTGCCAACTCTCCACCAATATCAGATGAAGTCAGGTTGGTTATAGCAGAATGCCCGTTCTCCATTTCAACAAGAGATGTCAATGCCAACTGCAGCAGCCCATTTGTTTTGGGAATATGTTATTCAACTTTTATCATTTGAATTATTCTTTGGGGGGGGGGGGAGAAAAGAAACACTTGCCTCCCTAATTTCAAACTTCAGTTGAAGATTTGTGAGCTCTTCCTGAACAGTCACAAGCTCAGTCTTTAGTTCCTTCCTCTTGGGGGAAGTTCTTTCTCCAGATATAGTAGAGTCGTCAGCATCAAAATACTCATCATCAGATTCTAAGGAGCAAATGAGATTTTTTAAAAAAGTTATCTGAGTAGAAATAGACTACATAAAAACATTGCCCGAATGGTGGACTGATCAGCCTCAAATACGTCAGTAAACAGAAACAACCTGATCACTTCTTTTATTTTTGTTACCAAGAGCTCTCTCCTTCTAACCTGTTCCATATTTTTAAGGATGTTAACTAAAAGTCCTAATACATTATCCAAGTCAAAGGAATCACATAGAATCATAGAATCATAGAGTTGGAAGAGACCACAAGGGCCATCCAGTCCAACCCCCTGCCAAGCAGGAAACACCATCAAAGCATTCCTGACAGATGGCTGTCAAGCCTCCGCTTAAAGACCTCCAAAGAAGGAGACTCCACCACACTCCTTGGCAGCAAATTCCACTGTCGGACAGCTCTTACTGTCAGGAAGTTCTTCCACCTTTAAATTATTCTGAGTATGCTCAAATTCAAAGCATTTGATGAAAGCATGGCTCACCAAGGCTTCCCTATCATTCTACTACACTGTTAAATGTATCTTTCATTTACGTATTGTAAACCTGACTCCACAAGTTATGACATTCATTGAAAAACTGCCATTATCACTTAAAGTGTTAAACTGTTAGCATCTCATCATGATTTAAATCATCATGGATCATCCCGTCAGTAACAGCATGAAAGAGCCAAATTAAGAGGCACACTACATGTTGGTGATCTATTCAGCTACAATCAGCATCATATTTCATTTTTTACCTGATCCTACTCCTTCCAGCAATATGGATGTGCCAAGAAAATCTTTTTGTCTATAAGCAATAGCAGGAATGGTGGATACCTAAAAAAGATTGCAAGATACAGAGAATGAGCTGTGGTTCTAATTTAATTGTTTGCATTTTTCTAAAATGCCCTCATTTTAGAAAATGCAACATTGCACCTCTCTCTATTCTAAATAAGATTTTTTTTTACTTGTTTTCGTATCAATCATATTTTCAATCTGTAGCGTGTGTTTTTGATCTCTCCCCATATGATGAATATTATGTATTTACTTTTGCACTCGAAGCTGAAACAGCTGGCTTCTGTGGGAGCGTAATGCTATCAATGAGTTCAAAGACACCTTTGATCTTCTGATCAGAAATCCTCAAGTGAAGCAGGGGAAGCTCTCCTGATACTTTGAACCTAAGGATATTTTTAAAAGGATGGCATTAAAAGTGTTTGATGTTACATACAAGGCATGTAACAAAACTAGACTACCAACAATCAATTTTATTAACCAACTGATACAAAAGTTAAATCTACAGAGGGAAAAGAAAGTACTGAAACACCAAACAAGTGAATTTCAGAACAATTTGCTTACAACAGTTCATTTTTCCAAGAAACACATGAAATCCATAATTACAACCAATTAAATTGTGATACATTACTTAGCCATTCTGGCATCCTTCTCCACCATTGATTTGGCAAGCTGTATGTGTATGTCCATGGGACGCAATATGTGCTGTGGTGAGGGATGTTCAAATCGAGCCTTTTTCCAATCTTCTCCTGAAGAACAATTAATAATTTGCATGTCTTAGTAACTGTAGCATGAGAGAAAATATACATTTCTAATTCAAAAGTTATGTTCTTAAATATGTAAATCCAGAGATAACCAAGGTAGAAAGAAGCACTAGTCTCCAGCAGCTGATCAATAACAGAAACGCCAATACACTAGATGCACTGTCTATGAAAAGTTCAACAATTCTACCATAACCATCTTGTTTCCCCCTTAAAGAGTATTTGCTAATCTTTAAGGGGCCACAATACTTTGTTTTTTACTGCAACAGACTAACATGGCTACTTCTCTAAAAGCTGTAACATCACAGTTGCTATTAAGAATTACCAAACTCAAGTTAAATCTGGGAAGCAAAACTGAAGCTAATGACATTCTGCTGATGTCAAGATTACTATCATTCAGCATCAGGTGAAGATGTTTATTTTCTCAGAACTTTCTGAATTATTTTCTCAATAATTTTAGTGATGCTTTAACCTATTCTATTCTTATTTATACATACATTATACACACACACACACACACACACATTAAATAAAGTCTCTTATTTAACATGGCCCTTCTACCTTCCCACCTAGACTCCCTTATGTCCAACAACAGGGATGGGAACAGGTTACTCTCGCCCAGTCTTGGACTTCTGTGCAAATTCTGGCTGAACTGAAATGTCTCAGCACTAAATCAACATAGTACAAAAAAATCCTTTACTCCTAAGCATGTTTGGTTGCTCTATTCATACCTGGAGTTTCTTCAAGTAGCTAATGACTTCCAAGCACCTGCTTTCTTCTCCATTCTACAGGCTTCCTCACATGCACTTACTTCCCAGATCTCCCGGAATGTTTTATTTCCCCTTCTGGCTTGCCACTGCATATTTATACCCAGGTACCTCACAGCACAGGTTCTCCCCTTGTCTGTGAATGAGGCTCCGCGGTTCCTGCTTCTCTGCCAATCTCTGTTTGCCTGCTCTGTCAGTCACACTTTATACAGCCACAATGGAAGCTCCAGAGCCACCACTGTAACACATCCTCGCCTTCCAGCCCAGCCGTGTTTACTTCTGGCCAGGCCAGTTGCAAGGTTCTGCAGAAGCAGGCACCAGTTGCCACCTCTTCCTCCTAACAGCAGTATACAAATTATTTTGCTTTGGGATTTGATTCTCAAAGCATTGTTTTCAGCTCCAAACACCAGCCAGTAATCAAGACTCTGTTTACATGTAACTTTTATTTCCTTACAGACTTAATACCTGATAAGCCAAACAGTAGTTGCACGTTCTTGATTTCTACATCAAACTTGTCATACGCTTTATCCATGATCTCTTCCAGTGATGTACTTGAGGTATGGTGGTTGCCTTGATTGATGCTGTTCAGCTATTGAATAATCACTTTTCATTATTGTTTAGAACATATTAGACACCTCATTTTCACAGATTCATCTTTCATAGTAGTAATCAGCAGACTATTTATGGAATGATTAAAAAAATAGGTTCATTAACTTAAAATACTACAAACGACCAGTGAAATAGTCTTCAGTGTTAGTCAATTATCAGAGTTCACCAAAAATGACAGAACTCTAAAGGAAGGGGCACAGAGGACAAACCCCAAGGCCCACTCCTCCATTTTAAAACTAATTAAGTGAAGAGACCCTTTAAGCTTTGATCTTTAGAAACCTAAGGATTATATACCTGAAAAGTACCAAAGTCCAGAATTAGAAGGTTGGATTTTTCATGGTGGAAACCAGTCTGTGGTATCAGAAGATAAGAAGGTTTCAGATTAATCCTCAAGTCAAGGACTTTGCGAGTTTCAATAATATGTGAAAGCCCTAAAACACAAAACAAAATGAAGATATTTTTAAAAATCTTGGTGTGCAGTGTAGAAAATGGTGCAGGCTTTAAAACATTCTAATCTTAAAAAGATTCTAAGATTCAGCATTCAAAAGGTCATTCGGTCAGTCTTCTGTAGTCCCCCTATGTAATCAAGAGAACACATGTCTCTGGAAAGATACCTGTGGCAGTCCTCTCTTTAATTTCTTCTAGCTTGGAAAGAGTGGCCGTTGTTAAGCGTTCAAGGTCCATGCCCTTGCTTGTCTGGAAGAATTCCACCATTGCGTTTATTGTTCTCTGCAAAAGAAAATTTTGTTTATGCAGTTTTCATAATGGAATTGCAAATACATGAATAAAAAAAACACAGGAGTTCAAGAGAAAGTAACACTGATTGTTAATCATTACTGAACAATACTCACTGCATCATATATAATTTCCACAGGCTGTGATTCAACAAAGAATCTCTGATCTGCAGTACTGTCTTCTGGATTTGTCTCAAATTCTATTTTAAGCAGAGATGATCGTGTGTCCCCAATGGAAGCCACAAGTGAAGGAACAATGTTCTGCTGTCTCAGACCGGTTACATACCAGTGTTCAAGCTTGGCTTCTACCCTGCAAGTTAAAAGTTGACAATCTGAATGCAGTTAAATATTATTCAATATTACAGGGACTAGACTTGGCCATACCAAATCAGGTGCAAGGCATAACAAAATCGGAAAAGAATTTGGCAGATCACCACTTTTCTGAATGTGTGTGTCTGTAAGTAACATCAGTTTAAGGAATAAGGTAATAGTATGTACAGATTAACAGAATATGAACCATTCGCTTTCAGTTAGTCTGCCATGCCTTATTTAGACATAGAATAACTCTTCTGGGTTGAGCTCAAAAGAAACTAATTTTGCTTAACAGCTACAGCCAGCTGTGCACAGCACTAATTGGCTGGAATTTGTGATGTCAATGAGAACCTTGCAACTGGCCTGGCCAGAAGTAAACACGGCTGGGCTGGAAGGCGAGGATGTGTTGCAGTGGTGGCTCTGCAGCCTCCATTGTGGCTGTATAAAGTGTGACTGACAGAGCAGGCAAACAGAGATTGGCAGAGAAGCAGGAACCGCGGAGCCTCATTCACAGACAAGGGGAAAACCTGTGCTGTGAGGTGGTGGTGTTGTTGTTGTTCAGTCGTTCAGTCGTGTCATTCAGAAACGCCAGCTCCCTTGGCCTATAGAGCGAGATGAGCGCCACAACCCCAGAGTCATCCGCAACTGGATCTAATGGTCAGGGTTACCTTTACCTTTACTAGACTTGAAAAGTTTCATATCTCTAATAAACACTGTCCAAAAAAAATCACTAGTTTAAAAAAAGAAACATGAAACAGATACTTTAATATTTCTAATCACCCTTCACCACAAAGTCCAAGGTCAGGTTACAGCAATGTAGAAATGCAATACTAAAATCAGTTAAAACAATTTACAACCAAAGGACTGGATTAGTTTTTACTATGTGCCATCAACCATGTACCACTACCACAACAGACACTTACTTAAGGGCTTGTGCTCCTGGTCTCTGTGATATTTTAGTGCTTAAATCAATTATCTGGATTTTAAGAGTGTCTGGAACATTTCTGTCTTCTTTAATTGTAAAGGAAGTGCTTAAGAGTTTCAAGGATACCACATGCGCAACATACTAAACAGAAGATATAAGCAGTAAAGGAAGTTAGCCACACATTTCATTGCCCACTGTACTCATCAATGTCTATTTAATAAACATATATACAGCAAAGTATAATGTTAAGACAAAATTAGTATTTAAAGGATTTTTGAAAAATATTAAATACTCCAAAGTTTTCTCCAATGGCTGGACAAGCTAAGTTCCAAGATTCAGCAAGACTTTATTGATGGCAAACTGCGCTAACTCTTCTAATGCATGTGTAGTTTGGGTCAGGGATGAACCAAATTGCAAGGTGGGGTGACTCCAGTCTTTCACCAAGCACATGTCTCAAAATATCAGCATAGGACTAACAAATTATCATTGGTGAATGTTCCATTTTAGAATTATTATTATTATTATTATTATTATTATTATTATTATTATTATTATTATTATTTGTACCCCGCCCATCTGGCTGGATTTCCCCAGCCACTCTGGGTGGCTTCCAACAAAAATCAGATACAAAAATATCACA
The DNA here is from genome assembly GCF_009819535.1 of Lacerta agilis. Lineage (NCBI taxonomy): Eukaryota > Metazoa > Chordata > Lepidosauria > Squamata > Lacertidae > Lacerta > Lacerta agilis. Next base: position 3,782,879 of record NC_046324.1, read on the forward strand.
CGTTAAAAACTTCCCTGAAAAGGGCTGCCTTCAGGTATTTTCTGAATGTCAGGTAGTTGTTTATCTCCTTGACCTGTGATGGGAGGGCGTTCCACATCTCCATTACATTATTCTCCCAGAACATTTAGCTTATGCCTAGGCCTCTAGCATCTGGCCTAGCCTTTGCCTAACTATGTATGGATTGTGACCAGAATGGTGAGGGGTCTGGAAAGTCTTATGAAAACAGGTTGAGGGAGGGAGGTATATTTAGCATAGAAAAGAGAAGGCTTAGGAAGACATGACTGTGGTCTTGAAATGCCTTCAGAGCAGTTATGTAAAACATGTTGCTCCAGGAGGCAAGGACTAAAACTGATGGGAGGAAATTGGAGGGAAGCAATTCAGCCCATTCAGTGGCGCTGAACCATTTGCCAGTGACAAAGCACCCAGGCTTCAAACTACTTTAAAAGTTAATGACGGTTCAATAAATTTATCTATTAACCCTAGGAGTGCTCAGCCTCTCTTGCATCCATTTTTAAAAAATAATTGTTATTAAAGATTTTCTTGATTCACAAAAGTATGAGCATTGTCTCCTTTTCAGGTTTTAGAGTCTTTTCTACAGATCAATTATATTTTATGTGAGATATTAGTGAGGAGAAAGGGGGAGACTGACATGGGGACAAATAGAAGAGGAGAGTCACCAGTATGACTCCCCACAAAGGAGAGTCACCAGTATGACTCTCCTTTGTTAAATACACAGCCCAACAAAAGAACAACAAGAACCCACCAACAGCATACGAATCATGACTAACTTGACCCAACAATTTCTCTTGCATCCATTTTCATCCAATTAAAAAAATAAAAAAGCCCTTAGAAGAAAATAATAATTTGGAGAAAAGTAAATGCCCCCCACATGATATTCCTACATTTATTAAAGGGTACAAATACCTTCTTGGGTAAAGATAGATTGTGAGAACTGTCACTATAGCCGATGGCAGTGAAAAGCTTCGCCTTCTCTTCTTGTGTCATGAGATCATCAATAGCTGAACAAAAGGTTTGAGATATTGTCATTAGCTACTCAGTTCAAGTGCTTGCTCATTTATACAACTTTTTCACACCACTTGCAGTATTTGAAGAAAAGATTCCACTAAAACTTCTAGTGAATTTTTTTTTAATAGAAACCCTGAATTGCTTTAGAAATAGACACAAAGTGTGGGTGTCTCTTGTCCCATTTTTAGTGATGAACTCTATTATTTCATCACTGAAATTACGCCACAATGAAGACCACAAATTTAAGGATAATATAAGAGCCACTATAGTGAGGAATATGAAAATTTGTGCAATCCCGGCAATCCACATAAGCTAAGCATCTAGTGCCCCAGTTACTTGTAGATGCAAACCTACTTTCTGGAACTGAAAGTTCTTCTTCATCTTTTTTCTTAGATTCCTTCTTCCCCCACAATCCACTAAACCATCCACCACCTTTCTTCTCTCCATCAGTTGATTTCTTTCTCAACAGCTTTTGTCCTGACCTTATAACCTATAAACAGGAAAGTTTAAAAAAAAATGCATTAAAAAATGAGATACACTGTGTGGCATTGCAACCGCCAATAAGCAAAGGATGCACGAGATCACTCCTAAGGAAAAACTATAAAATGAGTGTTGAATGGTAGACTAGTTTTTATTTTTTAAGCATTGCATGTTTAAGTGGCCATCCTTTCGCTTCAAGAAGACAATTTTTGGCAAAGGATAGAATGGAGATGTTTTACGACTCATAAATATGCACTAAGAACAAAGTGAACATCTTATTACAGAATCCTAGTTGTGTTGACGGGAGCCAATTTCAGCCTTTCCCTAGATGTTCCCTAAAGTGTTACACCACTTTAGCCAGAAAGCATAATGGAACAGGTTTTTTTTCAATAAAAAAAATCTGGTAAAGACATGGGCAGAGCGAGGGGGCGTAGGGGCGGTCCGCCCCCGTTACCGCCCTGACGGAGGGTGACACTCCCTTGCCTCCATGTCACAGCTCCGCCCAGGGAGCCCAGCACCGAAAAAAGCCCTGAAAGTGGAAAAAGTGGAAAAGCGCCTGCTTTGCTTCCCTTTTTTCCCCTTCAGCTGCTTTTTCGGGCCCGGGTGTATTACGCACGCGCAGTGCATCCAACGTGCGTCGTGACGCCACACCGCATGTGTCATGCCCCGCCCCGGGCAGCGAAGAGGCTTCCTCCACCACTGGATAAAGATAAAAATTGCGTAAGTGGGGAGCACCCTCGAGAGTCCTCCCAGCTTGCAAGGGGACCCTCCCCGGAGCCCAGAGAGGACAGGGATGGTCTCCTCACGAGCCAGAGGTGCAGCAGGCCTTTCTTGAGGCTGCTCTGCCTCCCCGCCTAACAACTGACAGGCAGACAGATCGGACGCAAGTGGAGAGCTGCCTACATTCATTGCAGTCATTTCTTAACTTTTAGAAGCAATGAAAAAAGAAAAGGTAGAGCTTACCTCAGTTTGTGCTTGCTGTCTTACTAAAACAATATTGAACACATCTAGCTCTTTTTCTAAATCCTGGGAAACAAATACAGAAAAGCAACTTTAATGTAACATTTTAATAGGGCAGTTAGCAGTTATTTCAGCAAATCTCATCAATCAGTGTGTATTAGGACCAGTCATGTGCCATCCAATGCCTTCAAAGGATGTTACCTGGATGACAAGTCTCATTTAACTAATTCAATTAAGTCACTTTTATTTTTTATTTTTTTATTTTTGCTTCACAGCAAACTTGCTTTGCAGTCGTTTCACAAAGCTGTGCATGGTACTCATACTCATTAGTTATGTCAATGCACTCAACAATATGAAGAAGAGCAGGGACAGGGTTACCTTCAGCCCATGGGCAAAACCTAGCCCACTAGGGGTGATAATTTGGCCCGTGAGGCCATTTCCCCCAAACCATGGCCACACACCACACGCCTGACATCATGGGACATCAGCTGTGGTGCAGGTACCACTGTGGCTTCAAATGAACAATCAAAGTGAGCTCCCAATTGCGCCTTTGCTGAAGAAAAGGTACACAACCCTATTAGCTGATGGGTGGTGACAGCATGCCTTGCTCTAGAATGGGGGAATGGTCTCTCTTTTGAAAACAGTCCCGTGCTGCTCCTTGAACTTTTGTTTTTTGGAGGTTCAAAAAACTGCATTCTGAAGTCCCAGCAACTTGGCCCTAAACACACAAAGTTGCCGTGTGTCATAATGATGTCAGATGATTGACAGGTGGGCAACCTCACCCGCTTGTCAAATTTGGCCCATTTTCTGCCAAACAGAAAAAAATCCCCTCCATTGGCATACAGCCTTAGCCTCTTCTGCTATGTTAGTGTAATTTGAGAATAAGAGTGAAATTGCACTAACTGCTTGGTCTGCGTCTCAAGCTGTCCTTTCCCCATGTCTGAATTCTGTTCAGGGTTGGCATGCCAGCTGCAGTGCGTTGTTAGAAACAGTTCAAGGTTGGGGGTCACTGGCATTACTCACCCACCCTCCCTTCCTCTAAGGAATGTGTGCACATGCATTGACAAGTATAAAGTCAATGCTGTGGTCAGCAGTGTTTTAGGTCCAAACTTATTATTCCTCTTGCATTACCATTACTATTACTAATAGAACTGTGGATAGAACTGAGTTGAATCTCTCTGGATATTTGGATCTCTACCTCTAAGACCAAAGAACTACACGTAGTAGAACACTTCTTGATGCACTAGCATATCTTATGTTTATGTAGTTAGTGTGTTGGGTGTGTTTTGTGTTTTAAGACAATAAAAACTTTACACTGAACTGTGTGGACAAGATTTTTAACCGTCAACTCTGGAAAGGCTGACAACTGCAGGGCAAGAAGACACTGATGCTCTGCTGGACTACTACTCTGCTAAAGCTGTGCATATTCTGCTGATCACACAGGTCAAAGTGTGACATCATATTGACATAATAACATAATAACATGCTATGTATTTATATCCTGCTAATAGTATCCAATGTTGCTTAGCACCTACTGTAAGTAAACTCTCAGTCTCATTCCAACAAAATAAGTCAGCTCTTATTGTTGAAGTCAGTATTAGAAAATATATCTACAAAATGATTTCACAAGGTAATCTTGCATATGGATAAAAAAATTGCCAGAGTAGAAAGAAATTGAGAAGTTTTTGTATTTGTGGAGGTGTCACCCCTTCCCCAGTTTATAGCAATGCATTGCATTTACAACACTACACACTCTAGAATCACACCAAATACCTGCAACTGTCTCTGTGTTTCTTCTGATACTTTGGTTTGTGTCAGTTTGCTTTTATAAACGTTTTTGTAACTTTTCAGAAGCTGCCTATGATGTCTTATGTTACTCCATGACCACATGCGGCTGTATCGTCTGATATGAACCTCAAGGATGCTATTTCCTGCATATTTCCACCTGCAAAAAAAAAACCAATTACATTTTCAATACAAATGACAAAAAGATGAGAAACTGTTGCAACCTGGAATAATACTACAGAACAGAGTCTGGCAGAAGAATGCAATAGATGGGGCAAGGGGTCTCAAGTTTCAGAGGTTTCACAGGAGCAGCAAGTAAAATACTTTTCTTTAAAGTGGGCTACTGAAGCAAGGAAAGCTTGGAGGGAAACCTGGAGTGGTGTGCGAAACAAATGACAGTCCAGTTCAGGTTGCATTAATTCCAAAGATGCCATGGAATATAAACATTTATGTCCTCCATTTAATTTCCAAAAATCTGAGAAAATACACCCATTGTACATACTCAAAATGTTTGAGAGTTGGCTGCTGAGAGTCCAATCATGGGCAGGGTGGGGAGGGTCGCAAACTGGGAAGAAGCCACAACTCCTCACAGGAAAAATAAGAATTCCCCCCGTAAGAACACACTACAACTGACATTTGACATGTATAGGATATGGGCTATACCATGTAGAGGGGCATTTAGAGTTGACCAGCTTAGTCATGTCAGGGATGATGAGAGTTGCAGTGCAAAAATATCCGTTGACTCAAGATTGAAGAACATGGGGCTAGAGGGTAGGAAATCACTCTAGTTTCCAACTTAAGCACAATACTGTTTAATATTGTTATAAAACAGTTGCTGCCTATGTGTTGATTTGTTTCAATATTATAAGCCAACCAACAGCCTCAAAAACAGGGCAAGATAACAAAAGGGGTAGTAGCAGTAGAGAAGGATTTCAATTTCTTAAAGCTTGCTTTAGAAAAAAAATGGGGAAAGACCAAGAGAGACCTAGAGCAAATCTGGTATTTCTTATGAACACGTCCTCCTTTCTCACAGATCACCGAGTATGCATGGTGGTGGACACTTACAAATACAGGAGTTCTGTTTGACCATCCATGTGAAGCACACTCTAGGGATGTTGCTAGCTAATTATTCTCATAACTCAGGACAGCTATCTTGCCATAAGTATCTAAGAAGATTAAAAAACAAGAACAAATACAGAGAGGTCTATAACTTACCACTGTTTGGCATTCTTATGCAGTGGTACCTCTGGTCTGTACTTTCTGTATGGGGCATTTCGAACCATATAATCTATGGACTCCAGAAGGTCGATCATACTAAGGTACTAAACAAATGAAGAGGACATGGTATCTTACCACCAGGGAATCACAGTATTTAAAGCATTCAGCTATGATAAAGATTGCCATACTAGAGGCAAGGCAAAGGTCTATTTAGTTTAAACAACTGTATTGGACACGCAAGTATCCCTTTCTTGTAAAGAAAGAAAGAAAAGGATAGCCATCACACAGTATTTGTCCCTGGCACAGAGGTATGTTGTGTCAGAATACAGAATACAGATCTTTCTTAACAGACTCAATTCAAACCATATAGAGTGGTACCTCCTGTTACGAACTTAATTCATTCAGGAGATCTGTTTGTAACCCAAAACTGTTCTTAACATGAGGTGCGCTTTCACTAATGGCGCCTCCCGCTGCTGCCACGCTGCCAGCATGCAACTACCACTCGCAACTGGGAGCATCTACTTCCGGGTTAGCAGAGCTGGTAACCCAAAGCATTCTTAAGGAGGATGGTACATAACACGAGGTTCCACTGTACAGTGGTACATTGGGTTAAGAACTTAATTCGTTATGGAGGTCCATTCTTAACCTGAAACTGTTCTTAACCTGAGGTACCACTTTAGCTAATGGGGCCTCCCACTGCCACTGCGCTGCCACTGCACGATTTCTGTTCTCATCCTGAAGCAAAGTTCTTAACCCAATGTAGTATTTCTGGGTTAGCGGAGTCTGTAACCTGAAGCGTCTGTAACCTGAAGCGTCTGTAACCCAAGGTACCACTGTACTAAGAACATGAAGCATTCTTTAGAACTTAAGACAAATTAATACTGATCACAATACAGCAAACCTCTATTGAGAGAAATACATTCTTTACACCAGGGATGTGAACCTCTGCCTTGTGGGCCAATCCTGGCCTGCCAGAGGGTCAAATTTGGACTGTGAGGTCATTTACGTCATGCCACACCCACCTATCAAACAGCTGGTGTTACTGGGCGGTGTCAGCAGATTGGGGAAAGCTGAATGCTGCTTCACCAACACATTCTCTATGGGAAAAATGCTGAAGAAGCAGGACCTAGACACACATACTTCACTGTCAGTTATGCCAGTCATGATGCTGGTTGACAGGTAACAACCCACCTGTAAAAGTTGGCCTGCAGGATGTGGGGAAAGAATGATATGGCCCATCAGACCAAACAGGTTTTCTACCCCAGTCTTTCACCAAATTGGGAGAAAGACATGTTCCTTACTCTAAAAATGCTCAAGAAAACAGGTTCTATCCTGTCGCATTTCACTAGTTAAACATGTAGTTTTATTTGAAGAAGTATCTGAAGAAGTGTGCATGCACACGAAAGCTCATACCAAGAACAAACTCAGTTGGTCTCTAAGGTGCTACTGGAAATAATTTTCTATGTAGTTTTATAACGTATTTATGAGGTATTTGTCCTCATACACATTCTTCCAGTATGGTTTGTGAAGTAACAACATGAGCAAGTAACTAAGAGTTAATGGCACAAAACTAAAAGAAGATCATAAAGTTGCAAGCCACCTTACCTGTGGCTTGGTCAGTTCAACTGAAATGCTCTGGACTTCCATGCTCCCATCAATCTTAGGAGTTTGTAGTTCAAGTTCTGCATGAGGGTTAATATACAGCTTTGCAGATGCTGACACGGGTTTAAATACTGTAATGGGGGGGGGGGACAAGTCCTTAAATCAGAATTAGCATAATACCAAGAAAATAAGTTAAAAGCAGCGTTGCACTATACAATACACTGTAAAAAGTAACTGCTGAAGTAAAGAGTTGCTGCCCCTCACTACCAGCAGAGGCAAGAATTGTGTAGCCGCGAACCCAAATTCTGTCTTTCACACTTACTATACTGATCATTTGGAGGCTCTTGGCAGGGTGAAGGGACTCCCCTTTTCAACCGCTCCTGTAAATGACAAAAATAAACCTTTAAACACCTGAAACATTTTCCTTCCTCTATAAGAAAATATATTACAAAGCTGATAGATTACTGCAGTACCAAGAAATAAATCTGCAGGTGTAAAAGAGAAACACAAAATTAAGCCAAATTAGGATTTCAACCAGGAAAAGCTGGCCATAAATTTATGAATGTTCTCACTTCCCTGTTACTTATAAAATAATGCAATAAAAGAAAGGACTAAATAAAATAATGCAATAAAGGAAAGAGGTTATTTCCATCATGCTATTTGTGTTGTGATTTAGTTCTTGTCTCATAACTGTGTTGTTAACACTCTTTGGAATGAGGATATTAGCGATTCAAAAACCAGTTTCCAAAACAAACTGATACTCTTGTTACTGAGACACACTGGAGTTTATATACAGACATTTTTTAATTAAGGAATTGCAAACAATCATGAATCTAAATTATAAACTGTAACGGGTTCTGCTCACTGTTTGATAAAGTGTTCTTATCATTGAATCCCCAACTTCCTGTTTAGATAGTAGGATCTCATGACCAGAGCCATATGGCAAAAACATTCAAAATGAAGCAGAAGATGTACGTATGCAATTGCTGTTCATGTGCACCATCTCTGCAAACTGATTACTTAATATATTTGTCAAATATTTATCTTCCAAAGATTTAGACAGCATTGTTTCTACAACCTGTATTAAGGATTTGGAGCCAGACTTTAAACCATTTGGTTAATGGAAACTGTGAATGCACTAACTGTTCCTGATCACAGAATCAAAATGAGTAGTTCTGCTTTTCCTTACTAGGTATTGATGATCATTATTTTGTGCTGTTGAATTGGTTTTTATTCTTCTCAAATTCTATTTGCTAGGACTGATTATCTATCAGATAGATATTGTCCCACTGCATTACTCATGCTGAAGAAGAAACTTGCCATTTCTTCATACACGCTATCAAGTCTATACTACAAAGCATATCTGTTATCAGGAAAATTAATTCCTCTTCCAATGTAAGCAACTACATGATTTTAAGCTATTAGAGACAATGCCCTAGGCTACAGCTGGGTCTTGTGCTGACCGAGAGGAAGTTCCCTATCTAGATTATAGATGGAATCACTTCATTGAAATAGTTCCTTTCTATTGTGTTAGACAAAAGGAAAGCTCTACAGGCCAGCAGTTTGAATATCCATCCCAACTCAGCATATTAAAACTAAGTACGTGGACTTATACACAATAGGTCCAACTTACTGCTCTCTCAGATCTCAGGCATTAATCTTTCCTAACCATGCTTGAGGAGATCTAGATTCTGGATCCTGAAACAGGAGAATCCAGGTACTGAATCTGGAAACAGGTGCATACAAAGCAAACACCCCCTCCCCCCCCAAAAAAGAACACCCAAGAAGTCTAGTGCTCCGAGCAAAGAATGCCACTTCAATGGCAGTCTCACAAAGATGGCAACCATAAGCAATGCACACCTGGAACAAGAAATTAATGCTAACTAGAACAAGAATGCAAATTAAGCGTTTTTTTTTCTTCTTCTTCTTCTGGGAAGCATGTAGAAAGGCTAAATGTATGCCCGACAATTCCAGAAAGGCAACACAACCACAAATGCCCAAGAACGTGGGGTGGGATATGGTCTAAAGGCACATGAGGTAGACACCTTGCTGAAGCTAAGGAAGTCTGGCTCTAGGCAATACCTGGATAGCTGTCTGCCCAGGAATTTCAAGTAATCCACCTTCGGTTCCATGACAGAGCACATGCTTTCCATGCACAAGATCCCAGGTTAAATTCATGGCATCAGTCATAGGGTTACAAGGCTAGGAAAGGTCTCTGCTTATGGTTTTGGAGAGTAGACCATACTGTAGTAGGTAATCCAAGTCAATATAAAGCAGCTTCAAATGTGTGGGAAACTAAAGAGGAATTTGTGAAATCAAACATGACTGAGTGGGCACAAGATGTGGGTCACAATATTGATTATGAATTATGGGGAAAGCTGTGGAAAATAAATTTGAATTTTACAACCTGTTATGTGATAAAATAAAATATGTTGAAAATGGCCCACAAATGGTACTTAACACCCACCAGATTGACGAAAATGTCTAAAAACAGAAAAAGCTATACCTATATGTTGAAAGTGTAATGAAATTGAGGGATCTTTTATTCACATGTAGTGGTCCTGTTAAATCATTAAGGCATATTGGGAAACTATATATAATGAATTTTAAAAGATACTTAAAAAAACTCTTGGGGATGGTAACAACGGAGATCCCCAAAAAACCCAAAAGAGTTTACTACTATATGCCACCGCCACAGCTAAAACCTTACTGGCACAAATGTGGACAACTAGTCTAGACTAGTACCCACTAAGGAAGGAAGGCAGTGTAAAATATTCAAATATGCTGAACTGGCTGGTATGACAAACAGGATAAGAGAAAACGAAGATAAGGAATACAAGGAGGAATGGACAATGTTTACTGAATATTTTAAGGGCCTATATAAACAAATACATAGCTTAGCAGGTCTTGATTAAATCCAGCAGAGTTGAAACAGACAGTGTTTTTAATAGATAACAAATTGGAGGATTAAAAAGATGTGGATTACGAAGAGTAGTAGAAAAGCAAAGGAACCAGGAAAAGGGTGGAAGGGAAGTCATATGGTGTATGTATACATGCTGTATTTGGTAAGAAGCTGTAAGCGGGACAAGGGGAGGAAAGAGGGGAAGGGGGTTAAATATGCTCTCTGTTCCTGTTTTTGAAAATGCAGATAATAATTTAAAAAGATGCTTCAAATGATAATAAATAATTTTGAAACATCAGCCACATCATATTTAGCTGCTATTTAATATTTATGGCAACATAAAATAAGAAAATCACAACATATGTAACAATAATGTACTAAATATTAGCAAGAACCATCTGTTGGCCATTAAATGTGTTAGCTCATTTTCAAGTAATCACATTACTGAAGAAGCCTGACAACTTAATCTGCTTAACAGATAAAAGAGTGTTTTGGCAACCAAAGCCACCATAACAAGGGAATGGGGAGGGCATATACTGTTTCAGGCAAACATAGTTCTTAAAAAAATAAAATGAGTCTATTCAACAGCAAGACATTTAATATTAAATTAGCGTTCAATAATTTCCAATCAAAAAGACAATATTTTATCCCTTGCAGGGCAACTCTTAACCACTGCAAAATAGCTTGCTTATTTATTTAAACAGAAGTTCCTATACCACCTTCAGGAGGGCTAACAACATAAAATACATTTTTAAGAAATACATCAGAGGCAGAAACCACAAATAAAACACAACCTTTTAATGAAATATTAAAGGTACCCTTGCTATAATGGATGGAAAGGTTTGGGGTGAGATTTACAGGCAGGAGGGGGGGGCGAGTGGGTGGGTAAAGGCTCTATGTGGGGGCTAGGGTGGCTCAGCCAGCAACACAGCAAGGGTGGGAGCCCCCCCACACACACAGAGAGAGAGACTTTAACTTACCAGTATTTCTTCCCTGGAAGCATGATAATACATTTCACTTTCAACATTCCAGTAGGCGCTGAGAGAATCAAGACTCAGAAGCTGAAAGAACAAACACATCTCATCAGCTGTTACAATGTACAATATAAAATCTTTCACCAAATATGAACATCTTACTTTTAAAATGAGAGTGCAATTCAGTCCAAGCGTCCAAAAGCAAACTTTACATAAGAAATTACAGTGAATTCAGTGGTGCAGCCATTCACTAGGTATTTTGCACACTTTATCCTAAATCCTAAACTTGAAGAATACCATATAGCTAAAGCATAAAGAAGGTAGAGAAACAGTGAAGTAGTACGAAATGTTTCCATGCTAGGGTATTTGTTAATTCCTGATAAGCCAGTAAGCATGGTGAATTGTAATGTTCAGATGAAGCCAACTTTTGCTGAAAAGCAGATTTTCACAATTAGATTGCAGCACAGTGGTACCTCAGGTTAAGAACTTAATTCGTTCCGGAGGTCCGTTCTTAACCTGAAACTGTTCTTAACCTGAAGCACCACTTTAGCTAATGGGGCCTCCCGCTAATGGGGCCTCTGTAACCCGAGGTACCACTGTACTCACAAGGGAGGAGCAGCCTCTACTGTTCAAGTGGGGGTAGGGACAAAAATACCACAGGCGTAACAAAAATAGCTTTGAATCCTGGTAACTGGTTAACCAAGAAATCAAATTTCTGTTCTTAAACTTTGTATCAGAGGCTCTGACTGTACCTTGTAAATGATTTTTGCAGCCTCATTTAAAATGCAAGGAGTCCAGTTTTCATTCGTAGTCTGGAAATAGAAATAATTGAATTTAACTTATGATTGTTTTATTTCAAACGCTTTGTACGCTGTACTACCCACCCCAGGTAGTGGATTCCAGGCATTTCCCAAATAACAAGGGCAAGTGTCTGTGCATGCTCAACAAGGACTTAATCTTAGGACAAAAAAGGTTATTTGGTATGATCCAACTTCTTTCCCATGTTTTGACAGAACAGCATTTTAAAGAATCTATTTTTAAAGATCGGGTAAGTAGTATAAATAATTTAAAAATATTTTCCCCCCAAAAAATCCTACATAAACAAGCCCTAAAATTTGAGAGGATGGAGAGCAAAGAGAAAGCTAAAGCACTTTGGGTGGAATCCAGAGTGCAGTAGGTAATCTTCTGCTTGCCAAGGAGTTGTTCTATCTTCCCTGTTCCAGCAGCAGTGTCCTATACGTACCCACAAGTTTTGAGCAAGGAAAGGGGGCTTCCACTGGAAGCAATTACTGTCCCCTTCCTCTGAGTTTAAACTCTGCTGATTTCACATATGAATATTTCCTTCCCTTGGCTCCATTTCCCCCCATATAACCCTACTTCTTTGCTGCAGAAAAAATACAAATGACAGATGATTAAGTGGTTTTCATTTGCATCAGCACTGAGGAAAGAGTTCTTTTTTAGACTATTCTTTCTCAGCCAACAATCTAGAAAAATATTTTCTAGGTGGCCTTGACCTCTTGCATTTTTCCCTGAGGCTACTGAGCAACTAGTAATATTTCATTTTTTTCATACAGTAAAGCTGAAATCCATTTCCATTTTACTTTTAAATACAGGTACACATTCCTAAGTAGATTACAATTCTCAAACTAATTTCCTCTTTATTTAATCAAAAGCATGGAAATATGCTTTCTTTTCCCCCCAAATATGCTTGAATTCTACCAGAAAACAGTAAGCATTACCAGTAAGCTAAGCTCCCCCAGTGTCACTCCTAAAGAAATTGGTCGGCTAGGATCTGTGATCTAAAAACAATAAAAGTAGGAAATATTATTATATGCAATATTAAACATCTTAGAACAATTTTTGTTTTTGAAAGCCTTACTTACAAGTGTAAAAAAAGAAGTATTTGGGTGATATCCAGCTAAGTAATACACCGTGTAGAACCAATGACATTAATGGACTTAAGCCTGTTGATTGCCATGGGTCTTGTCTAGATTACTATAATGTACTTTCCATCTTTGAAGACAATTTGGAGGCATCAATGGGCATTGGAGGCATCCAGTGTTTAAGAATCACTTCCCCCATCACCGCCATACAATCCTTGCCGAAAACTATGGTCTGCTTCAGAGACCCTTCTTAGAGCCTCTCCCCCATCTCCAAATGTGTGACAGGTGGGCACAGGACAGGGCCTGCCCAGTGGTGGCACCCAGAATTAGGTTCATAGGGAGACTCATCTTCCTGCAAGGAGCAAAACCCTTCTTAGTTCAGAAGCCTCCTGCTGGACACTGCAACTTCCAACTGCTATTTTTGATTATGGTTAACCTGGATTATTCTAGTTAACCTGGATTATTCTAGTGATGTTGTGATTTGCTATTTTATTTTGATATTTCTTGAGTTTTGTAAACCAACTTGATTATAAGCTTTATTAAATGTTATGGGGTTAACAGTGCAAAGGAATACAGTAGAATTAACTTTGTTTGCCATCACTAAAAGGAACATTTACATTACTTACATCATCCTCATACTTTATATGGATGCTTGTGATTTTGACTTGCACATTTTTTATAACTTGTGTTGCAAGCTTTTCCAAAAACGTATCTTTCTTCTCTTCCTTTGGTTTATCTAAAAACATAAAAAGTGCAAGTCAGCCCCCACCGCAAAACTTTCATTTCTTTCAAGATTCAAACTATGACACTAAGCAACATTTAATAAAGCCTTACCTCTCACCACTCAACAGTGAGAGTAAATACCTTTGCTTTCTAAGATTCCGGATAAGGGGGGGGTGGGATTCTCTTTAAGTTCCATCTTCTCTACATGGGCCACTTTATATTTATACTTGAAGGCAAGGAAGCGAAAAAACTTGATAGGAAGTCAATGCTCTTAGTCAGGCATAGGCAAACTCGGCCCTCCCGATGTTTTGGGACTACAACTCCCATCATCCCTAGCTAACAGGACCAGTGGTCAGGGGTGATGGGAGTTGTAGCCCCAAAACATCTGGAGGGCCGTGTTTGCCTATGCCTGCTCTCAGTAAATCACAGGCAAGAATTCATTCATGGGAAGGGTCCCCAAAGCGCTGTTGTTTTTACTTAAATTGAATCACATTCTACACAGTACTGATTTGAAGTTCCTATTATATCTCCCCGAGTTTACTGCCATCTGTAGGAGGCTGGCGGGCCACCGGAATTGGCTCGGCAGGCCAGTTCTCAGCAACAGGCCACCATTAAGACACACTCCACACACAGGTTTAATGTTACATGAACTAGTTTCAGACAGGTATACTTCCCCTCCCTACCTCCAGTGCAGCCACATGGAGACTGTAAACTTTCACTTTTGTTTAACATGTCTGAACATTAACTCTATAAAATTGCCTTGTTTCCATAAACCACAGTGAAGACCAAGTACAGTGCTTCAAGGTTCAGACATAACATTAAACCACAGTTACTTAAAAATTGAAGCAAAAAATTCCAATCTGCTCACTGTTGCAGTGCTAGAACGGGGGAAAGGCAGTACCTACATCTAAGACTCAGGCATGTAATGTTAAACCATAGTTCAGCATTGCATCCAAACCAGGTCAGTGACCATTTTGTTCACAGTATCCAGCATTCCCCCAAGTTAAACAGAAATTTGTCAGAAGCCTCTAAACCAGGCAGAGGTTCATTTGACCTACTTTCAACACATTTCAGATTCAGTTAAAAGTGGGGTTTCCCCCTACATAAAGGCACTGTACAATTGTCTACCTCCAAATTAACAGTCAAACACAACCAATATCCCCCAGACTTACTCTGTCTTGCACAAAACTACACCTTTTTGCTCACAAATTTCTTCACCCTACATTTTATGTTGCTTGTTTCCCCATATCCTTACCAGCACTTTACAGATGAAAATCATACACCTGTACTGAGTTCTACAGCAGTAACTAGACTGTTTCGCAGCAAAAACAGCATGAAGTCTTAATCCACCTTAGAAACCAACAAATTTATTTATGTGTTCGCAGACTGGAATCCACTGCATTTGATGTACTTGAACCAAGTCCACAAAAGCTTATGCCACAATATACCTGCTGGTTTGTATTATGCTAAAATTCTACTTACTGTTTTATAACTGTATTAAGGCAGCTTCAGACTTACCTTACCTAGCCAAAGACACTGAATAATTGTCAATGAGTGCTGAATGTTGATTATTTATTTTTATTTTCTAAAGATGAGCCAGCCCTTATTGCCAAAGTCTCAAGGCAATTAACAAAACAATTAAAATGTTTAAAAAAAAATACTAAAGTGTTTGATAAAAACAATAATAAAAATACATGCAGCCAGTGCTTTTTTTCTAGAAAAATAGGTGCTGGTACAGTGAATGTCACACTTTTTAACAAACAAACCAAAAAAGAGGTGACGGTACTGCGTAGCCTTGAGTACCCCCTGAAAAAAGCACTGCATGCAGCCAAGAATAATTAATACTACTTTCAGGTGGGAGAGGGAGATTATAAATTATAAAAGTATTAATTATAAAAGCACCTAAATAACATTACAGGTTGTACGAACAGGGCAAGCTTTCACCTGATTTCTCCAGGCACCTGAAGTAATGGGAGCACATCTGGAGAACATGACTAAGGCATATGAATTTCACTCAAGAAATATTCCACACAAACCTGGAAGCCTATGCCACTACCCATTTTAGGAATGACTCCAACAAGCAACTTTTAATATTTAGCCTATTTACCATCTTGAATACTGAGGTGGAAAGGCAGTCTAAAAACTGTAAAATGTCTTAACATCAGACCCTTAAAAGGCAGAAGGCAGTAAGTCTCATACATTCTTATTCATGTATACAGCCAGAGAGCTCCAAGCAAGAGCTGTTTTGCTGATCTTTGCAAGAAGTAGGGCACACTGCGAAATTTCAAGGCAGAGAATAGGCTGTTTGGTCGGTTTCAGTGAATATTAACCAAGAACTATCAAACAATGCTTTCATCGGTGCCATAACTGCTAAAAGGCAAACGCTCAACAGGACGGTGTACAAATATCCAAAACCATAACATTCTTTAATTAATCAAAAGTATTGCTTTGATTGCTGAGAAATATAAACAGCTCGGCATAAGATTAAAAGGTCACGAATGAATGGAATGAGAGAACAGAATGTCAATAAAAGAAGGGGAAGTACTTTTAAAACATCTGAACACCTTTTCATTAGCACTGGAACATCTTATGGACAAGTTCAAGGACAAATAGGAAAAAGTGCATTTATTTCTGAACTTCAGGGGGCAACAGGTAAACTAAACTAAAACAAATGACAAACAGATGTTAGGGTAATCTGAGTGATGTTAGGTAATCTGAGTGATGTTCTATTGGGCATGGACTTCAGAATGATTTAGGCCTGTGGAAGGGAAATACTAGGATGATAAAAGAGGGAGTTACAACTGAGAAGGTAGTCCAAATGTGTCAACCATCTGGAATGATAATGTGAATGAGTACACTTACCAGTAAGTGAGTATGAACCTACTACAGACTTCTTTCTATAACAAATGCATCATTTAAAAATGAAACTAGCTGTGTTAAACCTTTCACTACAGTGATACCTCTGGTTACAAACGGGATCCGTTCTGGAGCCCCGTTCGCAACCTGAAAGGTCCGTATCCTGAAGCGCCGAATCTGAGCATCATGCTGTGCGATTCGGCGCTTCTGCACATGCGCGTGGTGTCATTTGACACGTCTGTGTGAACAGCCAAACCTGGAAGTAACTTGTTCCAGTACTTCAGGGTATGGCACGTTCATATCCCGTGACGAACACAACACGCAGCGTTCGTAACACAAGGTACGACTGTACAGTACTGTGTTCACTGGAATTCCTTCAGGGAAAACAGCCTTTAACCCTCTTGCAAGATCAAATCTGAACTGCTATTGCTGGATTGTGACCAACTGAGGTTTGAAGGCCAAACTATTCAAGCACTAATATGAGCAGGAACTACCCAATTTCTGCTTTAACAGACATTATTATTGTAATTATAATTGATTTAAAATCAATGTAGTTTATTTATATCTAGTAAAGTCAAAGTCTCACTATCTTACTTGCTAGCCTAAAAGAAGGCTGCACATATTACTGCATTTTTTTTGTTAGCTTATAAAAAGAAAAGCAACAGAAAAAGAATATCCAACACACTGTGTTAGTTATACCCACCTTTTGAGTGATCTTTAAATGATTTCTTAAAACGCTTTTTAGTCTTTTTAGACTTACGTCCTTCTCAATGTAAGCAATTTTACAGAAAGAGGATAAATTACAGTTAGGCAGGCATCATTAAGGCAAGCAATGAAAATAAAGGAAAACAAAAAACAAGATTACTTAGGAAAGACATCTAGAGTATAGAAGCATGGAGTTAGTTTGCAGCTCCAGTATAAAACCATTTCTCTATTTAATACTATTCTTTTTTTTCCAAATGAGACTACATAAAAGGGATTTACAATAACATTGTAAAATCTAAAGAGGGACTACAGCCCTAGGCCTACTCAGAGTAGACCTATTGAAATTAACATCGTGTTAATAGGTCTACTCTAATTGGCTAAGCTACTATAAACAAGGAAGACATTTTGAGATACACCTTCCTTCAGCAAAACTTCTATAATTTAAAGACAAAGTTTTATAACAATTGTTGTATCTGCCACCCAGAAGCAGTGAGTCCACTGTGGGACAAGACTCTGGCAGATATCCAGCATTAGTCATACTCAGAATAGACTCACTGAAATCAATGGCCTTGAGTAAATTAAACTCATTGGTTTCAATGGGTCTACTCAGAGTGAATTTAGTTGGATATCTCACTCCATCTTTAAAACAGTCCACGTTCCCTAATCATCCCCAGCTGCCTGCAAAAAAAAAAAAACACCCAGTGCTCCACTTCCCAATTAGTCTTTGTATGAATGGAGGAAAAATTAATCAGACTAAGTAGAGCAAGGGGGCCACAAGAACAACCACAATGGGGCTCCCTAGACAATTTCAGAAAGTAGGTAAAGTTTTCTAAATACATGGGTCTCTTCTAGGCCTAGCTCTGGGGTAGTAGGAGGCTGGTAGTTCCATCAAGTCTACAACCCAAAATACTGAGATTTGGAGGAAGAGAAGACTATTGCTGGACTTAACTCTGTGAGCAAAACTGAAGAGAGAAGGGTAAACTACCAGGGCTAAGACTGCCTGCACATGTGCTCTGAAAAAGATGAACATGCAGAATCTCTGCAGTCGCACGTGTAGAGAGGGGAAGAGACAGGAAACCAGCATCCAGTCTATTTATAGCCAGGTCTCTCCTCTTTCTCTTTTTAAGTTTGCTTGCTAGTTAGGTGAGAGACTATTACATAAGGCAGGAAAAAAAAAACCTTTAAAAAAACCTGGATACTCTGAAGTCATGGCTTTAGAAGAGCATATGACTCCACTTCTGGATTAATTTACAACCAAACACTGCCATCATCTACATGTTTCATTCACAGAACCCATTCCAAGGAGACATGACTAAGACTGACATGCTAATCAATGGAATACTTTTCTTATAAAAAAAGAATGCTTCACCTCAGCAATGAGAATAATGGCTTACACCCAGAGATGTCTTACACAAGTGGAAAAACACTTCTGCTTGTGAAAGCAAGCCCCAACAAATTTATCTACTTTCCCCATCCTGCACCATACCCATCTCATGGCATTACAGAGGATCACCAACCCTTGGCAGCAGCATTTTATGTGGTACAGGCAGCTGTAGGAGGGAGTAGGACAAGGAAAGCCATGCAGGATAAGTGAGTTTCACAGAATCTTCTCTGAATCAAACCCATTATATTTGCAACAACATAAACTCCTGTTGAAAATGCAAGAATCACAGCCTTTATATGTATGATTTTACAGTCAATTTATCAAGAAACAATGATTGAAATAATTGCAAAATATTTCAATCATTGTTCCTTGATAAATTGGCTTTAAGAGCCTCTGAGGCATGATTGTTTCTCAAAGTACATGAATAGGTGTTCAGAGCTTCCCTAAAGTTACCATTGAGAGAGTAGTTTAACATTAACAGTTCCTGCCACAAGAAGTAGCTTGATCTAGCAGACCAACAGGCATTCTGTTTCCCTTTTCAAATACCCTTTAATGTAATCATTAAGCATGCATACCCACCAGATTTGACATCCTTATACACAATGTCCTCCAGTCCACATATGAAATCTGAGTGAGCTCCTTCATCCATATGACAGCAGTAACCAAAATGCACATATTTTAAAACAATAGAATCTACTTTTCAATCTAAACCACTAATACAGGTTTTTTAAACATTGAAAGAGAGAGGACAAGTTTCAAAATACTTAGAAAAACTATTCCACTTTCACCAACAGCCTCTTATTTATCATTGTACATTACAACAAACTACAGTGGTGCCCCGCTAGACGAAAATAATTCGTTCTGCGAGTATTTTCGTCTAGCGGGTTTTTCGTCTAGCGAAGCGGCAATGCAAACCGCGGTTTTCGCTAGACGAAAAAAAAAATCGTCTTGCAAGGCAAGCCCATTCAAAAATTCGTCTTGCGAGACAGGCTTCCGCTAGACGAATGCCTTCGCCTAGCGAGGCATTCGTCTAGCGGGGCACCACTGTACAACATCATGAGCCTCACACACTGGTTGTGTTCACACATCATGCTAAACCATGTGCAAAAGTAGGAACAAGCTCTTGGGCTCACATGACTCCCCCTTCCCATCTCATACGCCCAAGAGAATGAAATCAGCAGTGTTTACTTTCAGTTTTAAACTAACCAGAGTTTTTCTTGCAAGTGAACCAGAGATGTTGGTTTATAACTCTAGTCAGTTTCTAACTAACTCTAGTCAGCATGGTTAATTAAAGCTGAAAGTAAACAATGAAGTCCTCCTCCCACTCCTTTGTACAAACCCAAGGCTTGCAGCAATTCCTTCCTGCTAATGCACATAAACCATGGTTTAGCACAACATGTGAGCTGAACTAATGAAAACAAATATAATTTGCTTTATCCTTGATTAGATAGCCAGAGTTAGAAGTGACTGACGTTACCATTTGCATGAAGCTAAATGTTTTGAAGGTTTAATGAATAAATATCATAAATCAGTTGCATCATTACTCCTAGTCCAGCCACCAATGGCAACTATCAATTTCTTCTATATAAACAACTTATGAAACCTACAACACATACATGTATGGAGTCTGGTTAAAAATCCGTTGTCTGGTTAAGCTGGTAGACCTGCTTTCCTGACTTTCCCCAATTAGTCAGATGAAGAATATGCAATGGTCTTTTGCAATGCAGGAGTCAATGTTCATCAGAGATAGATATATGTGTATATACACCCCTCCCCAAACAACACAGGTAGGTTTCACACTTCAAACACTAATTATTACAATTCCATATACTACTTTTTAGTTTTTTTAAAATGGTGTAATAGTAAAAGCTTCCAACTGAAGGCAATGTGAAGGACAAAAACAAGAACCACCCTACAATACAGTGTATTGAGAATGACATCTATGAAGAAAAGTAAAACAGATTTCAAACTCCTAGACTCTAGTATGAGGTTAATAAATACCCAGGCAACTCTAGCCATGACCTACTTCAAAACAGTGTTTGGTTAACATGCCACTTCTGAGTTCTTCAAAAGTATCATCTTAGAACCTTCAAGAATACAATACCTTTTTCTGCTGCTAATCGCAGGGCTTCTTCAATTCTTGATAGCTCCTTTTGCTTGTTATCCTGTAGATATTTTTCTTCTTTTTCTGCATCATATTTAATGCCTAGGAGACAGAATTCATGATCTAGTCAAAACAGCAAGCCAATAAAGAGGCAAGGTATCCCTGATGGGTCTAGTTTAGTGCCAACTCCTGACCAAACCATGCTGCCCTTCTCCTTTCAGACACCCACTCCTCTTATTTAATTACTATCACCCTTCAGCTAACCATGATGTACTTGAATAGCACATTCTATGACAATCTGGAACATGCTTAGCCTTCTTTTTTCTTTTCTTTTTTCATGACTTCCAGCTTATCGTGCTCAGCATTGGGTGCGTGTTCGCTCAGCGGAGCAAACTCGAGCGCAGAAAAGGGAGCAAGGGGCGTGCGATGGTGACGCAAACCCCTAAAAAATGCTTAAGAGGGGGTCTTAAGCACTGGCTAGCTTAAGCGGCTGATCCAAGCAGTGCAAAAAGGGGTTTCCACAGTGCTCCAGCACCGTGTAAAGTTACAGAGGCAGGGAGTGCCTTCTTCAGTAAAGATCACTGCACTAATTCCTAAATAGTAGGAGTTTGCAATATCTAATATAACACAGAAAGGGAAATTTTACATAAAATTACAAAAAGGGAAACAACAATAACATGTGTTTTATACACTTCCTTATGAATAAGCACCATGGAACATAGCGAGACTAATTTCTGAAAACACAGATTAAGCTATGTGCTTAATCAAATGACCCACAACAGCCTATTCCAAATGAATTTTTCTCATTTCAGATTGCCCATCAACCACTTACTTGCCCCTGGGACAACAAGAAGATATAAGCCTTCTAGAGTTGCAACTACCGCTTCACCATATAAATTCTTCCAAGGAATCTTCAAAGTAAGCTTATCTAAAAATATCAAAACATTTTATATTTAGGTGAATGAGCAATGAGTGAATCATGCAGGTGAAGTCTGTTTGGGAAAAATATTCAAGTTTGCCTTGTTTACAACATAACAGTTTTTGCCAAGTGATATTTCTATTAGGCTGATCCCAAGGCTCCAGATGCTTTACAGGAGAAAAAGGCCATCAGATCTGCTGTTCTATCAAAACTGTGTATGCTAATGAATAAAGAACAGATTAGAGGAGTAACTGTTTAGTTTCTGATCCCCAAAGATGCCAGATTTGTTACATCATAGATCTGTTGGGATGAAATGCAAATATTTACAATTTTCAGGTTAAAAAATACCAAACTGTACATGAACAAGGGGTATCATTCATTTCATTTTCACATGGGAAACACAGTACTTGTAGCTCTACAGAAGAACTATATTAGAGGGCATTGAAAATTAAGCATATGTCTTGGCACAGGATTGCAATCTTAATCTTGGACTTCTTTCCTTACACCATAACACACCCAAGGTAAATAATGCAGGAAAATCTACACTTCCTCAAAGTATGCTTACTCTTCCTGTGTTCCCATTCAAATTACACAAAATTAAGAAATGCAGCCAAGCAAGAAGTTGGCATTTTAATTATGCATTTGCTTTTGGTGGTTTGATAAGAAATACTTTGAAGAGGAAACAAAACTGAACCTGAGAGCAAGACAAATATTTCCCAGCTTTATAAATAAGCCCATAAAAGCTACTAGTCTTCTGAGAGCAAGCAGACGAGAGGCAAGGAGCTCCAGTTCCTCCAGCAGCTGACCACATTTCTATGCAGAATGTGAAGGAGAGGATTCCCCTCCTCGGGCAGCCTGCTAGGTTTCTATGCTGGGTACAGAGGAGACACCAAACACTCCATCTCTTCTTTGACAGCTTGCTCACTTGTGTGCATGCAATTCTTTGTTATCTGTGGCTACTAGGCATGTTTTCAAATTGGGTGGGGTGGTTTGCTTCTCTATTACCTCCTACACCTAAGTGAGAAGCTGTTAGAGCCAGCAGAAGCCCTGACCTGTGATGGGGCTTAACAACTGCTGCTTCAAGAAGTCAGTCCAGAGCAGGACATTTAGATGCAAAGTGGCAGTTAGAAGATTGGGTAACTGGGGGAGGGGGTGCTTATATATGCCCATTTGAAAAATAAATATTATACTTTATTACACATTTTATAATAGGTGGCATGGAAAAACAAGTTTTTTCTAGGCTTTCCACTGCTGGATTCATGTATTTTAAGTATGAAGTCATATATTCTACTTCAATTATTTGCTAAGTGGTAAAATATCATGAGCAGTTATGGTCCATCATACGATTTATGGGAAAGCATCTGATAGAAGCTTGTTTGTTTTCTTAAAACTTAAGTGAGTGTTAACAGCAGTGCACAGGACAGAGTCAGCTAGAATAAAAGCCCATAAAACTCCAACAAACATTCAGATCCAGGGCATCTGTTTAGGACAGGAGCAGAGAGGAAAATAAAAGGAAAACATAACCAGGAAGCAGAGGGAATGAAAGTGTTTCTTCCTGCAAAGTAGAAAATATCTGAATTACAACTGTTTCCCCACAAATGGTATTATAATGTAAAATGCAGAAAACATTATTCTAAGCCTTATAAATTGGCCAAGTGAATGCTGTGTACTTTGCCCAATCTCCTTGAAAAAAGCAGCTGAAGGTTCTTAGCTATTGTACACTAATATACGAACTACCAAGATGCTACTAACTTCCAGCTTTTCAGTCTCCAAATCAAAATGTAAATTAGAACGATCTACTTACCTATTTGTCCAGCCTTTACTCTAAAAGGTACATCCAGCTCACTCTGATTGAGAAATGGGGGGAGAGGTGGTAGAGAAGAGGAAAATAACATACTCATTACATATCAGAAGTCTCTTACCACTACCTTTGCTTTATAGTTTAAAAACCAGTTTAAAGATGTTGAATTTAAGAATTAGAGCAAAGTAACAAAAAGATTCACCAAGCACCCAAAACTCATGGCAAATGCTATCTTCCCCCACTAGTATGTTTACTAAAGTTTGGGCCAAGGCTGCAAATCATCACTGAGGGGAAAAACAGAATACTACAAGCACCTAATGACATGCTAACATGGAAGCACAGAAAAAATGTGAAACTTCTGCAGATGGAGCACAGAGACCTCCAGCTAAGCTACTAGTACCTCTTCTTCCCAAGCAAAACTGAAACAAGCATTCAATTAGGAATTGGGACTTCCATCTATAGTCACATCTATAGAGCCCATATTAGGATAATCACCTACTATAAATCACTTGCCTCAAACTCGTCACTTGCCAAACAAGCCTTTCTAGCCATTACCAGCAGTCGTACTTGGTCAAAAGGCATGGCAACCATTTGCGAATGCTATTCCCTCCCAGACTTTGCCGCTTTGACCTCATGGGATAAAGACAAAATCCGCAAATGGATTTTAGACAGGGACGAAGCGTTGCATTTGGCTCTATCTAACTCGGCTACCCTATCTACGTGGTTCCCCCGCGTGAAGGCAGTAAGATCTCTGGCCCACTATCTGAGTAACCTGGCGAACCCTATGCAAAGAAGAGCCTTTACACTTGCAAGCTTCCACTCCATTCCTACAGCATTCCTACAGGGTATATTTTCCAACACTCCTCCTGATCTTCACCTTTGTCCGTGCAACAGGGGTAAGATAGAGGACTTTATTCACTTTTTCTTTCACTGCTCTTTATATGACTCAATAAGACGTCCATCGTCTTGGAAGATGACTGTATGAAATACTTATTGGTGGACGCCAACCCCATGTGGCCATCTATATTTTGCAGGCCCTGAAACTGAGGGCCACCTCAATAGGTTAGCTGTTGTTGTTTTTTTAAAGCCCTGGACTTTTGTAAATATTCTGAAATACCCATAGCCACATGATTTATTACTGCTTTTACCATATCTTGTTTTATCTACCATGTTTTATATCTGTTGTTAGCAAATGTATCTGTAAGGACTCTCAGTGGTTGCTCATGAGGAATCAGGCAGACGCAGAACTTCTTCTAAACTAAGTTCTTTATTGTGCCTATATTTACAGTGGAGTTACAGTAAAGACGTCCAGCTCATCCCTCTGCAGAGTCTGGGAATGTCTGCTTCTGGTTTTTGGTCCAACATAAGAGGCACGGGATTCTGAACCCCCGCCTTCCTCTTCCACGTCCTTCCTCCCTGCGAAAACGGGGAGCGGGAAAAGGGCCCTGTTCCCCACTTCCTGCCTGGTGCTGAGGCTCTCCGACTCTGTCACAGCCCCTACGTTGACTTCCTGCTACCAGCTCCCCCTCCCCACTGGAAGGGCTGTCGCTTCCCTCTGGGAAGACGATGAGCTGCTCAAGTATTGGACCTATATAGGCATTCTGGTTCACAATTCGTTTACTGACGTACTTAAGCAACAATAGTTCCACTGACTTTAATAAACAAATCAGAGCATGATCCAAATTATATATGATACAGGGGTCTGTGACTGGATATCCCAGCATCTTCTTTAAAGCTTAAAAGAAGACATGAGATGGCAAGGTGGGAATGGTGAGAAGTGGCTCTGAACAGTGTTAGAAACTGAGATATGAAAGCTAGGAGCTAAATGGCACCTTAAAGCTATGTTATGGGCACCACAATGGAATGTCTAGGTGTGCTTTTTTAATAACAAGAATACAGGTGCAAAGCTGGAAATGAATGAACTGCAGTTAAAATCTTATGTTCATTTTTCACATGGTCTAGTCCTCGTCTTAAGACTGCAAAAAACAAAGCCCCTGCCCGCCCCCTAATATTCTTATGAGGGTTCCTTTTCCAGTCTTCAGACAGCAGCTGGAAGTGAGGAAGCAGAAAAAGATCCTCCTTTCTGTCCAGCTGTGGGCAGTTTTAATCTGAAATCTTAGGCTCAGTATGGCACCCAGAGCTCAGAAACTGTTCACATTAATGAAATTCCCTGCTGCAAAATGCGCCCAGAACAAAGCGAGTTTCAAACACTGGCTCAGGACAACATTGTGGAGGGAGAGAGTTCAATCAGAATACAGTCGTACCTCGGGTTGCGTACGCTCCGGGTTGCATAATTTTTGGGTTACGAACTCCGCTAACCCGGAAGCGCAACCCGACACACGCGCGATTTGCACATGTGCAGAGCGTTTTTTCCGGGTTTTTCGGTTTGCGCATGCACAGAACAAATTGTTTGGGTTACGTCCTTTTTGGGTTACATACTGCAACCCGGAATGGATTAAGTACGTAACCCAGAGTACCACTGTATTCCTGATTGTTCCTCACCACTACCTCTTATTCACTTGTTGGAAAAAAAGACAAAATTATGCTAATGTATAAAAATGAAGATAAAAAATGAGACTTTGCTTTTCAATATGTGCTCTTTTGCATAGGAATCAACATTACCCCTTTTCTTGAGATACTGCACTGACTGGTCTGATCACTCATATTTTCTCAACATGAAATATACAGCATTATTCCAATGCCTTCAATCAAAATTAAGGAATTTTGAAAAATCAAATTCTCTTAAGTCGCTAAAAAAAAAATGCATCAGCTACAGCTACTGTTCAAGCTTGACATGCAGTTTAAAAAAACAAACCCCAGCAATTTCCTAGATGACAGATGGCTTACCAGTGCGTTCTCCTTTATCCTCAAGTTGTCAAGTGCCACATTACCTATATAGTAAAAGAAATCAGATATCAAGATCTCTTTATTTTCTATGAACTATCTATGTATACAAACACATACTAATAGAGATTTCAATGATTTCAGTAACCAACACTTATGTAAACAAAAGAGACAGCTATCCACAGGCATGGGGCAACCTCAGGGTTTGCAAAAGTACAAAAGAAGAAAATTAAACCATTGGGGAGGCCCCCAAAAATAGCCCATTGAGGATCAGGTATGCTCAGTGGGCTCAGAATGCTAACTAACTAGGGACTAAAAAAAATAGAAAAGGGGGGAAGAATTGAATATTTTTAGTGAGGGCACTGAACAGCACGCTAGAACATTTTGTTTTAGGTATCATTTGTTCTATTCTAGAACTACAAAAAGAGAAACTTATTTTAATGGTTTTGAAATCTTTTCCAGTTTAGAATTATTTTGACAGCAACAACATGTAAATATTTATGAAGATATCATAAGGAAGAAGATGCTAAACATTTCACTGATCCATAGGAAAAGCCATGTTAGCTTTAACTAGTCATTCTTGTAGTTCAATAGCAGCTTAATTTGAATATTTTATTTATTTATGCATTTATATAATGCACCCAGTTTTGTAGAGAACAAGTTAACTACATAATGGATAGAACATGTTTTCATACTATAAACAGCTTATTGAATCTGGTCAAGAAGAAATAAGAGTCTTTCTACTAAAGTCTTTCACTTTCATTTACTGTGATATTCAGCCAATCTTCAGAAACACAATATGAAGTTCAAGATTCCTACAGTTCATGTTCTGACTACTTTTAAAGCAAATTTAAGGAGTGGGGTTTTTACCATTTTTAAAGGAAGAGCTAGGGTGATTGGGCTTGTAGCAAACATACTGGATAGTAGTGCACTTTCATTTACTAAGGATAATCAAGTACCTACACATACTGTATGTTGAGGGAAATGATGGGCAGATGGAGCACATCTAGGAGAAGGAAAACTCTGATCCTAAACCTCTGCTGCCTTGCAGGGTGTATTCAGGAGAAGAAAAGGCTAAGGAGTAAAACCTCTACAAATCCAGAATGGAGCCCTAAGACGGTTGGCTGCCCGTGTCCCATGTACACCTCCTTCCAGCAACTTCTGCAGCCAAGCTAGTGTCAAACATATTGCTTGGCTTTCCTTTGGGACCACATCAGTGAGGCCGAGAGGGAGGGTCTTGTCCTCTGGGCAACCACACACACTGCCCAGGCTTGGGCCCCAGAGACCCCACTTCAGTACTGCTAACACAGCAGTTTGACTTCACCCCCATAGGCACACTCCATTTTCTCTCAAGACAGAAGGATGCCAACAGCATGTCTAAAATTATTTTTATTAATTTACTTATTACCCACCTTTCATCCTAAGGTCCCAAGGTGGGTTACAGCATTACAAACAATGATTAATAATCATTTAAATATGGACATTTGCTTTCTTTTGTAATTGTTTAAAGCAGAGGTTTTCAACCTTTTTTGGGTCCATGGCTCCCTTGATCAACTACTTTCATTCTGCACTACCCCTGTGGGGCTCAGAAGCCCAGTTATGTCACCCCTTGCCTGCAGACCTGGCAGCCCCTCACCCCTCTCTTGTGGAGGGTTCCCTCAGCCTCCTCTCTTCTTCCCTCTCCTTGGAAGTTCTCTGGACAGCCACAGTTGCCGCCCCTGATCTCTGAGCTGCGCCCCCTTCCCCAAAGAGAAGTGCCTCCTCACACTGCCCCACAGGGGCCCGGGAAGCACGCCCTGGCCAGCCCCAGAGACATGTCCGCCTGGGGAGCTTGTAGCCAGAGCAAACAGCCCCTGGCACTCTTGACCAACATTCAAGGCTGGTTGAAAACCACTGGTTTAAAGTAATACAAAGCCAAAACAGAGGGCACATTTTTAAACATTCCTACTCCATGAAAATGCACTGCACTTTCAACCATTTTTACAAAGGGCTGCAAACAGAGGCAATTGTCCACCTTGCGGCTCTTTCCTGGGCACTCAGGAGGAAGGGAAATGTTTCTTGTGCTCATTCTAAATGTGCTTTGCATTGTCATTTTGCAACCAATTCTATAACACTTCACCAATATGATTGGGCAGGAGTGTTGCACAGAATTCACCAAATTGGCCTCCTGTGCAAAGACTTCTGCTTATAAACTAGGACTTTCCCCCTTCTCCTCCCTCCGTGTGCACCCTACACACGCCAAAATTGCAGTGGGGAAACAAAGTATGATTCAGTCTGGCAAGCTGGAATGAATCCTACCCACTGTCCTAGGATTAAATTTATTTTCAAATAAACCAACACTTCTGAAAAACCACTATTTTGTAATAAAAGCAACTCAATGTTTAAGAACTGCTTCCTAAAAGGAAAAACCTTTTAAATCTAAATTGATCAATTGACTAAGCACTACAACCCTACAAAAAGCCTTGAGCCAACCCTGATAACAGTCTATCCAAGAAAACAAAAAGCAAAAAAACCTTTGGTGTGCAACAAACACCCCACTCAAGGCCATAACTCACATAATCTACGAACTGTTTCTTCTTCCAAAAGAATACACATAGTTCCTCTTAGTCATCACATGATGGGTGATTTTCAAGGCAATATCTGATGCTTTCTTACCCTTCAAATCTCTCGCTTTCTCCACACCTCACCCCAGTTCTCTTGCTTCAGGCCAGCCCAACAAAGTAAACAACATGATCTCAGCTAAAGCCACTGTAGATGGAAGGATAATTTTTACAAGGAAGCTTCGAAATCCTTCAGCTTAATTTGATACTAAGGAAGTAGAAGTAAAAGCGAATAAAGTTACTGTACTGGTTTCATTTTCAGCTTTTTGCAACACCAGGATCTCTACTAGGGAGTAGGGGTTCCAGGTAAGCCCTGCCCCACATAATCAATCACATGATGCTGTATCCACCCACCGCATTTGAATGGCAATACCTATAAATGGGGGGGGGGTGCTGGCCCCCTCAGATATTTTATTGGGTGGGGTAAAGGAACCTTGACTCCTAAGAGTTGACTCCTATGAGCTCTACCTTAAACATGTACGCTGTCCCTATGTCATGGATGGGGAACCTCAGGCCTGACTGTGAATATGGCCCTCCAGTCCTCTCTAATCCAGCCTATAGAACTCTCCCCAGACCACAAACCCCACCAGTCCGGCTCAACAGTCTTCTTCAAGTGCTTCTGCTTTGTACTTCGATAATGCCCCTTGCTTGCCTGGATGGAGAGATTTGGGTCTATGTGTGCATGCAAAAAAGCTCATGATTTTGTTGTGGCTGAAACAGAGGTACCGGTATGTCTACTGAACAGAGGAAGAGATACATCTGTTCATCTACCC
The DNA here is from genome assembly GCF_009819535.1 of Lacerta agilis. Lineage (NCBI taxonomy): Eukaryota > Metazoa > Chordata > Lepidosauria > Squamata > Lacertidae > Lacerta > Lacerta agilis. The sequence continues at coordinate 3,812,418 of NC_046324.1, forward strand.
ACTTTTGCCTCTGGCTCCACTCATGTGGTGGCCCTTGGGTTGAAAGGGGATCATGAAAAGGGATTCACACTGGCTTGGATGTGTCCAACACAGATATTCTCAAGATGAGGAACCACAATAGTGAAATATAGTGGCAACATTACTCCAATTTCAACTGGGAGAAATGGGTGGAGGCCCCCAAATTCAACCTGCAACCTAGCCAAGACATCAGCCTCAATTTTCTTCCCATACAATGAAAACAGAAAATTCCCTTGTAAAGGGATTATGAGCTGGCGAATAAAAATAACTTTATTTAAAAACATGGTTTTTTTTTTGGTAACATGTTTTTAAAGTATCATAAATTTAAAGAGCACAATTTTAAGTTCAAAGCTGAATCAATGACCCTCTAATCCAACACTCTGAATTAGCCTGCTCTACTATATAATGAAAAATGCCTTCCTGGTGCCTGAAAGCATTATAAATAAACCATAACAGATCATGTGCTATATTTATTATTATGGCCTGACATGGTAGGAAGCAACTTGACATGGTGGGAAGCAACTTAGTATCATCAAAACCTTAGATATCACCAATTTGATCATTAAAGAAGGAAACCAAGTTATACTTTAAGGAGACGTGGCTCTTTGCGAAATAAGTGTGATCATATTTGGCATAACATTGCAACTACCTGTAGTTTCCAGTTCTTGAGGCATTATGACCTTTCACTGTCTACTTAAGAAAACAGGAATATTTCACAATCTGGTATATTTCCTAGTTATAACAACACAACTTAATGCAAGGATGTGGAAGTTCTGGCTCTCCTTATGTTGTTAAGACTACATCTCCCATCATCTTTTAACCCCATAATTGCTGGCTGGGGCCAAGGGAAGCTGGAGTCAAATAACATCTGGAGTCACTGTTCCTCATCCCTGGGATTAAGGGGCTACCTGGACTCAGCATGAACTCTCAAAATCATGTAACAGAAGACTTGCTGGTATTGACCTATATATTGGAGGCTCAAGCCTCCAATATATCAAGGACCGACCCAGACTTTCCAGTTGTCATCTGAGGCCCTTCTATATGTGCCTCTCCTAACTCAGGAGGCCGAAGAGGGTGGCAACACAAGAATGGGCCTTTTCAGTGGTGGCTCCCCATTTTGTCAAATGCTCTGCCAGAAACAGGAGTAAGAGCACAAAACTGGTTTGGGGGGGCGCAATACTTGAATCAGAGAGGTGGTGCATGCATAAGCCCAACTGGAGAGGGAAAATAGTGAAGAAGGGAACTAGTCTACAGACCAGAAGCCAGCCATCTAAAGATGAGAAGGGAAATAAAATTGGCATGAGAGACAGGGCAATCACAAAGCGGATGAAGCTAAACTGATTGAGGGAATAACAGGGTGGAAGAGGAGGCTGGTCTGCTAACGATAAGCCCCCCCCCCACTCTACCCCGCTTGAAGAGGAGGGGGGAGGACCTGTCAGACTCCGGAACTGCGGGTGCAGAGGAGCACATGGGGCTGACACGAGGAGGAGGAAGGGGCGCAGCACCCATATCAGAGGGTGTGGGAAGCCCAATGGGAGAAGGGGGGACCCAAGGCGGGGGGGGGGGTAGGGCAGGAGAAGTGAGAGACACGCCTCAAATTCTCGCTCCCCCTCTCTCTGCCCGCCCCCCCCCCGCCTTTGAGTGCAGAGACAGGTGCGTCGCCTCCCCCCCACCACCACCTTCACGCAGGTAAGGAGGAGCCTCGCTCGTCAGCCAGCCAGGCGCTTTCCCCTCGCCCCCCCCCCCCCCGCCACCACGGCCGCCCCTTTAATGGGCTCCGTCCTTACCCCCCCAGATGCCCAGCTTGAGCTGGGACTTGTCCAGGTTCTCCACGTAGCCGCCCAGGAAGCGGTTCAGCAGGTCGGCCACCACCGACTCCAGCACCATGGCGGCGGCCGGGGGGGGTGGCAGGGGGGTGTCGTGGGGGGGGCGCAGCCAAGACCTCTTCCCTCCCTCCCTCCGGCCTTCCGTCAGTCACCAGCTTCGCTCTCGCCTCACGCCGAGCTGAGGGGAGGGGAGGGGCGGGGGAAGGAGCAGGCGCCGCCCGCCGCCGCCGCCGCCGCCGCGTGACCCTGGCCGCCGTCAACGCCGCCTCCGATAGGCCGCTGCGCGCGTGACCCGCCGCGCCCCCTCGGCTGGCGCTTCTTCTTCCTTCTCCCTCTCCTCCTGCTTTTCCTCGCGTGCTCTTGCCCTCCTGCCTCCTCCTCGCTTCTCTCCAGAACCTCGCCTTCTTGCCTGAGGCAATAATAAAACAGAGGAGGAGGAAGAGGAGGGCGCTTGCCTTTTCCCGGCCGCCTCCTTCTCGTTGTTCGTCTCTTCCTCATTTTTTATTTATTTTAAAGTAGTTTTTTAACTGAAATGAATGAATAAATAAATGTGGCTTGGGAATGCTCTTCCCCGAGAGAGGCTTGTCTAGTGCCATTATACATGTATTTAGGCACCAAGCCAAAAACATTCATTTTTCATCAGGACTTTGGGATTTGGTTATTTCTGGCCTTTTGGGGTGGGTGGAATGTTTTAATCTATTATTATTATTATTATTATTAAAAATCAGCTTTTAGATGTTTATTTTTTAAATCCTGGTTTAAAACAGTATGTAGGTGTGTGTTTGTAGAAAGTGACCAATAAATTTAATAAATAATAATAAATTGTGCATGATCACCCACACCAGCTCATTATATTAAATATGACACACAGACACACACTCCCAAAAAGGTCATGGATGCTTTAGCTGAGATTCCTGCATTGCAGGGGGTTGAACTAGATGACCCTTGGGTCCCTTCCAAATCTAAGATTCTTTTTCTTACAGTTTCATGTCTTCTCAGTAGCCTACCCCGCAGCTGCAAAGGAGTACCTATGATGTACCAAGGCAGGTACTTATGCTGTTCAAGATTCTCCAAACCCATCAGTAAGGATTGCATTAAAAGGGATTTTGCCAGCCCCATCCTGCTGTTCCACCGCAGTCTTGCAGGATGGCTGGTGTTGTGGCTGGTGGGAAGGGATGGGATTTGTGGTCTAGCAGGCTGGGGCAATGGAGAGGGCCTTTTCTGTTGCCATCAGGCATGCTTTTTAAAAATAAAAATAATAATATTTATTGGATTTTTCATATAATAGAAAAACATAAACAACATACAATAACAAAAAAACACAATAAAAATGACAACTTATTACTTCTAATAGAAATAATTCTATTTTCCCTCACATCTTAGTAGGACTTCCTCCTGTCCCCTCCTTCTGCGTCCCTTGTGAATACCTTTTACGTAACTTCCTAATCTTAACTAGTTCTAATCTATTTTCTTACTACAACTTAACTATTGTTACCGTGTTTCTCCTAAAATAAGACACCGTCTTATATATTTTTTCGCTCAACAAAACACAGTATGGCTTATTTTCAGGGGATGTCTTATTTTAACTGTGTCGCATCGGTAAGCTGCATAGCCACGCCTCTCCAGGCTGTTTTAATGGGAGGTACCACGTCACTATGGCTTATTTTTGGGGTATGACTTATTTTTGGGGAACGGCTTATATTTCGCAAATGCATAGAAATCCTGCTATGGCTTATTTTATGGCTATGTCTTATTTTAGGAGAAACAGGGTATCTCTTATCTCTTAGCATTCTAGCCTCATATTTCTTCATCTATTTCAGGCATAGGCAACCTTCGGCTCTCCAGATGTTTCAGACTACAATTCCCATCATTCCTGACCACTGGTCCTGTTAGCTAGGGATCATGGGAGTTGTAGGCCAAAACATCTGGAGAGCCGAAGGTTGCCTATGCCTGATCTATTTAATTAATTCTATTTCTTATCTTATCTTTTCTTATCATCTTATATCAAATACTTCTAACTTCCCCTCTACAGCCTATCTTGTTCTCAAAATATATCTAATTTTCAATCTTGCAATAATCTTTTAAATACAGTTTAAATTTTCCCCACTCTTTATCCACCGCGTCGTCTCTCTGGTCACGGATTTTCCCGGTCATTTCTGCGAGCTCCATATAGTCACTGTTGCCATCAGGCATGCTTAGGAGCTCTCAGCCTACAGGTACCCTGTTTCTCCTAAAATAAGACATAGCCATAAAATAAGCCATAGCAGGATTTCTATGCATTTGCGAAATATAAACCGTTCCCCAAAAATAAGGCATACCCCGAAAATAAGCCATAGTGACGTGGTACCTCCCATTAAAACAGCCTGGAGAGGCGTGGCTATGCAGGGTACCGATGCGACACGGTTAAAATAAGACATCCCCTGAAAATAAGCCATACTGTGTTTTGTTGAGCGAAAACAAATATAAGACGGTGTCTTATTTTAGGAGAAACACGGTAGGTAGGATGGTTGCTACTGAGGAAGCCGTTTGCCTCTGAAGATTGAATTTGAAACATGTTTAACCTGATCCTATGCAGAACCACCAGCCTGCATAGGATCAGGCTGTATATGACACATCTACTGTCACATATTCCCTGGAGTTTAGAAGCCTGCAGTTCAATGGACATTTGATAATGATCTGCCTAGTATCACAGGAAGAGGAACTCACAGTACTTGTTCATTGCAGCCCATGGAACTGGTGTTCAGAAATACAGATAAGCTTGAGATAAACCAATCCTTTATGTTAATGTGGAGCACCCTTTCCCTCAGTTCATAGCCACCATGCCTGGATTATACAGACTACAGTCTTCTATTTGAACTAGTTACAAATGCAGCAATATGCAGTCACAGCAGCTAAGATACCTGCTAAGTGGGTCACCTGGCAAAGGATGGCGCTTCCTGAACACTAATTTCAGCTATAACATTTTGTCCTGCGGGAGGCAATCAAGTTACATCCAAAGGAGGAAGGGCTGCTGTTTCAACCACTAGGCTCATGGAAGGTCCACGATGGGCTGAAATCACTTTTCTAGCACAGCCACTAAAATAATTGGACTCTTTCTCTGCATCTCATCTACCATGCTACTTTATCAAATTCATCTCTCGGAAAATGTTTGAGCTAGGATCAAGGGTACATAGAGTTGCTTAAAAAAAAAGCAAGCGGGATTCAAGCACAAGAGCTCTCCCCGCTCTTGTGGTTAACAACTACTGCTATTCAGAAACATTTTACTGTGTTTGATGTTTTAATTTGATGGAAGCCACCCAGAGTGGCTGGGGCAACCTAGTCAAATGGGCGGCATATAAATTATTATTTTTTTCTGCCTCTGACCATGAAGGCAGAGCATAGCAATCATGGCTTTATTCTTCATGAATTTGTCCAATCCTCTTGTAAAGCCAACCAAGCTTGTGGCTGTTATGGCCATTTCCACAACTCTCCTGCTGACATTGTCTAAAACATTCTGCGTGTTTAGTTTTCTTGGATGTTGACTGGTAGCTGAATTGTGCAATCAACTGATTCATCTGTGATTAACATGAATCATAGAATTATGGTGTTGGAAGGGACCAGGAAGGCCATCTAGTCCAACTCTCTGCAATGCAGGAATCTTCTGCCCAACATGGGACTCAAACCCATGACCCTGAGATTAAGAACCTCATGCTCTACCAACTGAGGTATCAGTTGCATTGCATTCCTGGCTGCTGCTAGTCTAGATAAACAAAAATCTTTCCAGTTCTCAGAAAGCTTATCAAAACTTCCCAGAAAAAAGCAATGATTCATTGAACAGCAGAACTAGGCTGAAATGTGATTTAATTCAGGTAATTAAAATGCACCTTCCCCTAAGACTATTTGGAGCTACCGGTATTTTCATTGTAAGTTACAAACTATTATGAATAAAATTGCATGATCTATTTGAAATGAATGGAAGGTGCATTAACCTGTACGTGGCGCTAAGCAGCCAAGCATAGTATATACAAGTAAAAGCTTCAATTAAAAAGTTGCAGTGTAGCCTCATCCCTAAGAGGTGTGCTGCTGTTTGGAGCTCCAGTAAGCCTCTAACAGGAGCATTCCCGTGCTCTTGTGAGGGGAGTTGCCGGGGGGGGGGGGGGTTGGTGGAGAAAAGTGGAGAGCATACCTCTTCCATTCCCTTGTCCCTGAAGCCTTTCCCTGCTATGCTAAAAGGGAATGGGTAGCAAATGACGTGGAAAAACCTCTGCACAAGATGGCGGAGAGACCCTGCCAGTCAAAGTGGGCAGTATTTGGCTAGATGAATAGCATGCCTGGTCTACAGAAGCTTCCATTGTTCCTTAGAGCTACTGCGATCAGCTGTAGGGTGCCATGTACATGCAAAAGTCCCAGGCTCAGTCCCCCAATTGTTTCCTGTTGAAAGAATTTAGGCAGCAGCGACATTCCTAAGTTCAGTTTCCAGCATCACCAGTTAAGGATATTTACAATTAAAAGTCTGGGAAAGATTATAGTACTTACATGGACATAATAATATCCCATCACCTGGTGCTTGCAGTGAATGGTTGAAAACAAGCTCATTACCGGTAAATGTCTGCTAGTTTATCTAACCTACAGTAAGTTACACCACCATTTATCTTAGGTGGCATTTCAATATGGTCAGAATCACAAGTCTGAATATGAACATCCAGGTGATGAAGATGCAAAAGATCAACCCTGGATGTCAACAGAATTTTGCTCCATCTGTTCTCCTTTAGATTTGACTCTCTTGCAGGAATTGCTTTAATAGTCAATGGGAACCATCTGTTTAAACATGCATGTTTTGAAGGGGCTGCCCTGTGTGGTAAACAACCCTCAAGAGAAGCTTGTTTGTGGTGAAAATCTCTCAGGTTTCCCCCTACAAAACTGCAGAATGAGAACCTTAAAGCAAACCAAAGCTGAATGTGCTTGTTTACAAGAAGAGAACAAATACCATGATGATCCATTTGGAGCTGATAATCATAGGAAAGTGGCCTCTAAGTGCCTCTAGCCAATCCTTAAAAGCCTTTCTGTGTAGGGGGTTTTACCCAAGGCAAATGCAGCTATCTTTATAACAGGTAAATCATAGAATCATAGAACTGTAGAGGTAGGAGGGACACCAAGGTTCTTCTAGTCCAACCCCTTGCAATGCAGGAATCTCAACTAAAGCATACATGACAGGTGACAATCCAGGTGTCGCCCATTTTAAATTTGTGCAACTGATTTTTCCTACCTAAGTGCAGGAAATTCTCTTGGAATTCATTTTGTTATCTTTGGCCCTATCCTCCAATATGTTAAGGTCATATTGGAGGCCCGATTCTGTCTTCTGCAGCATTCGCCCCCCCCCCTCCCAGTTTGGTGTCATCTGCAGTTTTGATGAGCATCCCCTCAATTCCTTCATATAAGGCATTTATAAAGATGCTGAATAAAGATTGGCCCAGGACAGAACCCTGTGGGACCCCACTTGTCACTTAGTTCCAGGATGATGGGGAACCATTAATGAGTACTCTTTGCGTTCAGTCAGGCAACCAGTTACAAATCCATCAACATTCAACCCACATTTTTCCAGCTTCCTCTCAAGAATATCACAAGAGACTTTGTCGAAAGCCTTACTGAAATAAATATACACTACGTCTAGCATTCCCCTCATCCACCAAGCTCAGATAACTCTATCAAACTCTTATCAAAAAGTTTGGTAATTCTATAAAAAGAAAAGAATGATATTTGTCTAGCATGACTTGTTTTTGAGAAACTGCTGCTGGGTCTTAATAACCACAGACCAACAGCTGAATTATATGTTCTAGGACCTTTCCTGGTATTGATGTCAAGCTGACCAGTTGGTAGTTACCTGGGTCTTCTCCCCCCCCCCTTTGAAGATGGGTACAACATTTGCCCACCTCCAGTCTGCATGGACCTCACCTGTTCTCCAATAATTCTCAAATATTAGACTGAGGCTCTGAGATTACATCCACAAGCTCATTTAGTACCCTTGGCTGCAGCTCATCAGGCCCAGCAGATTTGAATTCGTTTAAAGTAGCTAGGTACCACTTCTTATCTTGGGCTGCAGCTCCCTCCTTGCATAGCTTATTCTGTTATCACTAGGTTGGGCACAGCTTTTCTTTTGGGTAAAGACAGAGGCAAAGTAGGTGTTGAGCAGTTCCACCTTCTCTCTGTCACCCAAGAGCATTTCCCCATCTTCTGCACACAGAGGACCTACGACTTGCTTGTTCTTCCTCTTGCTTTGAACATAGCTGAAGAAACTTTTAAAAATATATTTAACCTCTCTTTAGCCAGCCTGACCTTCTCCCTGCCACTGCTGGCTACTCATGTATACTTTTCCTTCGTGATTTCTCCTTTCCTCCATTTCTTATACATGCCCTTCTTACTCTCAGCTTCCTGTAAGCTCCTCCTTTGTGCAGCCACCCCGGTTTCCTTAGATGCAGCCCACTTTTCTTTCTTGCTGGAATTGTCTGCATTTGGGCCTTCAATATTTCTCTTTTAAGAAACTCCCATCCATCTTGGACTCCCTTCTCTTTGAGTATTTCTGAACCCAGTAGTTCATTAAACTATTTGAAACCAGTAGAGTGCATGTCTGACTACACTCAGCTTCCCTTTGCCTTTGTATAATGAAATCCAAGAGGACATGATTACTTCCTCCCAAGGTTTCCAGTAATTCCAGTTCATCAATCAGTTCCTCCCTGAGGACAAAGTCCAAGATAGATGACCTCCTTGCTGCTGCTTCCACCTTCTGGAAAATAAATTAGGGGTTTAAATAGTGGTCAACATGAGCAATGGGCTTCCCTATGGAAGGCTTGCATTCCTGCAGTTCAGCTTCACCAGCTGATGATGATGACAATTGTAGATTCAAATATTTTCAAATATAAATCAAATATAACCAAGTATTTATAGTATTAATTCAGTAAAACTGAACCAAAAAGAGAATTGCATCAACACCAAAATCTCAGATTAAGTAACTCTTTATCAAGTCACAAAATTAAATCCTAACCTATTGTATTCAATCACCATTTACTTACGTTATGAATACACAGTCTCTGATTCCATATACTCATGTTCCATTATTATTATTATTATTATTATTAAGCAAAAATTGGTCTTAAGAATACCCCTAGGTTGGGCTACGGTTTCTCTTTACACCCAAGAAGAGCTATTGACAACCCCAAAAAGAGATAAATACCCTTTCCGTTCTCTGAGATAGATTAGTTGCATCATAAGACTATTCACCTAGCACAAGTGTCCCTGCCTTTCCGTGAGAGCTGTAAAGAGGTAAACAAGAGACTTGGAACACAGAGTTCAGTCTGGAAGTTATTAGCTTTTTTGGATGGAGACGGGGGGGGGGGTGGACGGACCAGCTGTATGGCTGAGCTTGTTTTCTTAAAAATCACGTATTTCCCGTTAGGCCCACGTCATCATTTTTCATATCCTACCTATGCTGATCGTGGCTTTCTGTTTAGACAGCAGAGGTTGCTAAGGGGAGAGGGCGCATTATATCAATATTTGACAAAGCAGGCTGGATTAGCTGGGAGATATTTCTAGCTCTAACTCCCTTAGGAGCGCTGCAGGCTACAAAGACCATGAGCAGAGCAGCTCTATTTTCTCAGCACCAACATATGATGCTGATTAGGGATAAGCACAGATACACCAGGAGTTGAAGTTCCTGCATCACAGGGCGTTGCAATAGATGAGCCTCAGGGTCCCTTCCAACTCTACAGTTCCATGATTCGAAGAGGTTATGCTAAGCCTTTCTCTGACAGTTCAGATTTTATCAGGGACACCAGCTGCTGGACAAAGAGCCTGGCACTGAGTGTGTGTAAAGGCCTCAGTGGAAGGAAATAGGACGGAGTAACACTAACCCCCATGCTTGGCAAGCAGGCAGAGCACCTCTTTTGCATGCAATGGTCCCAGCTTCAGTTTCTGGTGTCTCCATGTAGAACTGAGAAATACCTCCTGCCACTACCAGTCAGTATAGACAACACTGCAATTGAGAGACCAGTGGTCTGAGTAAGTATATGGCAGCTTCCTCTAATGAAGCCTCTGAGTCTTGGGATAATAAATACATGATTCTCATTCTTCCACTTTTGCCTGCTCAATAGAGCAGGACTTTGTTCACCAGGGTCAGTTTAATGTTTTGTGCTTTGCCATTAGTATTGATCTGAGCCCAGAGACAGACTTAATGAAATATGATTATTGATATATAATAGAAGCTATAGCAGAACGCAGAAAGGAGAAAAGATCATTTATTGGCTCAAACCACCCACAGAATCACCATTGGTAGTTTGCAAAGATACAGAGAGGATCCCAACCCAAATGTTTATTTCTAGCAATTATTGATTTGGGGACATCATAGAAGCATGCTCTGTTTACCTTTGCTGGTTGATTAGACAGGCACTGATAAAAGTTATATGCCTGTAGCCATGGAGTCTGCAAAGAAACAAGCACAAGAAAGGCCAAATGTTCAACAGCTAAATGGCACAAATACACTGCCTTATGTGCCCACCATCAGATTTGTCTACAAACCAGGATGGGGACTGGGCTTTTTCAATCACCCATCAATCCTGCTCACAGAAAGTTTGCTTTCCTTTAACCTCCTTGGTCACCCATAAATAAATGTTCCCTGCTAAAACAATATGAAAAACACAGACTATTGCAGTGAAAATCAGCAGCAAAAAAAACATTAGAAGAGACCCAACACACACACACCCCAAACCTGACTTCAGTTACAGAAGCTGATGCTGCTGGAGGCCAAAGAACATCTTGGCTGTGAGTTGTGGAAGGCCTGCTCCCTGCCATGCAGGCCTTTTCCACTTGGCCTGGGCCCTGACTAACTCCAGCACAAAAGCTGAGGCTGCTGAACAGACCCTTGGGTTGGGGTGTGTTTTGGGGTGGGAGGGTGGGGGATTATGGGTGGTTGTTGCTGTTGGTTTTCAGTATCTTTATTATAGATCTTATTGTGATTTATGTGAAAATTGTTTAGTTTGGGTAAGTATTTCTAATTTTTTGCCTATTTTTTGTGACTACTTTTGTTATGTTGTAGTTATGTGGTTTCTTATGTATGTAGGGAAGCGCCACCAAAAAGCTCTCCCTTTGGCCTCACACCTGCCTCGCTTCACCTGCTGCTTATTTCTCTTTTTCTTTTTTTAAAGAAGTTGCTTTTATATTCATTTCCATGCCTTCACCGTGTGTGTGAAATCTGAATGTGGAACTTTGGAATCAAACCTCCTGCAGGCCAGATTTCTTGCCCATATGGCCCAGTATCATCTCTGTTGACGGGCAGTGGCTCTTCAGGGTCTCAGGCAGAAAAGGATCCCTCTCATCACCTTTAACGCATTCCCTTGAACTGTACGGAGTGTGGAATGTGTGCGTCTATGAGCCCTCCCCTTCTCTCGCAGTGGAGCTCAGGTTGTGCTCACTTGCCCAGTTAGTCTTTCAGACAACCTAATCCAGCCTCAGGACCTTGGTCAGCACCTCTTTGGCACCTCTTGTGATAGTTGATGTGATGGCCTGGGAGTCAGACTCTGATGCTGAACCTGAGGGATCCCAGCCTGCACGGGATTCCCCGCCTCCAGAACCAGCTGAGCTGGGGCCAGGGCTTGAGCCTGAAGGATCCCCACCTGTGCTGGATCCCCAGGTGCAGGCATCAGCAGAGTCTGCTCTGGCTCCTGATGGGAGGGAGGACCCATTGCCTGCAGGTGCTCCACTCCCAGCCTCTTCAGAGGAAGCTGAGGCATTCCCTGGGTCCAGTAACCCACCATCCTCTCCTGAGCTACAGAGGCTCAGGGCAGAGAGGCGAAGGGAGTTAAGTGTCTGCAGGAGGAGTGCTCGCCTCCAGGCCCGGAGGAGAGGCGAGTCTCCGGAGGATCGGGACCGCCCTAAGCATAGGGCCAGATAAAAGCCAGCCAGACCCAGCCCAAGTTGCGTGAGCAACTTAGTTGCAAGCGTGTGCTCAACCTGCAACCTTGTGCCTTGGACCTTGACCTGCTCCCTGCCTCGCTCCCCGCCGGATTGACCTCCTTTGGACCCCTAGACCCAGGACTGGACTTGGACCTCGCTTCATGGACAAACCCTTGGGGCCAGCACAGTTGATTAGTAGGCGTGTCTCATCTTTCTTTCCAGCACCTTATCCAAAGTTCATGTGCAAAAGCATATCTGGTTCCATAGACTTGTTGATGCACCATGACAGAATGGCTCATCAGAGCCATTAAACACAAAATGCATTTCACTATTTGTGCAAAAGTGAATTTTTCTATGCATTTGCACTATTTGTGCAAAATGCATTTGCACTATTTGTGCAAAAGTGAATCACTATTTCTGTGTGAGCTTACAAGTGAGAGCCACTGTTACCTGTGATTCTTCTGACTGGAGGTGTTGAGGACTGAACCTGGAACCATCTGCAGCAAATCATGGTTCCTACCACTGAGCTATGGCCCTCCCAAAATGGAACAGACCTCATAGCCTGTTATTATTTTTAGAGGTTTTTTGTTTCATCATAGAATGATCATTCCAATCTATATTGGTCAAGATGATACTGCACACCAGTCTTGTGCAGGACTTTGCTGACTTTTTAATAATGCATGCATCGTTATTTCTGTTTTAATAGCTGGACTAAACAGGTGGCCATAGAGCTGTATGAAGCCCACAGGCTAGTTTTATGCGGCTCCCAGCCTAATCTCAAAAGCCTTCTGCAAGCAATTAATTCATGCTGCTGGCAAGAATGACTTGTCCTTCCTGTGGCAGTCATCTGGACAAGGTTGTCCACCTCTGTAAGAACATAAGGAAAACCTGGTGGATCAGACCAAGGGCCCACCTAGTTTAGCTCCTGTGCTCATAGGGGCCAACCAGATGCCTATGGGAATCTCACCAGCAGGACCTGAGGGCAACATCTCTCTCCCCATTTGTGATTCCCAGCAGCTGGCCTTCAGAGGACTACTGACTTCAGTCATGGAGGCAGAACCTAGCCATCAGGGTTAGTAGCCTTATCCTCCATGACATTGTCCAAATGCTCTTTTAAAGTCTTCAAGTTGGTGGCCATCACTACTAACTGTGGAAGGAAATTCTATTTTAACCATGTGCTGTGTGAAGAAGTACTTCATTTTATATCTCCTGAGTCTTTCAACATTCAGCTTCCTTGGTTGTTCCTGAGTTCTGTTAGGAGAGAGATTTCTCTATTCACTTTCTCCATGCTGTGTATAATTTCATACATTTCTTTTCTGCCTTTCCTCTAAACTAAAAAGCCCTGGATGTTTCAACTTTTATTTGTGGGAGACACACCACCACGTCAATCATATTGGCTGCCCTTTTCTGACCATTTTGAATTATCTCTTTTGAAGTGAGGCAACCAGAACTGTCATACCATAGATTTGTATAAGGGCACTAGGATATTGATATATGATATTAATTATCCGTAGTGGCAGGTGAGTCGCTTTCATGGTTCACATTGTTCTCATTCTACAGCTGCACCTGATGCTGGTGTGTGCCTTTCACAGAGGCGTGTGAGCTGTAACAGTGGCCAGAAGGGCCTAGACATTGTTTCACAATGACGATTTATCAGATGAAACAAGGCAGTTGTTGTTTCCCAAAGGCAGGTTTCAATTCAAATCCTTTGCAGGAAATGCTCATCTCACAAGCTGGCTGTTGTCTGGGTTTTAGCAGCTCTCTCAGAATTGGGTCATTTGGGTGGCCTGGGGCATATCCAGGTTATTTCCTTTTCAGAGGGATAGATAACGTCCTTTATTTTAATGCTTTGCTTGTGCCAACCAAACTGAGCAATATCCCCCAGGTCTGCATAACCCCATGGAACAGGGCTTGCCACAGGTAAGGATAGACTTGTTGCTTGGGTGGCGGAGGGATGTGCCCAGGGGTATTTTTAAGGGTTTTCCCATATTATATGAGATGTGCCCTCTAGAGTTACTGATGTACCTTGCAGTGGTATAATGGCCAGCGTCCAAAGGTCCCTATAAGATCAATCAGTTTCATTTCCTCTGTTTCATAAGATGTATATTGACTAAAAAAAAATAATGTCCAAGTGGTTAATAATAATAATAAAAACAATAAAACAGTAAGTTAAAAGTTTAAAGCAGCTTTTTAAAACATAAAAAAATTAAAATCAACAATATGCAAAAACCAATTAAAATACATTATCAACATTCTACATATTCAGGTAAAGGTTAAGGTACCCCTGACTGTCGCAGACGACTCTGGGGTTGCACGCTCATCTCGCTCTATAGGCTGAGGGAGCCGGCGTTTGCCTGCAGACAGCTTCCGGGTCATGTGGCCAGCATGACTAAACCACTTCTGGTGAACCAGAGCAGCACACGGAAACACCGTTTACCTACCTGCTGGAGTGGTACCTATTTATCTACTTGCACTTTGATGTGCTTTCAAACTGCTAGGTTGGCAGGAGCAGGGACTGAACAATGGGAGCTCACCCTGTCACAGGGATTCGAACCCCCGACCTTCCAATCCGCAAACCCTAGGCTCAGTGGTTTAGACCACAGCACCACTCGCATCCCTTACATATTCAGGTAGGCTTGCCTAAACAAAAATATTTTTTAGCAGGCACTGAAAAGATTACAGCAAAGGCACCTGCCTGATGTCAATAAGCAGAGAGTTCCAAAGTGTATGTTTGTTTTTGTGGGCATCTGTCTGTCTCGGGAGACAATGGAAGAGTGTGCCTTCAGAGCCTGCTGTGGCTGTGGAGGCTGATATGGGAGAAACATGTTTTGTTGCAGCTGGGGAAGATGACGGCATCCGGTTGTGCTGGTGCAGGTGCACCATGGCATTTCTTCTCTCTACGCTCTCCCCAGTGGTCATTTTTCCTCTGGTCTGTCAGGAGTGCATGCAGGAGCCAGGCCCCGTGACCCGCAGGGCTTCTCAGGACTGGGGCCTTCCTAAGTTTGTTCTGGAGAGGCAAGGCGCAGCTGTACAGGTGAGACTGCTTGGTAACTCACTGCACCTGGTGGCAAGAGCCGGGAAGGGATATAAGGTCAGCATTTCCCTTCAGCTCTTGGCCACAGCAACATGCTTCCTGCCTTGCTGTGTCTGGCCTCCTGATTCCTGCCTCCTGCTTCCTGATCCCTGGACCTCGGCTTCTGGACTCCTTGCTTCTCGACCCTCAGCTTCTTGACTCCCCGGACCTTTGACTTCGTGACTTTCTGTTTCCTGACCCTCGGGCCCCTGGTTTCTGGACTCGCATTCCTGCTCCCACCTCACCATCTTGCCCCTGGTCCTGACGTCCTCGGCTGGGACTTTGTTCACCCGTAGACCAGACCGTGACATGGTCACTTCTGTGGATACACAGCCTGACTGATTGTCTCCAGGCACTGTGGTCGTTTGCAAGGGATTCCTACACAGTGGGGTTAATGTTGCCAGCCTTCATGTCATGTTTGCAGGCATCTTTTTAATGCAAAGTGAAGCTGCCGCCACACTGAAAGGCCAATTTCTTGTAAATGTGAAAATGGTGTTATTGGGGGCCTATAATAGATCAAAGCGATTGAGTGGGCATGTATGGATTAAGGTGATCTTGCAGGTGAAATGGTCCCAACTTGTTACAGGCTTTACATACTAATAGTAACACCTTGAACTTGACCTGGTAGCAAATTGGCAACCAGTGCACATCTCTGAGCAGTGTTTTATGCTGACAGTGTCTCACTCCTGTCCGCAATCGTGCTGCTGCAGCCTCTGAATTAAACCCCAAGGACGCCTCACATAAAGCACATTGCAGTGATCCATTGAAGTAATGAATGAATGAACGGCTATGGCCAATAAACACAACTGATATCCTACAGTTCATTGCATCCAATGGATCCATGTTTTGGGCGTGCATCAGCTTTTCTGCAAGTGAGTTAGGGGATATGAAGATCAGTATAGAGGCAGGTGCTAAGAATGTAAGCAGAACCTGGCTGCTGGATCAGACCCAACACCCACCTAGTCCAGCATCCTGTTTCCCACTGTGGTCATCTAGGAAACAGGACAGGAAGGCAATAATCCTCCCCCAGTATCTAGGACTGGGATTCCTGCATTGCAGGTGGTTGGACTAAATGACCTTGGCTTGGGGTTCTTTCAAACTCTACCACTCTGTGATTCTTTATTTCTGTGATCTGATATCAACTGACCCTGAACATGGCATTGCCACTGTGGCTAAGATGGGGTTGCATGTTTGAATGCTTCCCTTTGAGGAAAACAAATGGCCTGGTCCCAGGTGGCTTGCTATACTAGGCCCCACCTATAGCAGAACTTTGCAAGTGCTACTGGCGCTGCCTTCTAATGCTATTGTTGTTTTTCAGGAGAATTTTACCATTTCAAGTTTTGATTATTTGCATTTTTGAAAAGTGTATAATTTACCTTCCTCCTGTTAGCATATATTTTGTTTTGTGATTTATATAGAAATGGGAATTGGCTGTAAACAATAAGATCTGGCGGACTTGACAGGTCCCAGCTGCAGGTGCTGAGAGCTTAGTTAAAGGTCCTGAATCTCTGCCAATGGTGCCAATGGAGGGAGCAAGCTGGCCTTCCTCTCTTGTGACCTTGAAGAGGAGGAAGGTTGTGCCAGTACCTGACCTCCCATTCACAATCAGCAACTAAACCATGTGCTTGCATTCCACATCAGTCCACAGTTTCATATCAGACCTGTTTTGCATTCAGGCTTTTATGACCCGATCCAGCCACATGGTATTGACTTGGACCAAGGAGACAGTCTGGACATTTTTGGAGGCTTCCTAACATTGTGCATAGTGTTGTAGTATCGTGGATGTGTAAGACTTCCTTTAAAACATTGCTGTCCAGGGACAGCGTCATGTGAGAAAAGCATGTCCATCAAAATCTCCCTTGTGTTTGGAGACTTAGAGCGAATTCCAATTAGGCAAGATAAAGTACTATAGTGCAAATAGCAACTTGCAGACTTTCCGTTTTTAGGAAGACTGGAGTCCAAATAGTTGATAGCCAGAACATTCAAAACACCTTTTAATCAGGAACCAGGGATAACAAAATAAATAAATATTTCAGCCACCTACAACACGTGCTGTCAGGTAGTCCGCCTTAAAGTAATATTTGTTTACACCATGAACATTAAGTGGAAATATAAATAGGAGAGATTAGCTGGAGTTCTGTGTGCTTAATGCTCCATTATTAGATTTGCCCCTTATCGACTTTGGCCATGGCTATCCCCGAGCATTTTTTCCCTGCAGATTACTAAGGCTGGACTGCAAGGAGGGTTGGGTGATTAGGAGGAGGGGAGGAAGCAGCTCTCATCCCTCAGACTGTTAGGCCTGGGTGGCGGCCCCAGCAGCAGCAGCTGTCAAAGATGAAATAGGAACCAGGAGCCTCGACACAAAGCCAGCAGTCAGGAGGGCTGAAGAACAAGTCAGGAATGGATGCTGAACCGCTGGGATGCAGCAAACCAGAACTGAAGAACACTGAGGCTGCAGGAACACAACGGACCTTCTTTGCTCAAGGAGGGCTCTGGAAGATCCAGTAGCCTGGGTGGGCAGAGAGAACCAGTGCTGCTGGACTCCAACTCCCAGCTCTACCAGCCAGCCCATATACTGAGTTCTGCAAGGGAGGCCCTTCTCAATGTCCTGCCATTGAGTAAAGTTTGCTGTGTGGTGCACAGCCTTCCCTTGGGGATTCTTTCCAGTACTAACCGAAGACATACCTCCTTTCTCAGGCCTTTGTCAGGGGCTGAGTTGATGTGGCCACTGGCCAGCTTGCAAAGTGGTGGGTGTCCGCCAGCTGTATTGTCCAGAGTGTATATTTTTACCTGAGGTTTTAATTGGTACACGTGTAATTTAATGGGTTGTGTTGACCATAGCTGTCAACCCTCCCTGCTGTTCCCCACTGGTATAATAAGGGAATTTCCTGCAAAAAAGGGAAAAGGTTGACAGCTATGGCTGATGGCACAGATGTTATCTTGTTGTTAATCACCCTGGGATCATGAACTAATGAAGGGCAAGCTAGAAATTTAATTAATCAGTAAATAAATTCAGAGGGATGGCACCCTGCCCATCAAATCAGTACCTTTGGTGAAACTTACTCTCATGTTCCTAGCTTGATAGTGTAGCCCACAGGTTCCCAAACTTATTTGGCCTACCCCCACTTCAGAAAAAGAATTACTCAGCGCCCCCCTGGAAACCTACCTTCTTTAAGCAAACAAACAGAAATATGTACGGTAGTTCTTTTATGTATCTATATTTCTGCCTATGTACTACAACATAGTCATTACACAACAGATAAAACCTATATGAATGGTTTAACTCAAGGGAAGAGGCGGAGTGAAGCTTGCCAGTTCAGTCCGATCCCCCTCGGGGCCAGTATCACCTCCAGCATGACTGCCAGATAAGATAAGATTTCTTTATTGTGATTGTACAGTACAATGAAATTGGATGCCATCCCATAAAAACAACACAGAACACACTTCAGCTACACATACATACATACCCATCACAACTCTCTAATTACAGCATTTAAGATGGTTATAGCTCTTGGATAGAAACTATTTTTTAATCTATTTGTTCTTGATTTAATTGTTCTATATCTCTTGCCCGAAAGCAGTGGCACAAAAAGACTATATCCAGGATGAGATGGATCTTTTAAAATATTTTTTTACTTTTTTAAGGCAACGGGAACTGTATAGTTATTCCAAAGATTGGAGGGGATGACCAATAATATTTCCGACTGTGGTTATGACCTTCTGGAGCACCTTCTTCTCCATTACTGTACAACTGGAGAACCAAGCACAAATACAATATGTAAGAATGCTCTCTATGGAGCTGTGACACCAGCAGTTTCTCACTCAGATTGTTCTTCTTTAAAAGATCAATTAGATCCAGGGGGAGCGTTGTCACATCCCGCAACAGCACCCGACTTGGTGGTAAGTGTCATTACACAAAGATGAAACATGTAGAAAGGGTTTTTTCAAAAATCTATTCTCTTCTTTCTTTGTGCTTCCACTGCCCCCTTATTTTAATTCAATGCCCCCCAATTGCAGCTGGGGCTACTACCGCCCCCGGATCATTCCAGTGCCCCCCTGGGGTGGTATCGCCCACTTTGGGAAACACTGGTGTGGCCAGTTTAGACTGTAGGGAAATGGAATACTCCAGAATATCAGGGCTGGTGCTCTTGGCCCTTCACTGCTGCTTCTGAGCCAATCGGCCCAATCACTGTAACTCATAGAATCCTAGAGTTGGAAGAGACCACAAGGGCCATCCAGTCCAACCCCCTGCCAAGCAGGAAACACCATCAAAGCATTCCTGACGGATGGCTGTCAAGCCTCCACTTAAAGACCTCCAAAGAAGGAGACTCCACCACACTCCTTGGTAGCAAATTCCACTGCCGAACAGCTCTTACTGTCAGGAAGTTCTTCCTAATGTTTAGGTGGAATCTTCTTTCTTGTAGTTTGAATCCATTGCCCCGTGTCCGCTTCTCTGGAGCAGCAGAAAACAACCTTTCACCCTCCTCTATATGACATCCTTTTATATATTTGAACATGGCTATCATATCACCCCTTAACCTTCTCTTCTCCAGGCTAAACATACCCAGCTCCCTAAGCCGTTCCTCATAATGTCAAACTCAGTTATGTCGTTGGTAGGTCATGCAGGCTATAGTAATTAAATTAGGGCAGAGGATACGTGAGGGATTAGCATATGCCAAAGCAACCTTCTTGAATGTTTACACAAATGCAAAAAAAAAAAAAAACCTGTCTTATCTCAGTGTACAGGCTGCCGGGCTCTCTACCAACTAGAGCAACATTGCCTGTTATAATTACATTAGGTGGAAACACAAAGAATCAAGTTAGATTAGGCATCTGCTGGGTGGTTTGCGTGCATCCGAGCCTCCCCCTCTCCCCCCCACCCATGCATCTTATCTGTGGGGTTTTCCATTTATTTAAAATATTTGTTCTGTGACGGTGTGCCATTGCTGGGAAATGCAAATGTACACATCTGGAGAGACGGCCTCTCTTCCTCCTCTGCTTCCTGAAATCTAATGAGGACTCCAAGGTTGAAAGGGTGAGCGACAGATATAAGGATTTCCCCAGGAAACTCTGGAAAGCGGGACAGCCTGCTCCTGTCATCATTAAAGGGGACTTAGGGCAAATCTCTAGTCTCACCTGGAGAGGGCTGCCCCCAAACATTTTGCTGCCTGAAGCCAAGGACAAGATCTTGCCCATCCTGCTCCAGTCAATGCACAAAAGCGAAGCAAACCGACACCTGAATCTCCCTCCAATGTTGGATGCAACCGGACTGCATCATCTGCAACTGCTGAGAGCAGCAGGCTTGCTTAGTGGGCGCAGTGGGCAGGCCATGTGATGGGGGCACACACAGCTCTATCCTCTGGCTGCTGTTGCTTGCCTCACTCAGCCTCCTGGTAGAGCCAGCCCGGAAAGAAGGATATGATGACTGCTGGATATTGCCTGAAACATGCCTGCTGTGAGCAACCAGTTCAGCATTCCCCTCCCTTCTTCTTCCCTTGTCATGAAGTTTCAGGGCAGGGCCACATGTTACAAACATCAGAAGGTTGCCCCCCAAAATGGCAGCTCTACGTCATGCATCCCTTCCTCCTCCCCTCCACCCACAGAAGTCCCATGTCCCCCTGCACATTGAGTGATCTTCAGCAGCCGCCACCAACCCTGTGAAATAGTGATATGAGTTGGGGGATCAGTCTTGATGGTGCCTGTGGGTCCCTTCCAAACCTGTGATCCTGCGTATGTGAGGTTCAAATCTATGAGCAGAAACCAGCCAAGCCAGTTACTTTGTTAAGGTGGTTGGTTTAATTTTTGTCCTGGCACTTCCCCTGAGGAAACCTGCGTTTTATTGCTGAATCAGAGCAAATGGCAGTCCATGGAAAACCCGATTGCTGTTTGCTCTGCTCCAGCAGTAAATTGTGGGGAAAGCACCTGGACGAAATAAATACATAAATCATTTCAAACATGGAGCTTTAGACCTGGGCTTAGAAACATGGCACAAAAGGAAGTCTAGATGAGCCCAGAGACTGGCTTGCTCTGTCCTAGCTTCCCTGGAAACCTTCTGGGGAAGCAAAACCTGTTGGGGTATTAGTGCTTGTGAGTCCCTCCACCCTATGCTCAGCTTGCCTATATAAGATAAGATAAGATAAGATAATTTTTATTTATACCCCGCCCTTCCCAGCCAAAAAACGGGCTCAGAGCGGCTAACACTAATTAAAATCACAGTAAAAACATAAAAACAATCAATTTAAAATACAGATTAAAATACAAATTTAAAAATTCAAAATTAAAACTGCAGTCTCATTTTCAAATAGCCCACCAATAAAAGAATGAAGCATAAATATCAAACAGAAACCAACCCAAAGGCCAGGTGGAACAGCTCCGTCTTGCAGGCCCTGCGGAAAGATGCCAAATCCCACAGGGCCCTGGTCTCTTGTGATAGACTGTTCCACCAAGTCGGTGCCAATACCGAGAAAGCCCTGGCCCTAGTTGAATATGTGTGAATAAAGTCACATATCCTAAGGATACCACAATGTCCAGTGACCTTCACCTGAGGAAGCGCTGGTATCGGCATCTCTGGGTTGGGCTGAGAGAGACAGCTGCCCCCAAACCCAGGGAGCCACTGCCAGCCAGAGCAGACAATACTGAGCTAGATGGACCAAGGGTGTCTTGCGGTATAAGGCAGTTTCCTACGTTCCTAATGGCCGAGACCCTCAGCAGCTCCCAATGACCCCTGCTGACCTGGCCAGGATTTTAAAGATATTATCCGAGCCAAGAGTTGGGGCCGTGGGAGGCCTTGTGGAGGCTGGAGGGGTTTATTCTGCCACTGACCCCACCTCATCGAGGAGCTGACTGGGCGTTAAGGGCCTTCCTCACACCATGAAAGGGAAGGGGAGTTTACTGGCACCTCATCATCCATGTCTGAAGGAGACAGGAGAGTCACAGTTTGGAAGGGCCTTGGGTGAAGCTCCCTTGACATCTGTGTCTTCCTCAGGATCATTTTATTTTTAGTTTATATTTAATGCATTTATATCCAACCTTTTTCTCCAAGGAGCTCAATGTGGTGTCCAGTGGTTGTTCTCCTCACTTAATCCCCACAACCCTGTAAGGCTGGTTATGCTGAGAGGCAGTGACTAGCCTGAGGTCACAGCCAGCAAGTTTCATGGCCAAGTGGAGATTTGAACCCTGGCCCCCTAGTCTGGCACTCTAACCACCATCCCACAGCCGCTCACGTGAGGAGGAGCCTGGTTAGTCGGTCACAAGAGAGAGGAACCTATTCTTTCTTCCACAACAGGTAGTTCTGATCTCAACCATCACAACACACCAGCTGGAGTCAGGATCAGAAGAGCCTGGTCAAAAAAACCCAACCATTACCTCTCAGCCAAAGCCCCCTCAATGGCTGCTGTGAGAATGAGATGGAACGAGGATCTGTGGTTGCTGCCCTAAAGTCCCTGGGGAGAAAGTGGGATGCAGGGTCACATACAGAAGCCAACTAGACAAGCAGCTGAATCTGAGGTCAGTGCGTGCCACTACAGATACAAACAACAGGCTATCTTGGGAGGTGACACACCCAGCTGTGTTCTTCAACACCTTTCGGTCACTTCCTGCCTGTCCTCAGCATCTTCTGCCTGAGGCCACTGCCTGTCTGTCAGAATAGCAATGCAATTAATAGGGTGGTAAATTAAAAATGCTAGCAAAGCATGAAATAGCTTTGTCCCTGCATACATTGAGAAGCCTTCCCTTCCAATCTGTCCCTTTATGCTCTGTGAAAATCAACAAAGGTGTCCTCTTAATGAGACATCTGCAGGTTAGGTTTAGACCATTGGTAGGCAAACTAAGGCCAGGGGGATGGATCCGGCCCAATCGCCTTCTCAATCCTGCACACAGACAATCCGGGAATCAGTGCGTTTTTATATGAGTAGAATGTGTCCTTTTATTTAAAATGCATCTCTGGGTTACTTGTGGGGCACAGGAATTCGTTCATTTTTTCCTTCAAAATATAGTCTGCCCCCCCCCCACAAGGTCTGAAGGACAGTGGACCGGCCCCCTGCTGAAAAAAATTGCTGAAACCTGGTTTAGACAATGAACACAAAGAGTAGAGGTTTCCAAACTGTGTGTCGCGACAGGTTAGTGTGTCGGCTGCGGTGTGGTGTGTTGCATGAATGCAGGGACGTCTTAGCCATTGAGGCTACTGGCGCAAGGTGTCATGGCGCCATGGCCTGAGGAGGGCGCCTGCGCCCTCCAGCCCCGCTGGCAGCACCACTCTCGCCCACCTCTTCTCGGGCTGCGGACGCGGGGAGGCCATCAACGAGCCTCCCATCGGTGCTGCAGCCATGGCTCCCTGGACAGCAGCACCATGCCACTGCTTCGGCCAAGCAGGCGGAAGTGGAGCACAGCTGGCAGCGTCCCCACCCGCCCCTCCGTGCCCTCCGGCTGCCCGCCGCGCCAGGCCCTGCCCAGCGGAGTGCAAGGGGTGCTGGAGGGATCTTCGTGCCAGGGCACCGGATTTACTTAAGACGGCCCTGCGTGAATGCTCCCCGCATTAGTTTAACCTCCAGTCTGCTAGTAAAACTGAATTACTGCGTTGCAAAATGATGCATGTCTAAAAAGCGTGTCACCAACATGAAAAGTCTGGAAAGCTCTGATGTAGAGGCACTTTTTGTGTCTGCTTCCCAACCACGGAAGTCACTTCCCCTCCAAGTATGTCCCAAAATCCAAACACACGTGTCTCTCTTTCAAAGCCTCCCTGTCAGAGTTGACCTTTGCGGTTGCACAGTTAAGTCGCTGAAAGGTGGGGAGATTTCAGCTCTTGATTTGATTTGTTTAAAAACCATGTTCTCTTTCGTTGGAAGTATTTATTTATTTATTTATTTAATAAATAATACTTCTTTTCCCCTTTGTTACCATCCTTCAGGATAAGGTGACTGTCACTGGTCCTAAGCAAGTACCTGAGGAACAGAATGTTATTATTTTTATTACATATTTTGTGTTTTTTATATTGTGATTTTATGCTGTGTACTGCCCTGAGATCTACAGGTACAGGGCATTATACAAATTTGATAAACAATAACGAATGGCCACACATAGCTTATTCTAAATGGGACTGAGGACTGCAGAGGACTGAGAAAAGGAACTCAAATTAATGTTGCATCATTATCCGGTTGGAGTCATTAATATACAATTCCTATTCAGCTGTTCCAACATCCCTACTTAACTCTCCTTTACCGAAATAGTGCTCTGGCACTTATATTGACCAAACAGCCTCTTATTCATGTACTTGAATAGCACAGACAAGGCGAGGACAAGTTACAGGAAAAATCATTACACCTCATAGCTGAGAAAGAAGCTGGAACATCTTGTACACCACTGGCTGATCCAGCTGAAGTGTTGGACAGCCAGGCAAAGCATATCCATTTTTTAAAAAATATGCCCTGTTCCTCCTGCTGGCTTGCAAAAGCATCAACAAAACATAAATTTTAATTAATTAAAAAGAAATAAAGCATTACTTTAAAAACTTGAAACATTTCTTTCTTTCTTTCTTTTATTAAATTTTATTACAAAACAAATATACAAAAGATTATGAATTTACATAAACACATAAACTTACATAAGAAAGAAGAAAAAGATAAAAGAGTAAACGAAAAATTTGGTTCAATTTTTAAAATTACATTGCATTGATTGACTTCCACCACTGCGTATCACTACCTGATATTAACTGAAATTTTCTGCCATTCTTTCCTTTACCACCATACTTTTTTTAAAATATTACTATAATTCAACTTTAAACATTCTACTCCAAACATAGCCAAAACCTCTCATTTGATGCTTGTTTACTTAAATATTCATTAAAATATTTCCATTGGTTTTGAATCACATTTTTTTGGTTTTTGTCTTATCCAATTAGTCAGTTTTGCCATCTCTAGATATTCAGCCAATTTGTTCTGCCATTCTTTCTTGGTTGGTACGGAATTCTCTTTCCAATGCTGGGCTATCAAGGTTCTCGCTGCAGTTGTCGCATATAAAAAAATGTCCACTTTCTCTTTTGGTATATCCCTGTTTACTATTCCTAATAAATATGCCTCTGCTTTTTATTATATGATATTATTATTATTATTATTATTATTATTATTATTATTATTATTATTATTATCTTCATGTATCATAGTCCAATATTTCTTAATTTCAGGGCACAGCCACCACATATGGAACAGCGTTCCTGTCCTCTCCTTACACCTCCAACACTTATCATTTTCAGATTTATTTATTTTTGCTATCCTATCCGGTGACATATACCATCTATAGTGTAATTTCGTAAAGAAAAACTTGAAACATTTCTAATCACAGCATATATAACTTTTCAAAATTGTGAATGTTGCCAGGCTCCAAGTCCCATCATCCGTGACCAGTAGCCATGCTGGCTGGAGCCAATGAGAGCTGGGAGTCCAGCAGCATCTGGGGGCTGCAGGTGTCCCCCACTCCTGCCAGACAGTCTAAAATACATTGGCTCTGGATTTGCTGCCAAGCCCAATTCAAAGTGCTGGTGCTGCCCTTGAAAGCCCCCCCCCCTGGGCTTGGGGCCCAGATATCAGAAGGAGCACCTCTTCCCACAACAGAGTTATCGTTGGCCAAGATCCAGCTTTACACAAGGTACCTCATGTATGAAGGAAAGCCATCTCCTCTGGTGGTGCCCCAACTGCAAGGTGACCTCTCAAGGAAGTTGTGTCGGCTGTCAACACTACATTTCTCTTTGGCACCAGGTTAAAACTTTGTTTTATTTGCTCAGGCATTTTGGATTGTGGTCTTTTTCTTGTTTTTACCAGATCCAGCTGCTTTCTTCCTCACTTGATTATACTGTTGGCATCTTTACCTTCCTTTGTCAATTGCCATTTTTGCACAAAGAGTGGCTTGTACGTTTTTAAAAAATTATAGAATTATAAAAATTATAAAATTATATTAGAAAAATTATAGAATTGTTGCAGCAGTTACCCTAAGCTCTGACTTGAAACTGCTTCATGCTTCCGCTCTTCAGAGTGGGGGGGGGGACAGTTTTCAAATGCAAATAGCTGGACATTTGGTGAGCTAGCAACCAACCTGTACTATTTACTTTTTATTTGTACCTCATCAACTTGCGTGTTGTTAGCCTTTTGAAAGGGGGGGAAAGAGGGAAACAGAAAACACATTAAACCAAAGGAGCCAGTGAAGCAAGCAAGGAGAGTGGGGGCCTCTTAAAGCCAAATGGTAGCTAGGGTAATAAATGACTCACATACATGCAAGGCTATCTTTCTGTGGCAGGATGTTTGAGAATAGCAAACAGGCCAACGTCACAAAGAGGACATATTAATGTCGACCTCTTTAATATTCATTTGCATTATCCCTCCCAATAAAGGGCAGGAGCAAGTTTGCCCCCACGGCATCCACGTGAAGAGCCCGTGAGTTATTCCCCCTCCCCTTACCCCATGCTGCAGAGTTGAAAACAGAGCAAGAACAAGGGTTGTGTTTCTGCATACAGACCCAAGGCACCTGTTGTTCTTCGTGCTTTTTAGATGCAGATCCACACCGTGCATTCAAAACACATCCGATGCACATTTAAAGCACAGGACTTGCTCCAAAGAATCTTGAAAACTGCCACTCCCTGCCTCACACAGCTACAATTATCTGGAAGCCTTAACAAACCACAGTTTCTTTGGGGGGAGTCATGTGCTTTGAACGTGTGTTGGATGCTCTTTAAGATGAGGGAACTTCAGTCCAGCCCTCAGGATTTTGCCTCCCCAGCCCTGCTTTGCACCCTCCTCTGAATGTGTTGTTGTAGTATGATGGTGTCCCCTGCTTGCCCAGATAATGGATGGAGAGAGAGAAACATGTGGCTCTGACTTCCATGCAGCTGAAATATAGCCTGTACAGGAAAAGTCATGCCTGCTGCACTTTAGTAGTGTTGCCATATTTTGCAGTGCAAAAAAGAGGACACATTGGCTGACTTCTACTTTTAGCTATGGATCGCTATGACGATTCTCATTTTACATACCCATGAAAAAGAGGAGGTGTCCTGGTAAAAGAGGACATATGGCAGCCCTAACTTTTGCCTCAGGCCACACCCACTTTGCCTCTGGCCTTTCTCTTTACTGCGGTTATTGGGGAATTGGAAGGAGGGGTGAGAGGCCTCCCCCCCCCCAAGTCTTGCCTCTCCACACCAGGAGGCAAAGACAAGAAGCCTCTGCTGCACATTACCAATCCATTCCCTCAGAGACATACCACACAGAGGTATTTCCCTGCCTTTTCACCTGTCAAACCTAATCCTTCCTATCCATAAAAAGTCATAACTAAGACATCCATCCCACTGAAGGAGGCTGCAGAATCAAATCAGTTTATTTCAGCTTTAAGCTCATAGCGGAGGCTGCAGATAACTGAAGACCGAAAACCAGGTAGAAGAGAAATGCTTTTGCCTGATGCCTGAATAGAGGAAATGATGGGGCCAAGCGAGCCTCCCTGGGGAGAGCTCTGCGCAAGCAGGGGGCCACCACTGAAAAGGCCCCGTTCTCATGTTGGCACCCTCTGCTCCTCCCTCAGAGACTGACCACAGAGAAGAACCTCAGTTGAGAAATGCAGGATCTGGATTGGTTCATGTGGGAAGAGGCATTGGGTTCCTGAATCAGCACCTTGAAATGAGCCCAGAAACTAATTGGAAGCCAGTGCTGTTGTGCCAGAAAAGTCAAAATTAAAAACAACTGGCCTTAAGGGTTTTTTTTTAATAGAAAACCCAGAATATGAATAAAATCAACATTTAAACTAAAAGTACAGTAAAAAATATAAGTCAGCTCTACTTGTCTAGGTAGGCTTACCTAAATAATAATGTTTTTAGCAGGGGCCCCAAATAATATTGCAATGGTGCCTACATAAAAACAGGCAATCTTGTTTCCGATCATTTCCCAAACGATCCTTTGCATGACATTGGACTCTTTCTTCCCCTTCCGTAGCTGCAGCTGACTTCTGTGTTTGTTTGTTTGCTTGCTTGCTTGCTGTTTATAAGAAAAATCCCTCCACACTGTTGGAAAGTTCTGTGAGCCGGACAAGAAGTCAGAACGCATCAGAAAACAGCTCTTCAGCTTGGCTCTCTAAGGGTTAAAGGGAGCGAGATGCGCTTCCTAAAGAGAGAGTGGGGGGGCTTTTCTTCTTGTTTCAATCAGCTGATTGGAGAGAGGAGGGGGCTGAGATCAAAGCAGAAGTTGTCCATTCAAAACAGTTATTCTACCTCAACCACAGGTTGCGCATTGACTGCATAGGAATATTATAACAGGGCTGACTCCAGGCAACTGCATTTCGCCTACAGAAAGGAAACCCGGACATTTTGCCAAATTTAAAAAAATCCGCCCAGACACAAATTTAAATCCTGAAAAAGAGGATTGGGGGGGGGGCGGACACACACAAACACACGGGCCCAGCAGGGCGAAGCCACCCATGGGTGCCCTGCCCTGCTTGCCACTTCCACCACCTGTGAAGAAGCCATGCCAGCTCAGGCACTGATTTCCAGCAAGATCTCACAAGAGAGAACTTCTCTGCTGGCACAAGGGCAGGGCAGGACTTCGCTTTCACCTCAAGCAGCAAAATGGGGCATGCACAACCACCCACTTTGTGTTCAACCCGAGGGCCTTGGACTGTCTTGCCTCCCACGTTTTTAATACCTGCATAAAACCTGATTTGTAGACAGGAGGGACACACAACTCTCTTGTGGTGACTCCAAATCTATGGAACACTCTCCCAGGAGAAACCTGGCAGGCTCTCTCACTCCCAGAAGCTTATTTCATAATAGTTTACCTATCTTGCTTTTAAACTGCTTTCAGACTGCTTTTGCTGCAGTTTAGTTTAAATTCTCTTTTTATAACTGATTTTGTTTTTCAAGGGGGGTGGTTGTATTTTTACACTGCCCTGGGTACATTCTTTTTCCTGTGTAGGAAAGTGGAATTTTAAAAAGTTCATTTATTCATTCTGTCCCCATAAAAAAATACAACCCAGAAAGCTTTCTGTGTATTATTTGAGCCCCTTACCTCATAAAGGCAGTGTTGTGTTGTGTTGTGGTTAGAGTATCGGAGCAGGAGCAAGGAGACCCTGCTTCAAATCCTCATTCAGGCATTAAACTTAGGCTACTGGGAGGATCTTCAGCGGGTTCAGGCCTAACTCACAAGGCTGTCGTGATCATGGGTCGGGAACCACATAAGTGTCTTGAGCTCCTTGGAATAAAGTGATGTAAATAGTGAGTGGCAGGCCTAGAAAGAGGGGGGGGAGCTCATGTCAGGATTTGAATTTGCTGCAGACCCCGAATAAAAAACCTGAGCAGCAATTAAGTTTGTGTCCCCTGCCCCAAAAAGACTCCAGCCAAAAGATGAAATTGTGGAAGGAGAAGTTGGCTGGCCCGTTAATGCATCACCAAAATAAGAGGAGTGAAGAGGACACATGTCTGCATGTGCTAATTTATAACCATAGATACAGATATAGAAAGACTTACTACAATGTTAAGTGGGAATCCCAAACACCTCCCCGTTGTGGAGAAGACCAGGTTCCAAGAGAGAAACTCTTTCAAACAGAGGTCTGTCCTCTGTCAAGCAGGGCACATGGCAACCCTTCAGAAAGCCACCCCCCAGCCAATGAAAACATTATTGCGCAGGTTGGCCAAAACAGGCCACTGCGCCTCCCAGACCCGGCTCCAAGCTTGCCCAGTAGGCTGAGAAGCACTGGGCTTCCTCAGAGACCATTGCCCCCTCTGCCTTACCCATAGGAGCTGGATGGGCAAGTTAAGAGCTGCGGGGGGGGGGGGAGGCTCAGGGGTCTGGGCTGAGCCACCAGCTACTGGCCCTGCAGCACGTTCAAGATTTTGCTCTGGGCACACAGAAAAGCTCCCTGGCTGGATATCTTCTCATGCAGCGCCCCCACCTCTCCCACTCCCTACTTCTGATCCAGTTTCGTTCTCTCCCACCCACCTGCACCTCCATCCAGCTCAAGCCCCTCGCCCAGACTCTCTCCACGCTGTCATTAGTAGCCTGGCAACCTCCTGCATTGGCTTTTATGCACAGGAGTATTTGTTTGTCAAGCTGCCCTGTTCCTGATTCTTCTGGGAAAGGCAACAAAAACCCCGGTTATTTCAAAATAAGACACAGGGGAGATGTGCCATCCATCGCCACCACCCCCCAGCACGCTTGCCTGTTTCCACCAAGCCAAAGACCCAGAAAGAACAGGGGGGTCTCACCTTCAAGTCAATAGCACTTGTCAGGGGGATAATCTGTGGCTCGGATCAGTCTTTAGAAAAGGTGCCCAGAGAGCAAAAGTGACTTATAATATTTTTAATCTATAATATTACCGTATTTTTGTGTATTAAACTATATTTTTCCCTAATTATTTGAAGTTTAAAATAAGGGGTTGTCTTATACACAGATAGTGCATAATGCATTTTCTTCATTTTGAGTCCCTAAAAATATATATGGGGGTGTCTTATACACGGAAAAATACAGTATTTTTATGGAAATTTTCTCAGACAAATAATTTCATTATTTCTTTTTTATTAGAAAATGAAAATGAAAACCATTTAAATAATAATAATAATCCACAGATTTGCTGAGTTTGTGGCTAATGAGCTATGGCTCATTAATGTGCGGCCACCGTTCTGCTGATGGATGGTTTTCTTGTTTTAAGAATTGTTTCCTTCACTATTTATTTACAGCAATTTATAAATTGCCCAAAAACAAAAAAGCCTCTCTGGATGGTTTGCAATAAAATGTGTAAGAGAACAATTTGACTACACAGGGGACAAAAAATACCCTGCAAAATCAAAAGCAGCATAAATCCAGCAGGGAAACACAAAACTCATGGCATTCCAAAAGTTAAAATGAACAAACAGATTAGTACAGCGAGAGGATCAGCCTGCATCAGTTATTTCCAAGAGCTGGACCAACAGAAAGGGTGCCTCCACAACATGGCATCAGAGAAACGTCATGGGAGTTCATGGAGTTTCCTCTGATTTGTGCATGTTGACAATACCCACAACTATTGAAATTAACCCTTGCACAGTGGTAGTGTTTTTGGAAAACCAAGATAAAGACATTTATCCATATCAAACAAATTCCACGAAGAGACACAGCAGACAAATAGATGCCATGGAGCGCTTCCAGCAAAATCACACCGGGCTACAATGGCAAAGGCACCCTGAGTGAATTGCTGAAGCCCATGGATGAGTGAAGCCAAGAGCCAAGGGTGGGGAGTGGGAGTGACGGGGCGTGTTATTATTAAAAGCAGCTGCAGTTTGTTTTATAGATCAATAGGCTGTTTTACTGCATATTATGTAACTTTAATGTTTTTCAAATTGCTCTGGAGATTTACTTCGGTGAACCCTTGAAAGCCTGTTTATCTTCCCAGAAAGGAAACCTACGTGCAGTTGCCACCGCTAAGCTTTCACCTGTTTACATCCTTTCATCCAGCGCAACTGGTGCTGACGTACTGTGGACGCTGGAAGTCAAACAGGCAGGAGGGAACCTTTGCCCCCAACCATCAACCCTCCTACCTGCATCTGAGCGCTGGTGATGGTGGCTCAGCAGCAGAGCCCAGGATCACAGTGGTAGGAAAAATTGATGGGCTATTTTTAAGGGAAACCGCCAAAACCACATTTTTTATCGATTTCTGTCCAGACACTGCTTCCAATTGCGGTCTTCCGGATATGTCCGGACGTATGGCACCCTTACACAGTGGCCAACCGGATGCCTGGGAGAAACCCACAGACAGGATACGAGCATGAGAGCCCCCTCTCCTCCTGCAGCTTCCAGCAACTGGAATTTAGAAGCATTGCTGCCTCCAACCCTGGAGACAGAGCACAGCCATCCTGGCTACGAGCCTTCGATAGCCCTGTCTTCCATGAATCTGTTTAATCCTTCTTTAAAGCTATCCAAGCATGGGTGTAGCCAGGATTTTTCTTAAGGGGCAGGCTTTTGTTACCTCAGATTTGTATTGATTTTGGTTGGTTGGGAGGGCAGCTGCCCCGCCCTGGCTAAGCCCATGCATCCAAGTTGGTGGCCACCATTGTCCCCTGGGTGGGTGGGGGGAGTTCCATAGTTTCATTCTGTGCTGCATTTAAAAAGTACTTTATTTTATCTGTCCTGAATTTTCCCACTTTCAGCTTCATTGGATGCCCCCATGTTCTGGTGTGAGGAGGGGGTGGGGATTTCCCCTATCTACCTACTTTCTCCATGCCATGCATAATTTTACAAACTTCTATTGTGTCACCTCTTAATCATCTTTTCTCCAAACTAATAGGTCCCATTAAAAAAAAGAAAAACCTTTTTAAAAAAATACCTGGTCCTGTTAGAAAA
This sequence comes from Lacerta agilis, assembly GCF_009819535.1. Taxonomy (NCBI): domain Eukaryota; kingdom Metazoa; phylum Chordata; class Lepidosauria; order Squamata; family Lacertidae; genus Lacerta; species Lacerta agilis. The sequence continues at coordinate 3,844,592 of NC_046324.1, forward strand.
CAAAAGAAAAGTCTCAGGGCTTGCACTGAGGAGTAATAAAAATGGCAATCGTGACAAAAATGGCTGTCGCAAAGCTGGCTCAGCTGCATCTCGTGGCTTTGTGAATCACAGGCTGAGGGGGCTGAATTTAAAGCAAAGCCAATTGACACTGACCACGTCATTTTACACAAGGGTGTAGCCCAGGTCCAAAGGGGTCAACCTGAAATATTGGTGTGCCAAACATGTTTTTATTGTTCTTGTACATCCATGGGTGGAGCAAGGGGGTGGGGGGCGGTCCGCCCTGGGTTCCAGGGGAGGGGGGTGACACGTCGGTCGGTCCCGCCCTACCCCACCCTGCCGGGCGGGCCCCAAATGGAGGCATGCCGCCTTTTCCCCTTTTTCGCAGGTTTTTCGGTGCAAGGGGTGGGCCAGCGATGTGACGCCCCCTCCTCGCTGGCCCACCCCTCGCGCCAAAAAAAAGCCCCTGAAAGGGGGAAGCAAACAGGCGCGTTCCCCCTTTCAGCGGCCATCCACGTGTGTCATGACGTCACGATGCACATGTTGTGACCCACTCCCAGGGGGGTGCCTCTGCACCGTCACCCCGGGCAGCGAAGAGGCTTCCTCCGCCACTGTGTACACACTTTCTGTGCTGGTCATATTTTTATGATTGGCCACCGCACTTTTACCACACACAAAAAGCACAACTCCACACCCCCCCCCCAGTCAGGCAAAAGAGGAGGGTGCAGAGCACAGCAATGCCAAGGGGGAGAAGGCGAATGCTCTGGGACGGGGAGGGTCCCGGCTGAGGGTCAGAGGCTTTGTAGGGAACCCTCAAGTTCCTCAGCTGTATTCTACAAGTTTCCTGATTTTCTAGGGATAGTCCCAGAATTACAAAAGCCATTACAACTTCCGATTTGATCCCGGAATGTCCCTATTTTCTCCACCAGCACCCGCTGCTGAGCTTGGGGCTTGACCTGAGTGGCGGCAGCAGCGAGGGACCATCCTGTTGCCTCTAAATGGCTGCAGCCAATGGCCTCCTCCCCTGAGCAGCTTGTAAAGGCTGCTGGAGTGCGGGAAAGGAGGAGGAGGAGGAGGCGAGACTGCTGCCACCGAGGCCCAGCTCCACATGATGCGCCAGCTGTGAGGGGCAGGCAGAGGGCAGGGTCGCCTTGGGCACAAATAATGGGGGAGTGGAGCGCAAGGAGACTCAAGTTTGCTTATTTTTTAAAAAATGCTTTGTGCGTCCACATCTAATCTTGCCCCTTTCTAATATTCTAATATTTATTTATTGTTGTGTGTTTTTCTTTTTGTTAATCTACCAAAGAATAAAATAAAATTGGGGTTTTCTCAGGACGATTGAGGGTGTCCATGGGCGTAGCCAAAGAGGGGGGCAGGGAGGGGCAGCTGCCCCCCCTATAAAAAATACATAGCTAACTGAGGTTCTCCCCCCCCCCAATAAAATCCCTGCCTACACCCATGGCTGTGTCCCCTTGGGGCAACGGTGGCAGCACTTGCCCTTCTTCTGATTATAAATCCTTGGGGGCGGCGGGAATGTGAGGCCAAGGGAATAAGTTGTGGGAGAGTGAGAGGAATGTGGAAAGGTTGGTATGAGCTTTCTACATACTGTTACATACATACATACATACATACATACATACATACATACATACTGAAACAGAACAAATGCCTAAGAAAATAAGATAAGCAAGCGACAGGAGGAAGGCCTGGGAAGAAGAATCGCTCTGCTTATTTGCCAATGTTTTTCCTTTGAAAAGTTTGGGTTGTTTATACACGCTTCCTGCCGACAGCTCCCTAAGGGACTGGTTGGATGGGGACAACATTTTTTTCAGGAAGAGACTTTACCTTTGCTCAGAAGGAAATGGGGAAGGTGCAAAGACAGATTTAATGTCTTTATCTTTATTACAGGAAGATGGTGAAAGATGATTTTCTGAACTCACTTTCTGCAGGACGCCAGGCCCTGAATTACTCTAAGGAAGAGGAAAGCAGCAGCCTTGGCTTCTTCACTCTTAAAACATTTTCAGTTTGGAATCTATTTGTTTCAGCCCATATTACTGACCATAGTAGAATCAGTTGCTGCATCAAAAAATAGCATGAAGTAAAATAAAAAAATAATCAGCTTCATAACATTATAGATATACTGTAAAGAATCATAAAATTGTAGAGTTGGGAGTTTTTTTTTAATCCATTGCTGTATTACCATAGTTCTAATTTTACTACTAACTGGACCAGGAGACCATATTCAATAACAGGCAAGATCAGATTAAGTCAGGGTAATTGTATCTTGCCTTTTCCTCGTCATTTTCTGAAAATGGATTCTACTCCCATCGCCTTCAGCCTCATCACATAGACAATTGGAAGCATTCTATAATTCAACAATAGCTGCTGCAATACAGTTGACAATGCTTTCCCCGGCCTATTCACAATTAAGTGATTGAAGGTTTCCAAATATTGTATTTTGCAGTGACCTAATGGTATTGGAACTGATTTTTTTTTAAGCAAGACATACAGTATAGGCAAGTGGAAGGTGCAAAGTGCAAGTGCAAAGTGTCAGCCTGGGGTTGTTGCAAGGGTTACAACTAGATCATGCACAAGAAATAGCTGTAACATATTAAATAGGTAACTAGGAAGCTGCCGTCACCGTAGTGCAGAAGACTATGTGACTGACCAGGGAGGTGCCTGCCCAGCTAGGCTGCTGCCCAACAGGTGCAGTTGCTCAGCAACTTCCAGGCCCCTCCTACTCTCCCTCTGAAAACTCTCTGGTATTTAGAGGCAAACTACTCCTGACAGTGCACGGCCATCAGGGCCGGATTTAGGTTTGATGAGGCCCTAAGCTGCTGAAGGTAATGGGGCCCTTTATATGTCCAGCTGTCCTTTGTCAACACATATTTTGTGTTGAATATATGCTACATGGTAATTTATGGACCTAATAGGTCCATACACAACGCAAAACACTGTTGCTGTATGTAGGTTTTATTTTATTTGTTGTTTATCTTATTTTTTGGGAAATGTACATCCAGGGGTTTTTTTCTTTAATTTTTTTTAGGGCCCCCAAGAGAGTAGGGCCCTAAGCTATAGCTTGTTTAGCTTATACGTAAATCCAGCATCTATCTGTAAATCCGGCACTGACAGCCATCGCGACTAGTAGCCGTTGAAAGTCTGGTCCTCCGTAAATTTGTCCAATCCCCTTCTAAAGCTATCTTCATTGATGACCATCGCTACAGTAAACTCCAGAGTGTTATAGAAAGAGTGTCCATGTGCTATGGGAAGAACTGCTTTGGGGGAAAGGCTGTAGCACAGTGGGAGAGCATCTGCTTTGCATGTAGAAGGCCCCAGGTTCGGATCCCTGACAGCATCTCTAGGTGGGGCTGGGAGAGCCCCCTGGCTGGAATCCTGGAGGGCCACTGCCAGTCTGACTCAGTGTAAGGCAGCAGCCTCTGTGCACTCCTGTTGTCCATCATGAATTTTCCACTTTTCAGCTTTACTTAGGACCACAGTGGAGTCTCATGTTAAGACGAGAGGGCTCCCTCCCTCCTCCCCATCCACAAGAAGGTGCCCTGCCCTGAGTGGGTGGCAGAAGGAAGACATCAGGTGGGGGACTAGAGAATGTATTTCAGTTGTATGCAGTGCTTGTGTGTGTGTGTGTGTGTGTGTGTGTGTGTGTGTTTAGGGGTACTCTCATTTTCCTACTCGTATTGAAATACTGCCCCTCAATGAGGCCAAACTTACGGTAGATTCACAAAATGTTTAGGGGTATGCATACCCCTGTGTGTCCCCCCCAAAATGCACTGGTTGTATGTACCCAGACTTGGGAGGGAAATTGCGGTAAAGGAACAGGTATTTCCTAAGGGCAAACCTGCACAATACATCTGTGCCCTGTCTCAACCCAGCTCCAGGATTTGGGGCACCTTCAGCATCAGGCAAAACACTTAAGAATGTAAGGATGCTGGATCAGGCCATCGCACCCTGTTCTCGCAGTGGCCAACCCAAAGCCTGTGGGGCAGGAGCCTCAAGCAGGACCCAATAATTAATAGAATCATATGATTGTGGAGGTGGAAGGAACCACAAGGATCATCCACTGCAACCCCCTGCAATTCAGGAACCCTTTTGCCCAACGTGGGGCTCATGAGAGCGCTCTCCCTGCCCCCTGGGGCTCCTGTGGAGATGTAGTGGCTCCCCTTAAGGTGGGGCTCTGCAGGGCTGAGCGTTCTCCCACACGGCCACTGGCCAGACTTCTAGGGTGCACGTGCAAAGCAAGAACTTGCTCATTGTTTTGGGGGGATCTGACAGCCACACTCACAACTTTCCTGATCTGGCCTGTTGCACCCCAGAACAGGGCTCTCCAAGACGTGGAGATGGCACTTCCCCCCTCCCTGCTGAGCATATAACAAGTGGGAAATGGGGCAGTGACATATGGCATGGTTTCACTTCTTATACAATTGTTAAGGCATGTGGTCACTCAGTGCCGCCAGTATTTGCAATCAGGCTGGCTCATTTAGGGCTATATAGAAACTTTATTGTCAGTAATGATGGGAGCATGCAGGTGGAAAACACTTTGATTTTTATAAATCTTCATTATCTTTAAAGGGAATCTTTCTGTCAGTTAATACTGTTGCATGCCACCCCAATCTCCAAGCAGTGTGAGATTCCAGAGGTTCCATGTGCTTCCCCAGGGTTCGGTTTCCTTGGAATGAGGGACAGCAGAGACTGAGGAGTCTTCATGGTTTATTTACACATGTATACGACCTAACCCTATGATGGAGGGGTTCACAGCATTGACACCCCAAAGGGGTCTTGCTTCCCCCAGAGCCACAGCCTTGGATTCCAGAAGAGATCAGGGATGGCTGTCCCCTCAGAGACTTTAGCCTGCTTCTTCCTCCAGCTTCAGGCTTACACTTACACACACACACACACCTGAGCTCCGGCCTTTGTCTTATCTAACTACCAGTGAGTTGAGGGAGGGGGCCTCATCCATTTGATGAGAGCCACTTCCTTTGCTACCTTAATGGCCCATTACTTCACCAGGAAGCTAGCCTGGATATTCCAGGAATTTGAATTATTGCTTAACACTTGCTGGATCCAGGAATTAGAAGGGTCTTGACAGACCGCCTACTCCTCACACTCAACTCATGACATTACATTATTATCCCTTTGGAGCTGTGCTGTATAATTATTGTTAATGTTATTATTATTTGTGCTTTTGTCCTTCCAGGATGGGAAGCTTTATTATTTTTCATTCTTTGTTTTCTTTCTTTTTGTTATTTGTGCACTTTAAACAAAATTATTTTATTTTTAAAAGGAAATGGTGTAGTGCAGGCATGCCCAACCTGCGGCCCTCCAGATGTTTTGGCCTACAACTCCCATGATCCCTAGCTAACATGACCAGTGGTAAGGGATGATGGGAATTGTAGTCCAAAACATCTGGAGGGCCGCAGGTTGGGCATGCCTGGTGTAGTGCACCAAGTCAGCCCCTCCCCAGTTAGGGACCTACACAACTGCAGCATTGGACTATGGCTCAAAATACACATCCAACCTCTCCCTCCCTTTTCCACTCAGACTCCCTCACAGATTCAGCAGGCAAGCTGCCATGGCCATTATCACATAAGATTTCAAAGCTGTTTGCTTCCTTAGTGTTTAGCTAAAAGCAAGCAACCTTTACGTTCTGTTTGATGGAAGAGTTCTGTTCAGCCTGAATGTTCACATATTGCCACAATTGAAGAAATGGACTCTTGCTTGGATTATTTTGTACACTTTTCTTCTTTGATCCAATTCCCGTTGGGAACTTCTGGCTTAACTCTTCACATCTTCACCTCTTACTGAAACAAAACCTAACAAGCCAGCCATTGCTATATTGACTCAAAATTATAGCCATAATACATTGTGGCACCCTCAGGTCTAATAGATTGACAGTGCAATCATTTACCCATTACTCAGAAGTAAACCTTGGTGAGTTCACTAGAGATATGTACTTTGGGTTGTTTTAAGGATAATGTAAAGCACTCTGGTTGCTACACAAACACTGAAGCTGCAAGGCTGTACACAGCTCCTCAGGTGCAAGCCTCATTGAGAGTTCAATGGGACATTGCCAAAGCACAGGTGCACAGGATTAATGCATGAACTGTGCATTCCAGTGTGTAACTTGCAGGTCTCGCTCAAGTCAAAGTCATTTACTGACCTAACAGATACCAAAAGAGAAGCATTTGCAAGTTGCAGTAAAAATTATATTTATTTTAAAACAAAAAACCACACCGAGTATGAAAATAAATAAATAAAATATCTCAGGTTGCGAGGGAGTTGTTTCTCTCTCTTTTTTTTTTAACCTGCTAAAAGCTTCATCAAGGGAACCTCGCTCTCCCCCAAAACGAGGTCCCTTTTCAAGCTGCACCCTTTATTCACAGCCTTCATCCTCACTGCGAGGCTGCAGAGGTCGTCCTCGGCAATGCCCACAAAGAAGAAGTCCTCATTGAAGATGGGGTCCCGGCTCCTCTTGATGACGGTGCTGCGCTGTTTCTGGATCTTACCAGGCACAAGCGAGAAGGTGATGCAGCAGTTGATGTTCTTGGGCTCCGCCGAGGGCTCGTAAAGTCCTTCCACGCTGATCAGGCGGACCCGCAGGCGCCTGTTCTCGGGGCAGTACTCAGAGGACAGCCGCAGGAGCCCGCCCTTGTCCATGCAGACAGTGCTCTCTCGGCCAAGCCTCTCCCGGCCGCCACAGGGCACGTCCAGCGGGAAGATGGGCAGCGGGGACAGGCTGTAGGCCCGGCAGGTCAGCGGGTCAAAGAGGCTGTCTGAGGACCGCCGGATGGCATTGGGGCTGCTGTCCGTGGAGCTGCTGTCCTCAGTGGACAAGGAATTGGCTCTTCCCATGCTGGACAATTTGCTCCGGGACCTCCAGGCCTTGCCCAGCAGCCCCTCCTGGCTCCGGGCTTTGAAGAGCAAGCCAGGCCCTCGCGGCGGAGGTGACCGGCCCAGGAGGGGAGAGCTGAAGGGTGAGGATTCGCTGGAAGAAGCCGTGTCACTGTCCCAGGGGCCCTGCCGGCTGAGCGGGTGGTGCCGGCAGGCCACTGACTGGATGGCAATGGGGTGGCTGGAGGAGAGCTCTCTGCCCCCATAGCTGCTGGCTCGGGGCCGGGGCAGGGCCAGGCTGAGCGAGGAGTCACTGTGGAAGATGGATTCCTTCCTCCGGGTGTGAGGGCTCTCCAGTAGCGTGCAGAAACCGTAGGACGTCTGCGCTTTGGGGAAGTGAGGCAAGGACAGGGCAGCCTGAGACTGGGGGTCTGAGTTCGTGCCTTCTTCCTGCAGGTCTGGGATCTCCTCCACGCTTTCCACCTGGATGAGGTGGGGCAGTGGAAACGGGCTGGGGGTGCGGTCGGCACACACCCCAGCAGAGGTGGCAGCCTGCTGCAGGCCAGGCTCCGTGAGGCAGCGGTGGGGCTGGAAGGCTGCGCTAGGACTCTTCGCCGGAGGAGGATTTGCCAGCCTGGGAGGGATGCAGAACTCCGGGATCCTGTCTGGGGTCAATATGTTGGCAAAAGCTGCAGCAGGGCCCCCCGGCTTGGCTGTGTTAGGGACAGGGTGGCTGGGGGGCAAGCCCAGGAAGGACGGACCCAGTGGGCTGCCTTCTCCAGGGGATGCCCCCACTTTCTCCAAGAACCACATTGAGTGCAGCTGACTTCTTGGGAGTCCCACAGAAGAGTTGAAGGAGATCCGAGGAACCTGCCAAAAAAGGGAGAGGGGAATACAAAGGTGTTAATAGCTCTGGGTTGTTCGCAACAACCCTGCAAAGGAGCCGGACCTGCTGAGCCAACTACCATTCAAACCTTATAGCCCTCTTAAATGTAGGCAGCAGGTGATGGGTGGTATTCAGCTTCTTTTTACTCAAGAGTATACCCACTGAAATTAACAGTCATGTTTGTTCCTTCCAGTGGGTCTACTCCAAGTAGGACATAGCTGTATGCCACTCTTGTATAGCTAAAACCTGTTTGCACACCACAGCTGCAAAAATCCAGGCATGCTTACTTGCGAGTAAGCCTCGCAGACTCCAGTGCGCCTTACTTCACAGCCATCAAGCACAGGATCGGGCTCCAGCAAGCCTTCTCAGCCCCCACCAAACTCTTCCCCTTGTGCAGGAGAATTCCCGGTAGTTTTAAGATAGAATTCAATACATACATTCCATTTACTAAAACCGGTTTCTTTACTTAACAAGGGAGGAACGGGAGAAAAGGGGGGCGAGCCCCTATGCAGAACTCCAAAGATCAGTCTGTAGACATTCATCTTGGCCGCCTTTTCAAGGCTGCGATCCCCAGCGCACTTAGGTGCCAAGCCCCATCGGAGTCCCCCCAGCCTCGCTTCTGAGGAAGCCCGCAAAGTCCGCTGCCGGCACAAACAACCTCGCGCCTACCTTGCAGGGTTGGCCGCTTTCCCAATAACTGCTTCGGGATGCCGCGCGCACAGAGATGCTTCGCCCAGCTAATCGCTCGAGCCGCTACTCCGTCCAGTTTGCAGCGCGATGCCGCGGGCTCGCTCTTTATAGGCAAGCCGCCGTGCGCCCAAGCCAATCGCGAGCCGCGAAGGCGCCTCCCATTGGCCCGCAGCCCCACTCCCGCCTCCCTCCCTCCTCCGCTGTGCCAGCAGCTGCCAGGCGCGTAAAGGCGGAGGAGCCGCGCTGGCGCCGCTTGCTCAAGTCAGGGGCGCTCTTCCCGGCAGCGCCAGCTCCTGCCCGGGGCACGCAAACAACCAGGGCAGTGCCTGCCAGCCAGCCGGCACCAAGTTTCTCCGTCTCGTGTCGTTTTTCTCGATCTAGACCAGGCGCATCCAACAGGTAGATCGTGATCTACCGGTAGATCACGGGACGTCTGTCGTAGATCAATAGTAGATCACTGGCTCCCCCAAAGAAGCTCAACAACTTTGGCTCCCCTAAAAAAGCTCTTTTTTTTGCCCTGCAGCCCCCCAAAACAGGGCTTTCCTTCTACCTAAAAAAACAACTCAACAACTTTGACCTGAATGCCTAAAAAACGGGGCTTTCCTCCTCCCCAAAAAAGCTCGATAACTTTGACCTGAACCCCCCAAAAGGGGGTAGATCACTGCCAGTTTTTAATTTTGTAAGTAGATCACAGCCTCTTGGGAGTTGGCCACCCCTGATCTAGACAGTAGCCCCTCTTGAATCGGAGCAGCAGACGCGCCCTGCAGGGTCAGAGCAAAGGGGAGCCCATCCTCTTGTTCTGGCGGTGCCCGGTGTGGGAAGCCCACGAGCAGGACGGGAGCCCAGAGCTGGTGATGCCCAGCCCTGCCTGTTCCTGGATGCAGCAGGTTGTACCCATCATTCCTGGTAGCCATTGATGGATAGCCTTGCAGTTCCAGCGCTTTGGCTTAGGAGAACAAGTTGATATTCTTTTCCCAATCTAGCGCCCTTTGTTTGGAGCATCTGGACCACAGCCGTGGGCCATGCTGGACAAGAATGGGTTAGATAAGTAGATTTTAATACAAAAGGTATCTGAAGAAGTGTGCATGCACACGAAAGCTCATACCAAGAACAAACTCAGTTGGTCTATAAGGTGCTACTGGAAAGAATTTTCTATTTTGTTAATACCTGGAGTTTGATCCAAAGTCAATCTCTCTCCCTCTCTCCGTGTGTGTGTGTGTGTTTCCTATTCTGCTGCTGACACTTAGGAGAATGTGCAAGGGTTCCCATCACACACTGAGATTGCATAGCCTTAAGGACTATCACCTTACACCAGTTGTTTTAAAAATTGAAACTCTCAAGCAAGCACTGTCACTCTACAGCAATCAGTGCAGCTGCTGCTGCAACCTGCAGGGCAATACGGAGAAATGGCCAGTGAGGAACAGAATCCTTGATATCCTTTCCATAAAAAAATTCTTGCAGGTATTAATTGGACTTCTAACCAAGCTAGTTTAGCACATCCCTGATGGTGCCCTTTGAGAAGCAGGAAGTAATACAGATAGATACCTGCAGGTATCTGCAGATACCTGCTTAACTACCACCACTTCATTTCTTTCATTAATTCCTCACCTAAAGAACCTCCTAGACTATCTTCTGTTCACTTTTCCTTTTAGAGAGGTACGTTGTCCTGAATTTTACCTCCATATTCTGATTTTCTACTTGGTTACTTTAACCCATGTGGAACTGAACTCGTTTTACATGCCTATTTTATAAAAAAAATTAAAAATTAAAAAAAAAAATCCTTCCAGTAGCACCTTAAAGAGCATACCAAGAACAAACTTAGTTGGTCTTTAAGGTGCTACTGGAAGAATTTTTTTATTTTGTTTTGACTATGGCAGACCAACATGGCTACCTACCTGTAACTATGCCTATTTTATAGTTTTGCTTTTCACTTTTTGTTTTCATCTGTTGTTATAACTGTTCTTTATGTTTCATATAAATTTATAAAAGGAAAGGGAAAACACATACTAAAAAAAGCTGGTTTGGATTTTCTTTATTTAGATATCTTGTCATTGCTCTCACCAAATCTTAAATGGACCCTATGTTTGGCATTTATAGGTATACTAGCTGACCCGGCCACGTGTTGCTGTGGGTTTTTTAAATGGTTTTTTTGAATGATTGTATTGATTTAGTTTGCGGCACACACACCCCGTTTTCAATTACCCTATTTTCGCCCCCCTGTTTTCAATTACCCTCTTTTGCCCCCCATTTTCAATTCCCCTCTTCTCAGCCCTTTTCAATTACCCTCTTTTCGGCCCCCCTTTTCAATTTCCCTCTTTGCAGCACCCCCCGTTTTCAATTACCCTCTTTCCCCCCCATTTTCAATTACCCTATTTTTGCCCCCCCCTTTTCAATTACCCTCTTTGCGGCACCCCCCTTTTCAATTACCCTCTTTTTGGCACCCCCCTTTTCAATTACCCTATTTTCGCCCCCCCCTTTTCAATTACCGGTTTGTGATATTGCAAATGGCTGACGGAGCTCTGCCAGGGGGAAGCTGTATTAGCTGCAGTACCAGTATTTGCTTGTGACATCTAATTGTGGAGCCAAGGTCTAGTTTTTGTAGCTGCAGTACCAGTATAGCCGTCACTAGAGGGCGCTGTTTTGCTGGTGATGTCTAATGCGTGCGCCATTTTTTTTTGCCTTTATTCTATATTTTAGGCATGACAGGTGTGGTTTTTTTAAATTTTTATGATGCCAGATCCTCCCTTGATGGTCATGTTATGCTTTGTACTAATATGATGCGCTTTGGTCCAGCGGTTACGGAGAACATTAGTGTCCGCCGCGCACACAATGGGAACATTTTTTAATATATAGATTATTCCCAAAGTACAGTATGTAATGAGGACGCATGGTTCACTTATGTATTTCCCATCCCATGTGGTCTTTGGAATGTTTTGATTGGTTTATATCAGATTTTAAAGTTTTGTCTGCAACATTTTTAAAAATAAAACCTGTTATACTGTGAAGGGTTCAATGAAATTTGTAAAAGCAAAAAATTAAAATGCAACCATTTCCAGAGTTGCCACACACTGGGCCCATGTTTTTACCTCTGTGCCGAGACTTCATTTCCAACTGTACCTGCTGAACTTCTACCACCCCTGTTTCTGACCTAGACACCAAGTTCCTTCATTTCCACCCGGCCTCCCAGGACAGGAGAAGTCATTGGCTCGCCCAGGCTGGGAGGCTGCTGCTCTCGTAGGTGGCTGAATTTGTAGGTGGTAATATCCAGTAATATGCTCGTATCAAGTATCCATCCCTCCTGTTGACAAGCACTGTGACCTCTGAGGCACACACCTGAATTGAGCTTTAAATGGCAGGTGAAAGCAAGGATTGCAGCCCCCTTGTGAAAAAAGTCATGGCCATGTTAATCCACCCTGAGTCATCTGCTTTCTGAACAAGAAGCCATCACAACCTTCTATTTGGGTGATTTATAACCTGCATAATAAAATAAAACCATCTTTTTTTAAAAAAAGTCAAACCATCACAACAATAAATCTCATTTCCATCACAGCACTGCAAGACGACAAAACATCACTTCCAGCTGACTAACCAGCCTCTTCCAGCCTAGGGCATCAGCAAACCTCTCTTGGCCTAATTCTGCTTGACGCTGAACGTGGTGCTGCCTCTGTCCTTGCAGCCTAGGACTGACAAACTGCAGCTGTATCCTGCCTTCCAGGTGAGCCCAGTAATTGATTGCAGTGCGCCACCTATTGGCCACTCTTTCAGAGGAAACCACACCATTCTCTCCTACAGAATTATCCAGGGCTACATCCCCACTTGTGACTTTCGCTCCACCATCACCCCTTGTCCAAAGGCCTGCTCCCTCAAACAATTCCTCCCTTTCCTCCTCCTTGCTCACCTCCACCTGTGCTTCTCAATCGGTCCATAATTCCAGGCTGCAACCCTCTATGCACTTAACGGGGCTGACGTCTGAGCAGGCATGCTGAGGATTGCTCTGGCAGGAGCGCACACAGCATAATTTTTTACTTCCAGTATTCTCTGTGCTGTTTTGAGAGCTTTGTGGGTTTAATTTTAAGAAAACCACATACAAGATTCACAGGGCACAGTCACAAAGTTAGACAACTACAAATGGAGATTCAGCAAATTCATGGAAAAGAGATATAGTAACCAGAGGTATGGAAACTACAGCACAGAACCTCCAGACTCAGAGGCAGTCTATCACTAAAAACAGAGTTTACTGGGAAATAGGTATTTACAGAGTTACTGGGAAATAAGAGTGGGAAGAGCACAGGAACCCTCTTGTGCTGCTGGTGGTCTTTCCCACCTGGGTGCTGACTAGAGACAGCAAAGGCCTCCTCTGATGTGCTTATACATCAGGGGTGGGGAACCTGCGCCCACAACTCCCTTTGTCCTTGACCTTTGGCCTTGCTGGCTGGGGCTGCTGGGAGTCGGGGGTTCAACAGTATCCGGAGGGCACCAGGCATCCCAGCCAAATAATGATGATTAACAATAATGATATTCAATTGATATACCATCCTTTATCAAAAGATCCCAGGGTGGTGTAAGACATTAAAAATGTATTTTACAGAGCATAATAATTAAAACATAATACAAAGCATAATAATAAAAGAATCGTAACAGTGCCTCCCGCCCTTTAACAGGCCATAGATCATTTAATAACTGAAGGCCTGGGGAAAGAGGAATGCTTTTGCCTGGAGCCTGAAAACACATTCATGATGGCGCCCAGCGAGCCTCTCAAGGGGAGCATTCCGTAAGTGGGGAGCCACCACAGGAAGGGCCTGTTCTCATGTGGCCACCCTCCAAACCGCACCGGTAGCAGGGACATAGAGAAGGGCCACAGATAACAAGAGCAGGATCTGGGTCATTGTATGGAGAGAGGCAGTTCTTAAGGTATTGAGGCCCTGAGCCGTGTAAGACTTTATAGGTCAGCACCAGCACTTTGAATTGGGCCTGGAAACGAATTGGCAGCCAGTGCAGTTGGGCCTGTTGTCTTTGTCCATGGAGTTTTCTTGGCAGGGATACTGGAGTGGCTTGCCAGTTTCTACTCCAGGTGGATCACGTTTGGTCCAAACTCTCCACTATGACCTGTCCATCTTGACCTGTCCATAGCTTCCCTGAGTAATTCAAGCCCCTTCGCCACGACAAGGCAGTGATCCATGAAGGGGATCCAAAGAAATCCATTCTCAAAGAAATCAGCCCTGAGTGCTCACTAGAAGGACAGATCCTGAAGTTGAGGCTCCAGTACTTTGGCCACCTCATGAGAAGAGAAGACTCCCTAGAAAAGACCCTGATGTTGGGAAAGATGGAGGGCACAAGGAGAAGGGGACGACAGAGGATGAGATGGTTGGACAGTGTTCTCGAAGCTACTAACATGAGTTTGGCCAAACTGCGAGAGGCAGTGAAGGATAGGCGTGCCTGGCGTGCTCTGGTCCATGGGGTCACGAAGAGTCGGACACGACTGAACGACTGAACAACAACAACAACAAGCAGTTGGGCCAGGACTGGTGTTATATGCTTAAACCATCTTGTTCTGGTGAGCAATCTGGCCATGGCATTTTGCACCAGCTGAAGTTTCTGAACCATCTTCACAGGCAGCCTCACGTATAACACATTGTAGGAATCCAACGTACAGGTTACCAGAGTGTAGGCCACAGAAGTTGGGCCATCCCTGTCCAGATAGGGGCACAGCTGGGCCACCAGGCAAAGCTGATGGTAAGCCCCTCTTTTCATGGGAAAAGTGGCAAGTGGAGGATGTTCGTTGGTTCTTCCTTCCAGGAAAGGCCTCAACTTTTAGAGTTGCCAGATTTAGCCCTACCCCCAGGGCCCCTGTTCCTTGAGTGGCTGGAGAGCAAGCTCAAATCACCTGGGCTCAGGACTACATTCTTTCACTCTACTTATATTCCCCTTTCCTCCAGGAAGCTTGTTTCATCCTCACAACAACCCTGTAAGGTAGTTTAGGCAGAGAGATGGTGACTGGTTCTAGGTCACCCCGTGCGCTTCATGCCTAGAGCAGTAGGATGTGTCCTTTTAGGGGGTGAAACTTATTTTCTGCAAATTTCTTCAGTGAGTGGTCTCAATAATATGGGTGTGGGGAATTCAAATCTGCTATTAGTTCTGTGATTGGACAACATTTAATTTGGTAAGTCTACATTTGATTAAGAAGCATATAAACTGCTCTTAGAAAACCAAATACTGTAATTTAAATTTTACCTTTTGAAAGTGTCAGGTAATATATGTATAATCAGGGTTTTTTTTCCAGCCAGAGCTCACCAAAACTCTGTTCCGGCACCTCTCAGGTGGGCGCCATTTCCGTTACAAGAGAATCAGGGAGACGTTCATGGTGAGTTCCAGCACCTCTTTTTCTAGAAAAATAGCACTGCGTATAATACAGTAGACCCTCTGGAAATGAATGTAATTCGTTCCAGGGGTCCGTACATACCCCGAAAAATCCGCAAGTAGAGGCGCTGCTTCTGCGCACACACGGAGCGCGATAAGAGTGCTTCTGCGCATGTGCGCCTGGCGAAACCTGGAAGAATACACTTCTGGGTTTGCCATGTTCACAACCTGAAAGTTACGTTACTCGAATGTAATGTAACCCAAGGATCTACTGTATATAAATATACTGTATAACTGCAAGTACCTGACAATCATTTTTAATGACTTATATACAATTTTACACACATATTATTTACCAAGCAAAACTAAATTATACTAATTTAACCTTTTTAATTCCCAAGTCATGTCACAACTTTTTGCACCCCTCATTTTTGGAATTTGAAAGTTGAAAAATTCAGCGTGCCCTAACAGAGCAGGGATTTGAAACTAGGTCTCTCTCAGGTCCTCGTCTGTCGCTCTAACCACTACTCTCTCCTTGACTCTCAGATCTGATTCTTCCACAGGAGCATGTGAACTACTCTGCCATGCAAACAAGAAATTTGCTAACACCCTGCTTTCGTCATTTGCTCAGGA